>NC_045794.1:78458938-78790228 GCF_009873245.2 Balaenoptera musculus
GAGGGTTTGTTAATAACTATAATGGATATTGGAAATGGTTTTTATTGATAAAAAGACAGGTGTTGAAAACACATGGATCAGCCTGAAATACAATACAGGCAACTAGGCCATGACCAGGCTATGAGAATTAGGCAAGCCCAGCTGCCTACATCCCTCCAGCTCATGTGAAGGTGGGTTCCGTGACCTGAGCAGCCGAGGAGGCTGGCTGAACCCTACAGCCGCAGTGCTGACACTGCACGCCCCACAGGCTTTCGCTCAAGATGCTCCTCTGAGTGCCTAGAAGGCCAGGAGTCAGGGGCTCACCAGCAACTCCCAGCACGGGCTGTGTGCCTGTTTGGTGACGCATGTTTGTCCCTGTAGCAGGATTTGGTTCAGAGAACGGCTTGTGATTTACCTTTCTACCTCTTAGGGAGGTTGTGGGAGTGGAGACCCATGGTCCTCAACTCCAAGGATCTGTAATCATTGGAGGCAACTGATACCTTCCAAGCATGAGCTTATTAATTGTGAACTACTGAGCTGGCTTTGGTCCGTGTGCAACCAATGCGTCATATGCCAGAACTTCAGCAGTGATTACCTATGGATGGTGGGACCATGTGACTCCCACCCACGCTTCTCCAGTGAGCTTTCTAATTTTTCCTGTGATGAACAGGTAGTATGCGTTTTCTAAATAATAAATACATAAAAGGAAACAAACTGCAGAGACAGCACTGTCACCACCTGCTGGCAAACACTTAGAAAGACCACTCAGTTTAATGCAGACTCATTAACAGTAAACAGCAGATTTGTAGTTCTACTCATTGGTTTCAAGTTGTTTTTAACTCAGAAGGGTAACATTTGGGTTATTTGGGGAAAAGATCACCTCCTGTCATGGACGACATACTTTAAAGTAGGAAGCTCTCTTTAAGCATATTACATTAAAAGAATTCTGACTTCCCAAAGAAAAATATAGTTCTGTTGACTGTGGTCTAAGTGTAAAGAAAATCATACTCTGCTGGATGTAACATTATTCATTTGGTCGTCTGTCTAATAGTCTATATGTTCTTAAATGCATCCCTCCCAAATATCAATATCTAGAGTAAAATATATGTCTACTGGAACCTTCTTCACAAAAACATCTATTAATTGATGGCCGTAAGTTAGGTCTATATTCTCCTACTAGTTGTCAATCTGCATTGCCTCCTGACTTTTTCCCATTGCCCTATGGCATTCCCATGTCTCCATCAGCACCATCTATTGCCACTACCGTGCGACACTGTCTGAACAGAAAGTATAAAGATAGCCCTTACCAATACTACTATTCATGTGCTGTGTAATAATCTGGAGGTTTACTTCTCAGGGCACCATTTCCCAAACAAATGTTCTCCTATATCTTCATTCATGCTTTTCTTACCACAGGATCACATATCCTTACCATCTCCCCGCCACCCCACACCATCTTCTCAGGGCCCATATCAAATGTCAACAAAGCCTTGTTTAATTTCTCCACCGAGAAGTAAATGTTTGTTGCTCTGTGGTCCTAGAATATCGTGTTGATCCCTTGCCAGCAGTACTTGTTTCACCCTAACATACAGGATATTGTTGCAAACGTGAGTTGCATGAATGAGCAGACATGGACACACGCCATTCACGGAGCACCCCTCCCACCGTGAGGCTTGACAGGGGCTCCATAAATATCCACTGAGTATCTGCTGAGTTGAGAGTGTGGACCTTTGATTACATGGCTCAGATGTGAACAGCCGCTGACGTGGACATGTGCACACACACAAACACACATATATACCATGGATATAAGCAGCTCAGACGGTGAGAGATGATACCAACCACACCGTAAGAATGTCGCCAAGGGCAGCAGCTTCAAATGCAAACACTGACCATGGGTTACATCCAGTTTAAATTGTTTTAAGGGTCTGGTTCTTTGGATGTTCTTAATCAGGCACTTGCCAAAACTGACTCAATCAGTAAGCTATAATCTCTCCAGTCTTAATATCTCTGCTGAATTTCTAACAGGAATGTAAGAGTCTTAGCCTCAGGGTTTGGGTTCTATAAGCAAAGCAGATTCGGCACAGACAAAAATGGAAGGAAAGGGCAGCAGCTACAATGACGCTGCCACAGGACAACTTCTTCTTGGGCCGTTGCCTGGGTGACAGAGGCCTCCTGGCGCTTAGCAGCCCTTGACTTGTGGATCCTTCCACAGATGACCGGCCTGTCTCTCCCCTGCCAACCTCTGCTCTCTTCCTTACCCGGCCCCAAACACCTCACCTCAGGGAACAGGAAGGAAGGCTGCTGCCCTCAGAATGTCCATTCTGCCACCTCAGAGCCACCAGCCTCAGACCCCTCCCAACCCTTTCTTCCCTCCAACTGAAGATGCTACAGGAACATCCCACCCCCCCCCACCGTCCCTCTCTCCCATTACACCCCACATGCACTACTGATCATTTTTATAAATTATTTACGCATCCTCTTTCGTTATAAATATGGTACTTGGAATCCCTACTTGAAATAAATGGAAAACAGAAAGGATGGGGACCAGGGGACCACTGCGCGCGCACACACACACACACACACACACACACACACACACACACACACACACACACAATGGCTATTCACACAGGGCACGTAAGATTTTACCTGCGACTATTAAATCCACTGCCCACGCTGGAAAGGACCACAAAGGTCCTCTAATTTCAGTGGGGCCCAGACTTTCGGACTCCAAGGCAAGTGAAACTGCCTCCTCCACACCATCATCCCTACATAATTAAAAGGGAAGGAATAATATGGAGCTGCCAACACTTTATTTTGCCAAGTTGAGGACTTTTAAAAATCACCATCTATTTTGGAAAAGGATACTTTAATACCAAAAAAGGACATGCTATCAGAATGATAATGATTAAATTTAGCTTTATGAAACTGACTTCATTTACTCTGTCATGGACCTGAACTGGTTTGGGGATGGACGCTGGGGAGCCAGTGACCTTCTAGACTATTCCAAAATTTCAGATCCTCCAAGAACTAAAATTTCAGACATTCAAGAAGCACCACCATATCATAACTGTACATTATTTCCTTACTATTTTTCATTAAATAAACACACATTTTTACTTATACAGTTTTATTTTAAAAGAAAACTTTGGATCAAGTCCATAAAGGAAAAATCAATATCCCTTGCCACAGATGAAAGCAACCATGAATGAATGCAATAAAAACAAAGCATGTTATTAAATTCCAGCTAGATAGTGTTGCCTGATCTCTCTCTGCATTGCCAAGGGAGACTGGCAAGTGTTAGAGCAGTTATTAAAGACTAAACCAAACTTTTCTCTTTGACAAAATCAGGATTGAAATTAAGTTGAAAAGAAATTACTTTCACATAAGATGATGCAATATTATTTAGTGCTGCATTCAGGCCCCATCTAAAATCATCTCTGGCAGTTCATGTCCCACTCTTAGAGTCATACTAATCAACACACTTTGATGGTTGAATCTCATTCATTCATTCATTCATTTAACACACTTATTGAGCACCTACTATGTTCCAAGCACTGTACACAATAGAATGAACAAAACAGACATGGTACCTTTTGCAAAAAGCTCACCTTCTAGTGGTGAAACATACGTCAAACAAATGGTGACACAAATTAATTTGTGTTGTTTTACATAAACGTGTGTGTATATACATGTGAAATATATATGATATACATGTGATAAGTTTGCGTGTATACACACACACACACACACACACGCCTAAATTTGGTAAGCGCTATAAGGAAAAATACAAGGTGTTATGGTATAATTTTAATAGTAAGACCCTCTTTAAATAAGGGGGTCAGGAAAGACCTATATGAGGATATAACAATTAGGCTGAGACCCATAGGAAGAAAAAGATTTAGCAGGCTGAAGTGTCGGGGGGCAGTGCATGAGGCATTCCAGGCAGAGGTGACAACTGTGGAAAAGAGCTTGGCTCCTTTGGGGAACTGGAAAAAAGAAGCATGGTTGGAGTGCAGCAAGCAAGAGGAAGAGTGGGATGAGAAAAGACGATGAGCAGTCTCCCAGCCTCTGCCTAGTGACCAGAACCTTTCTACCTCTCTCCTCAAAGATGACTTCCCATCTTTGCACCACTCCCTGGAAATGTCTACTTATGCTAAAGAGAAACCTGTCTCTCTCTCGGGTTTACACATTAATATAGCAGTTCATCCCCTTTGCATCACACACAGAAAAAATGTAATCCCCTTCAACATGATAGCCCTTTATATATCTGCAGACAGCTAGCATGTTACTCCTGAACTTTCTCTTTCAAGCTGAACAACACCCAAGTTTCTATGTTGCATGTGGTCGGTGCCACTCTCACATGGAAGGTAGATTTTCCAAGGCCTGTTTCTCTCATGGCATTAGAATTTCCTTCTCCACATATAATCCAAAGTTGATTTTCAGCCTTGGATATTGTTTTATTTTGCTCTCTCTTTCTAGATAACACCCAAGTAAGTTATGGTCAGGCCTGAATTTCTTAAAAACAAGGAAATCTCAAATGCATGCCATCAGTAATATCTATTTCTTCTTTCATGTCTCTTTTCCACATCTTGGAAGACAAATTTCATTTGTGAGGGTGGGCTAAGGATCTTTTCCAAATAATGAAGTGGTAGTAGATATTTATCTAAGCTAAATTCAAAGATACCATATTCAAAGTTTGTGGCAGAAAAAACACACAGTAATTACTGTTCAAACTGACCAACCATTTATTTGGAAGGCTCAGGGAAGGTGCATATAATGCAAGAAAACTGCTCTTGACTGCTTCAGCTACAGACCCAGATTCCCCTGAAACTAGGGCGAAGGTACAGGGATGGTGTTGTGTAAGCAGGGCATTCAGCCAAGCAGGGATCACGTACCTCCACTTCAGAGCTGGAGTGGAAAAATATACTAAAGCTTTCATGAATAAATATAGCATCCTTGGCATGCTGGATGAAAGTTAAGTGGCCTTTATTAACAAATAAGCTGAAGTCTCTCAATATTCCTACCCCCTTCCTCCCTGCCCTCTCCCCTCTTTTATCACATTAGGCCAGATTTCTAGCTGCTTCCTGCTGCAAGGTGAACTGTCCCAGGGAAGAGGGGTTGGCTTCCAGGTGATCTGTTATTCCTAAAGCTTCCTCCACTCTGTGGCTGTCATATTGCCCATTATGCCTTCATCAGGCATGGCAGTGTGGCCTCAGGAAGAGCAGGAGAGATTCAAAGCAGACAAGCTCTTTCTCCCTATCAGTTCTAATCCCTTTGGGGTAGGTAGTCAAAGAAACTGACTAGAATGGACAAAGTCTGTCCTCTCCTCATTAGCCTGCCTATCAGAGCTCTGCTTCTGCACATAATCAGAAGTAACATTCAGGAAAAAAGTTCACATATGAGTAAAATTATATCACAAATGGCATTAAAACTCAGCAGATTTAAGTGACAGATGGAAGGGCTTCTCTGTCTCATGGGAAGCACCGGACGTGTAAAGCTGTAGGGAAGAGTGTTCCCATGAAACTACTAACTCCTAGAGGGCAGAGACCACGTTTATTCATCTTTACGCTCCTTCAGTGGTTGACACAACCTACGGATTAGTTGTTCAACAAAATATGTTACATGCATTTGATTTTTAAGAATAATAACACGTACAGGCATTGAAAAACATTAAGAGTTATCTTTTGGGTGGTAGAACTACAATGAATTTTATTTCTGTTTTTGCCTTTTCTACACACTCCTGATTTTCTCTAATGAACACGAATATACTTAGTCAGAAAGTTATCATTAAAAATAAAATGTTTGTAATTGGAAGGGACCGGAGAAATTAGCTCAATTCTCTTATTACTTACCTATGGAAATTGAGAAGCTAAATGACCTGCCCAAAGGCGCACAGCTTGTCAGTGAGAAAGCTGAAATAAAATGGAGGTGAGCTCACTCACCCTTCTCAGCCCCGGGCTCTTTCTCTCACTACACCGTTGTCTTCCCTGAGAAGACACTGTTTTGGTGAGGCTCTAATCTAATGTTTTTTTTTAAAGTCTCCAACCCAATCTAAAAACAAACTATGCCACCCAGTGAACTTATTCCCTTAGAAAACATTATTTTAGAAAGTACAAAGTGGAGTATAGTTCAAATATAACACCCTTTGCTGTTTTTATAGCAAAACACTTCTCCACTCCTTGCTGACAGATGACCTCAAAACAGCCTCTGAAAGGAAGCTTAACATCTGTGAGCAGTTGAATAGTGAACAGGAGGGTTTATTATGCATTAGTTTGCTTCTCAAGTAGTAAGAAGACTTAAGAGAAATCTTCTGGGGCCTCATCTTCCACCAAACTCTTATTGGTACATGAAGTTCAAACTTTTTATTATAAAAATTTCAAACACACAAAAGAGAAAGACTAGAGAGGTGAAGTAACTTGTTCAAGGTTGCCCAGCAGTGGGACGAAGTGAGAGCGTGGCATTGACATATATATACTGCCAAATGTAAAACAGATAGCTAGTGTGAAGCAGCCGCATAGCACAGGGAGATCAGCTCGGTGCTTTGTGACCACCTAGAGGGGTGGGATAGGGAGGGTGGGAGGGAGACGCAAGAGGGAGGGGATATGGGGATATATGTACACATATAGCTGATTCACTTTGTTATACAGCAGAAACTAACACAACAATGTAAAGCAATTATACTCCAATAAAGATTTTAAAAAAAGGTTGTCCAGCAGCACATAGCAGAGGCAGGATTTGAACCCAGGTCTAGCTGACTCTGCAGTCCAAGCCCTTAACTGCAGCACCGTGCTACCATCCTACCGCCTCCTTCTGACATGTTCATTGGTTCCAAAGTACAGGTAAAAGTTAAAGTCCTTCTGAATTTAGTGTATGCTGGGAGTGGGGGGGTAGATGGAAAAGGACATAAGTAACTCTCCTCCCCAAGGTCTGGGCGTGTCCCTGAGGCAGGCAGGGACCCAGAAAACAACTACAAACGTGCCCTCAAGTGCATCAGCCTTCCCCAGACCTCACCTGGAACCACGATTACCAGTGCCTATTCTGGAAAGTCCCTCCAACCAGCAAGGCCACTCTGGGCTGTGGACCCTGATCCCCTGTTCAGTCAGAACATCCCCAATCCCACCAGGAAGAAGGTGGATTATCAGACAAGTGTTCCCACTACAAATAGATGGCAAATTCAGACCATATAATCTAAAGTGAGATTACTGAAGGGTTTGTTTACAAAGGTGTGGGCAGGGTATTGGGCCAGAACTCATGATCGCAGGGACTGTCACCACCCCAGGCTTGACAGGGTAAATAGAGGGACTGTTGACGGCCCCAGAAGGAGAGAGGAACGCGGAGAGAAGCTCCTTCACTGGAGCTGAAACCTGTGGTTAAGGGACTCAGGAGCCAGGGGTGACGTAAGAGGGAGGAAGCTGGGGAAACTTACTCCAACATGACCCTTCTCTCCCGACCACTCTCACTGGCCTCCCCGCAGTGGCTGAAACCAACGGGAGACCAGAGGATGAGGGAGTCTGGTAACTGGTTCACGGACGTCAACCTCTCAGGGCTCAGAGCAAGATGGGGAAGGGAGATGTGGGGCTGCCAATGGAAGCTGTCAGGCACACAGGGGCTCACAGCCACCTTCCTGATTGTACTGAGCCATGGCTTAAGCGGACAAGTATTTGGCAATGCCAAGGACTCCAGCTCTCCAAATATTCAATGGGCAGCCCTCTCTCCACAGCTACCTCTGACTATGGTAGATAGTGAGCAGCTGAAGTGATCAGAGCATGCATGCCACAACTCGGTTCAAAATCCTCCAACAGCTTCCATCTCATTTAGAATAAAATCCAAGTCCTATCATGGCCTGTGCAGCCTTTATGATCTGGCAATTGCCTCACTCTCTAACCTTATTGCCTGATTCCCACGTGCGAACACGGGTGTATGTTGAATGAATTAATGTACACATGCAAGCATGAGAAACAGAAACGCTTTGTTTCGGCTGAGCTCTATTCCTGAGTTCTCACCTCAGTGCCCCAGAGCACTTGGCCAAGCCCCTTAGCTAAGCTGCACTTTTATTATGCCTATTGTTAATGGTTTTTCATAACTACAAAGGTGATTCATGTTCACCGCAGAAAATTTTGGAATCCACAAAAGAACAAAAATCTGAAGAATAAAATAATTCACAGATAGCCACTGCCAGCATAGTTTTTAATGCATATATTTAGTATACAAAATTGGAATACTATTATGATTTTGTGACCTACTATTTTCATTTAACAATGTGGCATTGAATTCTCTTCCAAAACATACTGTTTCAAGACTGCACTGTATTTCACTGAATGTCCAGATGAGGTTGTCACTAATCCCCTATTTCTGCACATTTCATTTGTTTCCCTTTTTCTGGCTATCATAAAAAACCAATAATAAACATTCTTTCACATCTATGTACATTTCCATTATTATATGCTCCAGATGGATTCCTGTAAGTGAAACTGCTTGACAAATGGAAATACAAATTACAGCATTTGTAAGTATTACTAAATTGCTCTCCAGAACAACTGCATCAATTAATACTCCCAGTGTCAGTGTTTAATTTGTCTCCTTTTTCCTTTGCTAATACTGGGTGTTAATATTTTCTAAAAAATATATAATACCATGTTGAAACAGTCTTGTTAATTTTCTATCTCTATTAGATCACAGATTTCTTGAGAATGAGAACTATGTCTTTTACTTCTGTTTAAATTTTTAATTTTTTCCCTCACAAAGCTATTTTAAATTTGAATAGTATAATTTGTGTGAACTATTAAAAATGTATATAGCATTAAAATATATATAGTACAGCCAAACTGTTCTAATACCTGAACACGTTTTTCCCCTGAGTTTAATGAAGGTAAATAAACTGGTGTTGAGTTCTCAAGTTGTCCAATTCTCTGAAATATTTTTTTGTATCCTTATTCTGTAGTATTCAAATTCAGGTACATGTGTCCCATTATAGATTTTTAAAAATATTTATTTATTTATTTTTGGCTGCACTGGGTCTTTGTTGATGCGCGTGGGCTTTCTCTAGTTGTGGTGAGCGGGGGCTACTCTTCGTTGCAGTGCACGGACTTCTCATTACGGTGGCTTCTGTTGTTGTGGAGCGCCGGCTCTAGGCGCATGGGCTTCAGTAGTTGTGGCACGCAGGCTCAGTAGTTGTACTTCTGTTTACTTCTGATACATAGCAGGCAACAGTTGGTGGATGGATGGACGGGTGGATGGACTGGATGAATTGCATTGGATGGATGGACGGATGGAGGATGGATTGGACGGATGGATGAATGGATTGGATGAATGAATTGGACAGATCAGATGGATCAGATAGATGAATTTCGTCAAGGAGCACCAAGAAAGACACTGGGCCACATGAATAAGTTGTCTTTTTCCAGTTTCTAGGATGCTCATGACTGGTTTGTGTATTTATCATGGGGACAGTCCCTCCTCCCTGGTTAAGTTCCACTGAGCATCCCTCTGCTTTTGATTATGAGGCATTAGGTTCACATCCCAGCAGATCTGGCTCTCCCTCCCTTTTGGCTTCAGCAGAAGAGATATTAAAATTACTAATTTGGGCTTACATGTTTACTGTCTCAAGTATAACTAATTAATGTTTTAACAGCAGAATAACAAGTCCCAGATTTCCCTTAGCAAAGTAAAACTGAAAGTAAACACCGTAATGGACTGCTGCCTAGCATCCAAACCTACCAACTGGAAAGACACAATCACCAGGGGCTGAAGGTGACCCAGAAATTGTGCTAAGAGAAATTTAACCCAATAATGCCACGATGAGGAGCTGCCTGGTATCCATTCACCCCATGTGTAGACCCCAACTTGTCACTCCTCAGGAATCACTAAGGGGTGGGACTAGAGTCTTGTTTGTTGGTGTAGCCCCTGTGTCCAGCATTGTTTGATATATAGTAAATATCTGTTAAATGTCTAGTGAATAAGCAGACACCAACGAGAGGGAATATGGGATAAGAAGATTCATGGAAGCCTGGTTATACTGAGTGGGCTATATAGCTCATAAATTCTGGGGGTGGCAAATAAACCAGATTTGGACCTAGGTCAGAAACAACCCCATTCACTTTCTCTGTTCTATGCTGCCTTCCCTCATTAATGAACAATGTTTAATGCCCTCTAGCTGAAAACTTGTGTTGCAGTAAATGATCTGAATCACAGTTTCAAATTTTAAATGCCTCGAATAATCAACCATATTTTGGCTACTATGAAGAGGTTCTCACAGCAACATTCTCCCCGCTTCTAATAACCCCAGTATGTTAAAAAGATATGGAAGCAAGAACTATTGTCTACCCAGAAAGCAAAACGAACAATATACTCTCCAATTTGCTTTTTTTAATATGTACCCTCTTTGGCTGGCGATAAGAGTAAATCACTGTAATGACATCAAGTGCCAATAACAAGTCATGTGCAAACATAGCAGAGGGAGCTGTATAACTTATCCATTCATTTATTTGGCATTAGGCACCATGGAAACAAAGATAGTAGGTTCCTCCCTACCCTCATGATTGTCAATTGGGGAGATCTATAAGCAATCTATCATAGTACAACATGGAAAAAGCAAAAAGAGGCCCATGCCTATGTTACAGGAAGTTCCTGACCAGGTTTCTCAAGGAAGTGAGAAGTTACGGCAATAAGGAAAAAGAATGGACTGTTAGAAAGCAAGAAGAACCAAGAATTATATTAGTTGAGAATATATTAATAATACTAGCAGTTACCCATTTATTGAGTGCCCTACTATGAACCAAGTACCCATAAGAACTCATTGAGGTAGAATCTATTATTATCCCTGTCTTAGAGAGGAGGAAACTGAAGCTTAGTTTAAATACTTTACCCCGCTAGTAAGTACCTAAACATGAGAAGAAGAAACCGGAAGTAAAGATGTATAACAATCACTGCCCCAAATATCACTTGAAAATTAGGTGCACACCTATTGATTATCTGCTGTTACATAACAAGTTACTCTCAAAACTTAGTGGTAAAAAACAACAAACATTTATTATCTTATAGTTTCTGTGGGTCAAGAATTCAGGAGCAGCTTAGCTAGGCTGTTCTGGCTCAAGATCGCTCAGGAATTTGCAGTGGAGATGGCAAATGGGACTCTGTTCATCTGAAAGCTTGACTGGGGCTGGAAGATCCACTTCCAAGATGGTGGCTGGTAGGAAGCCTCCATTTTCTTGCTATGTGAGCCTCTCCACAGGATTCAACATCCTCATGACATGGGAGTTGGCTTCCCCCTAGAACTAGTAATCTAAAGGAGAACAACACAGAAGCCACCATGCCTTTTATGACTTAGTCTCCAAAGTCTAACACCATCACTTCCTCAACTTTCTATTAATTAGAAGTGAGTTGTTAAGCACAGCCCATAAGCACAGAATTTGTGGACATATTTTAAAACCACCACTAGACCTCAGACTGGAAACTAGAATTGATTGCTAGGACCCTATCTAGAGAAAAAGGTTTGCATTTCAGAAAGAAGGGGGTGGCAAATAAACCAGATCCCAGGTGCTGGGAAGATGAGATGGCACTTATAGGCCAGCAAAGGGCTAGGAGGTTGCTCACATCTATTAAGTGCTGAAGTGTAATTATTTTAGGGGAAGGGGTTGGGGGCGCCGTAAAATTCATAGTTTTAGAAATAGAAACATGCAGTTAAAAAAATACTTCTTTACTGTTATTAATTTCTTTTCGTTTTCCCTGCCGTTGAGCAAAAGTGCTTTTGAAAATGTTAACTTACTTCTTAGATGTGCCCCAAGAAAGGTATTTGGGCTGGAGAGAAACAAGGGAATTAGGATCTCGTATGGGGAGGAGAGTGGCAGCAGGAATCAAAGGGAGGGAGACCAGGAGGGCCGAGGAGGAAGAGCAGGGTTCCCTGGGTAAGTTGCTCCCCACAGACAGTCTCCTTCCGGGCTCTCCTGGGCATGTTGCAGACTTGTGAACATTTCGTGCTCTGCTCAAAAGGGAGACGCTCCTCCTTTTCAGAGCATGAAGAAACTGGATGGAAGTGAACCTCCTAGCACAGAAAGCTGAATGTTAAAAAATCAATTTACATGACCTCGCCAATGCAAAATACAGACCATGAAAGGGTCTTAACATATTGCAGGCAGCGTCTGCACTGAGTTAGAGAAAAATAGAGGATGCAAAGCCAAGAGAAAGCCTAGCATCGTGGCTAAATGAATGATGTTCAGCTGGACCCGGGTTCAAATTCGACTGCTGTCTCTTAGCAGCTGTGACATGGTGGGAAAGCTAATCTTTCTCAAATTTGATTTCCTTATTGTAAAGATGGGGGGTACTAGTAATTTCCTGACAGGGCAGTGAGAGTTTAACGAGAGATGTAAGCATTCAACGAAGGTCACCTTATTAATGCATGACAGGGGCTAAGATATGAAGTTGACCTTTAGGAATAAAAAATAAACATTGGCTCATTTTCTGCATCTCGGTGTACAGTTGATGAGAAATCCTCTTGAGCACTGTTCAGAGAACAGATGGTGAGTCAGGCACCTCCTCTCCCTCTCCCCGCCTCCCTGACCTCCCATCACTTTGCTCCAGGGCAAGGGGACGGCCCCACCACCCTGGCTGGAAGCGAGAAACACAAAGAGCTGCTGTGCCCGGAATACCAGGAATACCAGCAGCATTTCCGGACGTGGTAAGTTCTGGGAAGGAGCTGGAACAGTGAATTCCCGTGGTTCCCTCATTCCCATCTTTCTGAAACCATGGGTTTTTTGCACGGCAACAGCCCTATTCAACAGCAGCTTTTTCACGTCCCAGAAGTTAGGCACCAGGGTGGCACTATGGGCCTCCTGGAATTCTAGGGAAAGGGACGCTGGGATAGGTTTAAGGGTAGGTGAGGACCCTCTCTGGAGCGCAGGGTGGGAAATCATCCCTACGGGGTTATTATTACCTCAGCCTCAGGTCACAAGCCACAGACCAATATAAGCTCATGACGAGCAGGGCTGTGTGCCTATGTCTAGCTGCGCAGTTTTAAGGCCTTTATAGAAAGGAAAACAGTTACACAGGTGTTATAAGTACATTTTAAAAAGCTGATGACAACATGGATGCAACTAGAGAGTATCATACTCAGTGAAGTAAATCAGAGAGAGAAAGCCAAATACCATTATGACATAACTTATATGTGGAATCTAAAATATGGCACAAATGCACTTATCTACAAAACAGAAACAGACTCACAGACACAGAGATCAGACTTGTGGTTGCCAAGAGGGGGAGAGAGAGAGGGATGGACTAGGAATTTGGGGTTGGTAGATGCAAACTATCACATTTAGAATGGATAAACAACAAGGTCCTACTGTATAGCACAGGGAACTATATCCAATCTCCCGGGATAAACCATAATGGAAAAGAATATTTAAAAAAGAATGTATATATGGGGAGGGGGAAGGGTAAGCTGGGACGAAGTGAGGGAGTGGCATGGACAT
Source organism: Balaenoptera musculus (assembly GCF_009873245.2). NCBI lineage: Eukaryota > Metazoa > Chordata > Mammalia > Artiodactyla > Balaenopteridae > Balaenoptera > Balaenoptera musculus. The sequence continues at coordinate 78,472,387 of NC_045794.1, forward strand.
ATACACACTACCAAACGTAAAATAGCTAGTGGGAAGCAGCCGCATAGCACAGGGAGATCAGCTCGGTGCTCTGTGACCACCTAGAGGGGTGGGATAGGCAGGGTGGGAGGGAGGGAGACGCAAGAGGGAAGAGATATGGGAACATACGTATATGTATAACTGATTCACTTTGTTATAAAGCAGAAACTAACACACCATTGTAAAGCAATTATACTCCAAAAAAGATGTTAAAAAAAAAAAAAGAAAAAAAAGAATGTCTAGGGAATTCCCTGGCAGTCCAGTGGTTAGGACTCTGAGCTTTCACTGCTGAGAGTGTGGGTTCAATCCCTGGTCGGGGAACTAAGATTCCCACAAGCTGTGTGGTGTGGCCAAAACAAAAATAAAAAATTAAATTAAAAAAATTTTTTTTAAATAAAAAAGAATGTATATATGTGTATAACTGAGTCACCTTGCTGTACAGCAGAGATTGGCACAGCATTGTAAATCAAATATACTTCAATTTAAAAAAAAAGCTGATGAAAGGATAATTGCCATTTCCCACATCACATGATCGAGCGTCAACAGGTCAGCTGGCCATCTTGATCCCTCGCTCCCATTTTCCAGTGGGGAAGGCGATGAGCTCCTGCCCAAGGCTGGCAGAACGCTAAGGGCAGAAACAGGCTGAAATTCCCTTTCCAGGCCCCGTCCTTTAACCTTTCCCACGTCTCATCCGGGAAACACCCCTTGACCTCCTCAATACCTTGCCAGGCAAACAGGAAGCTTCAGGCCCACGCAGCCTTACCCCGTGAATAACTGAAGCACTTTCCTAAAAGCAGGCAAGCCTGGCTTTATTAAGGATCCAATCAGCAAATACAAAAACCTTCATAAACGATTCATGCCTCTCTGGGGCTTAGCTGGGACTTCCCGAGAGCACAGGGAAGGCCGGCACTGAGTGACAACTGCCTGGGAAGTCAATTTATTCTGGATTCTTGGAGGAAGAATAGAGTGTGTTGCTATTTACTTTTAATAACAAAACTGCCCAGCACTTTAAGCCCGTCTCTTAGTCAAAGAAAATTGTGATTGTTGTTACAGGCGAAGGCCTGGCTCTAAGCGCTGCCAGATATACGTGCACGGGGGACCTCAGATGGACCCTCCCAGGAGTTAGGTAAGACGTGATCGCACACCCACGAGGCTTCCAAGACTGACTCCAGGTCGGCAGCTCTGGCCCTTCCCAAGCAGTAGGAATTTTTAAAGTTCTCTGTGCAATACTTTCCTCAGCCTCAAGAATAATAACAACAATAACAACAGCCAACACTTACTGAGCACTTGTGACGTGACAGGTACTGTTCTGATATGAATTATCTCTTTTCTTTCACAGCTACCCTGAGGGGTAGGTTCTATCATTATCGCCATATTCTACAAATGCAGAAAGTGAGGCACAGGGAGGTGAAATAAGGAAGTTGTCCAAGAGCCCACAGGTGAAAAAGCTGTAGAGCTGGGATCCAAACCCACAGTCTGGTCTCAGAGGCTGTACACTTCACTATGTTATTTACACTTGCTTGCTGCGTTCTATAGGTGTTTCTGGTTTCTTTCATGACATGTGAGGAGGAAGCCCCTCTCCCCTTCTGTGGAATCCTAGCAAAACACCGGGTGGACTTAGGTGGCAGCCATTGCACACTTAGTGGTCAGTGTCCCCCCTCACTTGCTTCTACACTGGAGAACACAGCTGTTTCATGCCTTAAAAAAAAACTTAACATTGACTCTTTCAGATTTCTTATCCCAAATGCTATTTTCTAGTGATGATGTAATTTCATTTCCCTTAAGAAGCAGAATAAAATGGTGGAACACGGTTTTTGAAGACACAGCGAGAGGTTCCCACTGCCCTTCCACTACTTCTAGATGAGTAAACTTGGGCAAGTTATTTAATATCGCTGAGTCTTAGCTTCCTTGCCTACAAAATGTGGGTAACCATACTTACCTTTGAATATTATTATGAGAAACGAAGGATATAAAGTATATAGAGCACCTATTATATGCAATAAAGAGTAATTTCCTAAGACTTTTTCCTGTTGTAAAGGTCTCTAACTACGTAGCTTTATTGCTTGAGTGGTTATACATCTTCAAGGAAGCAAAGGCTTAGGTTCACTGGCTTGCTTCATTCTCAAGCATGTCTCTTGGGTGTGGAAGATCAACAAACTACCACTGAGTATCTTCCAGTGCACAGCCCCGTGCTAAGGCCAAGGGACTTCCACCCCAGGGATCAGTAAGACACAAGGGTGTGGAAGGAGAACCAACCATTCCAATAAGTAAATGACTGAAAACGAGACTAACAGAAGGAGAAGACACTTCCTGCTGGGCCCTGTGTCAGGTTAGATGAGAGAAATTTTTAGGAAAGAGCAGATTGGGACAGGCAGAGAAGATGAAAAAAAATTTTCAGGAAGGGCTCAGAGAGAGAGCACAGTGAGGTTTGGGGTGCAAAGATGAAACATCACCAACTATATCCAGTCAACAGTAAGACAGCTGGCTAGGCAGCAGAGTTAATGGGCAGGAAGTCGGGATTAACTAAGTAATTGATGGTGGACACGTTATTGTTACATTTTGCTTTACCCGGTGCTTGACATATGTGACCCTACTTTTAATCCTTACAAGGGCTATGCTAAACTGGCATTATCTCTATTTTGCAGTTGAGGAAACACACTCACAGAGAGTCAGATTCATGTTATTCCCACATTTGATCCTCGAAATAATTCTGAGAGATAGGTAAGGCACTACCTCCACTTACAACGCCACCTTTATTGTCCTGAAATAAAATCAAACTCATAAATAACGTAACACCCATAACTGTGACAACTAAAACTGCCCCCACAAATATACAAAGCGCTGTCTAGGGGATAGGATGCCCTAGGCTAAGACCCATCCAAAGTCAAAGGTAGGGCCAGGTCTCAAACTCAGTTCTCCAGACTTTTGGAATAAGGGTCATCCTCCTTGAAAAGGTGGGGCGCGGCCAGAGTAGAGGACACAGATCCCCAGAGCTATGAATGGGAAGGCTGAACATCAGTGAGGCCAGGCCTGCAGCTTCTCATCCTTCTGACACTGGCCACCGGTACTGAGAACACAGACATTTACATCTGTTACACTCACTCCCATCCTTAGGTCTTTAATCTCTAAAACTCATCTTGCTGAAATGGAAACTTTGTCTTCTATTCTGTTATGGTAGTCCATATCCTAGTTCTAACAAAAAGTTTAAAAACACAGGATTCTTCATGGCCAACTCAAGTTATAGTACAAAACACAACATTTGTTTTCAGAGTCTGCGCTTGGCGCTGAATTAGATTTATCTTCCTCTGGGTCAAGCCACCTGACAGGATGATGGCTTTGATTAACCTTGCTAAGAAAAAGCGAAAAGACATCCAGAGCTCACATTCTGGAGGTGCTTCTGGTAGATTCCGGACTGACAATTTTATGCACAGATTGTCAGGAAGAAGAGCCAAACATTATTTTCATTCTTGCGGTGTAATTCATGTGCTTCAATGCCATGTTAGCATGCTTGTAAACCGATGTCATGATCAATCAGACAGTAAGCAGTATGCACTTCTCTCAGCTGGTTGTGCAACACTCTCTCAGCAGACATGAAATAACAAGACAAAACTACCACGTAGAAGCTGCTTTCCTGTGGCTCATGTCCCGAAGTTCTATCTACCCAGAATTATTTGTTCAACAAATGATCAATAAGCATCTACACAGTGCAAGGCACCAGGAGAAGTTGAAAGCTGTCCTTGGTCCTCCCAGGATCCTACAGTCTGAGGAAGAAAATGAGCCAGGGACCCAGGCACAAGGCCCTGTGTGGGAGGGACCACAAAGACCACGGGAGAGTTAAAGGAGAGCCCAGTCAATGTCTGACCATGTGGTAACCAAAGCCAGGAGCGGCATGGATAAATAAAACCCACAGACAACCCCCAATTTAAATTAATTAAATAGGTTAAACCTTTTCAAAAGATTAACAGGTAAATCTCTCTTAATTAGCCTTAAACACACCTACTGGTACCTAAGACTGGCTTCTTAGAGGAAAGAAGGACTACTGGTTATCAAAGGTCAGCAGAGCGGCAGAGACCAAACACCAACTGAGGGAGAAGAGGATGATATGCAGAAAGGAAGTAACTTTAGGTCGGAAGTTTCTGGTGCTTATAGTATAGGACAGACATACAGTGATAGGGGTGCGCACCGCCTGGTGTACAAAATCTCAGACAGAAAGACTTACGAACCAAGGGAAAGACAGAACAAAAATACCTTTCAGGTTTGTTGTAGTCCTCTGATGCAAAGATCAGTTTTATTAATTCTGTCCTCACTTGTGAAAGGACAAAATGCTACAGTTTAGGAAATGGATAAATATTGCCAAAATTTGCTTTATTTCTTACAACCTTGGGAAACAAAATATTTTAATTTTCTTGTTTCCTTTATTTTCAATGGCAAATTCCCTAATTTCTTCTCCAAAAAGAGTACAGCATTCTACTTTATGGAGGGTAAAAAAAAGACTGCTTTCATGATATGACATCCTCATCTTGTTTGGAATGCTGGGATATTGCTGCTAAAGGTTTTTTTTAACAGCTTCATTGGGATATTACTTACATACCATAAAGTTTACCCACGTAAAGTACACAGTTCAGTGGGGTTTAGTATGTTTATTATATTGCAACCATCACCATAATCTAATTTTAGAACATTTTCATCCCAAAACAAAATCTTAAACCCATCAGTAGTGACTCTCTATTCTCCCCGTCCCCTGGCAACTATACCTCCTCATAGGGAATTAAGTGAAATAAGTACATAAGAAGAGCTCAAGAAACACAGCTATTACCATCAAGATGACTTTTTTAATAGAAAGGAGTAGAGTAAGAAAAGAATTGAGAACATCATTCGATCCTTGCCATTTGCTTTTACTTCGGTCTCCACTTTCAGCCTAACCGTGAAATATTCATGTCTAATAAATGATAATGTCTGAAACACTTAAATTGTTAATGTAGCCTCTTTTATATGAACACGTGTTATCAGTTAGGGTTAGGTTCAGCTGTGAGTAACAGAGACGTGAAACAATGATTTAAGCAAAATAAAAATGCATTTCTCTTGTATGTAAGAGTCCAGAGTCAGGCAGCACAGTGCCAAGCGTGCTAGCTCCGGTCCATAAAGTCCTCACAGACTCAAAAATCTTCTAGGTCACCATTTGTACACCCTTTGGGTACTGGCCTTGTTCTCATGATTCAACATGGTGGCTAGAGCTCGAGTCATCATAACTGTGGTCCAGGGACAAGGGTGGGAGAAGGGATAAACAAGAAAGAGAAGGTAAAGAGCACACACCAGTTTTCAAAAGTATCCTGCAAGCTACCAAACAACCCTTCTACTCACGTTCTATTATCCAGAACTAGCCACCTGGCCTCCTCTGGTTGCATGGGAGGCTGGGAAATGTAGACTTTATTCTGGATGGCCTGTGCCCAACTAAGAGTTGTGAGTTCTGATAAGAAGAGAACGAATATTAAGTATAACTAGCAGTCTCTGCCACAACACGCAATATGCTAGGAACTCAAAATATAATAAATGGGTATTTTAAAAGGAGGGTATCACTGACATCACTAAGTGCTAATTATGAGAATTTTGCAGAACTCAGCTGTAAAGATTTACAAAAACAGTGGAAGAACTAGTACTCAGAGGTGAGTCACAAAGGAGATGAAAAGCTGTTGATAAACTGCTTGGAGATAACTAGTTCATCAACAGTTCTTTTCATCTCCTTTGTGGACGAGGACATGAAAGAAAGATCACTGATGCTTCAGAAAGTAATGAAATGGTAAAAGTGGTCCTATTTTTTGATCCAATAGACCCATTTCCTGCATTGTCTTCAACAGTGAAGTAAACTATATGCACAAATGTTTGTTGAAGAATATTCAGTAAGAGAAAATAAATAACTGTACAGCTGAATTGAATTACTAAACAAAACCCAGTACTATATTATATAGCCATTAAAAATAAAACCACATAGGGACTTCCCTGGTGGCGCAGTGGTTAAGAATCCGCCTGCCAATGCAGGGAACACAGGTTCGATCCCTGGCCCAGGAAGATCCCACATGCCAGGGAGCAACTAAGCCCGTGCACCGCAACTACTGAGCCTGCGCTCTAGAGCCCGTGTGCCACAACTACTGAGCCCGTGTGCCACAACTACTGAGCCCATGTGCCACAACTACTGAAGCCCGCGCACCTAGAGCCCATGCTCCACAACAAGAGAAGCCACTGCAATGAGAAGCCCGTGCACCGCAACGAAGAGTAGCCCCCGCTTGCCGCAACTAGAGAAAGCCCGTGCGGAGCAACAAAGACCCAACGCAGCCCAAAAATAAATAAATAAATAAATTTAAAAATAAATAAATAAAATAAAACCACATACAAACTTTATCCTATGAAATGAATAGAAATTTTTTTACTGATTATAATTAGATATACATTAAATGTATACAATGAGGCCATGAATTTAACTTGGTAACACTGACCAACTGGGTTTGGGGCTCCAATCCCCAGCTCAGTAGAAAGCTAGATGGGCTTTACATAGAGTCAAGTTTTTAAAAATATAAATAATTCTCTGTTCTGTGGTCTTGAAGAATAAGAAAGAAATTTAAATCAACATATAGCACCAACCTAGCTAAAATGACATATCATGTATGACTTTAACCCAAACTGTAATAAGCTACAAAGCTAACTCTTCTGAATTTACCTCCTTTCCTTTCCCTGTATCCCTTAATGGCACTAAAAATGAACAGATCACTGACAACGTGGAGACTATGAGGCAAAGGAGAAACTCTAACAGTTAAAGAAAAAAACAGGGGAAAGAAGCAAACTGAATGATCAAAATTAAATCATCAGCTCCAGAATAACAACAGTTAAAACTGCAATCTTTTAGAAAAGGTTTGCCTCCTCTGAGACACTTGTATGTGCTCCTCTTTCCCAAAGTGTGAGTTATGTGTCTTATCATGTTCCGTCTTTTGCCATGGCTGCCAGGAGGCTCCACTGTAAAATCCATCAAAAGGCCTATTTTAACACTTACGGCTAGCATTTTAGCATTCCTTTCTTTTCCTTGGCTCTGATTTTCAATTTCTAGATGCACTTTACTAGCTTCATTATTATACATCTGTTGAAAGTCACTTCAAATTCTTTATAGGAAGGAGCAGGGTAAGTAAAATAAACAGACACCCTGGAATCTTTTATATTCCACCAAAAATAGCATATTGTCTAGCTCCGCCTATGTGAGCTCATCAGAAGTAACCACTGCTCAAAGCTCTTATGACAGACTCTGCTTGACTCTGCCGTGACAGCTGACACCTTCATGATCTCCCCAAGGAGACATGTGGCCTTAAAACACAAACACCATGCTTCATCCTGATGTAGAGCCTGTGGTTAGAAACTAATTGCTATCATTTTCTATTCATGTTTTCTCATCAGAAAAAAACAAGTACATTCTATTCTAATTCTTCATCACAGATATTTCTAACCATCTAATGCATGCCCTTTATAACACTGAACTAGCTGCCTTTGTAAAGACTATAGATTTTTATCCTGTGTAAATTATTTTACAACGTAGAGTACAAAGGGAAAAATACCAGGAAATTCAATCACTCCCTCTGGTTTTATTTAAAGGAAAAATTCTCTTCCCTCCACAAAATGATGATTTTTTTTCTTTTCTATCCATGCCATTGTATCATGTTTTGAAAATCATATAAAATATAAACAATCCCAAACCAAGCAAAATACATCATTTGGTGGCACATTCACTTATTAACTCTTTCAGTAAATATTCATGAAGAACCTACTATGTGCCAGGCACTAGACGAGGCATAGACCCTGTTGGCCCTTTTCCTAAGAGTATCATTTTGGGCAACACAAAGGGTTTTGTTCAGAGTTGATGTTCTGCTTGCACACTGCAGTATGGTTGTGCCAGTTCTTTTTCACGTTTTCTTGTACCTCAAGTGTCTTCTGTGTCCCCCTGCCAACTGGTCTCTTCTTCAGCACCCAGATCTCCTCTGTGAACTCACACTGGCACACACAGTGCCTAGGGCACTGCTCCAGTAGTTATGGACTAGTACTTATCTTGTATCACTTGATAAATATTTTTAACACAGCCCCAGTTTTGCTTCTCCTTATTTCCGCTTGACCCACAGATCCAGCACTGCAGCCTCATTCACCCACCTCACCCATTTCTTCCCATCTTCTCATGCCACCTCTTCCCCTCTCCTGGACACAGCACATCTTCAGGAGATCAAAGACTTTTCCTCTTCACCTCTCAAGAGGATCTCTGTTTCTCCATTTGACTAAAAGTGAGTAAGACAATCTGGGGCTTTCAACCTTTCCCCCAAGGGATGTTCAAAGTGTCTTCTTTGTCAGTGGTATCAAGCAGGTTTTCTCTTACTATTTTGACAAATTTGAAATCGTCACAGGGACTCTGCTTAAAACAAAAATGTGCCAGGAAAAAAAAAAAGTAACTGTGGGTGACTAGACAATCCACACCAGGGTTTGAAAATGATTAAAAACAGTAACTAGATCTTTGCTTGGGCAGAATCCCAAACTAAGGCACTGGAGGGCAAGAGTGACAGATGCAAAATCTGAGGAACGGTTCCATCGATGATTATGCAAAACACCACTGGCCTTTCACGCTTTGATGGTGAGGCACTCATTTCTCCAAATTCCATCACACTAAATTCAAGCGTAGTTTAATGACAGCAACTGGATTGAAAGGTAATTGGGAGCTGAAAATAGAGAATTTGCCTCATTATAATAATCCTTTACCAGAAATGTTTGTTATGTAAAAAAGCACTGTTCTCTGGGCACCTGTCGAAAGGAATAGCCATTAAAGATTTTCAGGGGGTTACCATTTACAGTGGTTTTAAGCTATGAATGCTAAAAAGCCTATAAAAAATAAATACCTTTGCATTTATTTTTAAAAATTCTATTCTGATCAGGGGCCCAGGATGACTGAATCCCATTTCAGGTAAATAAAATGTGAGAGCAATAAATTCAAACCATGAGCCTAGTCTGCTCACCTGACTTCCCTCTAATGCCACTTTTTTTTCTACTTCTCTTTTCCTTTCCACTCCTAACACTCCTTCCTCAATATGAGGCACTCCACCATGCCTTGTACAACCTTTTATAAGAGGCAGGGTATATACTGAGGAAGGGAAGAGACAAAATCCTTTAACATTTCTTCTCTTCTGCCACCCCTGTAATCTGACCAGTCCCTGGAGATACCCTGAGGGTAATGGTGATGGTGGGGGTAATGATGACAGTAACTACCACTATGTATCTACTCTGTTCCAGACATGTTAAAAATATAGTCTCCCTAATTCTCGTAAGAGCTCAATAAGGAATAAATACTTTTAAAATCATTCTTTGATTGCAAGTAATAGAAAACATGGCTAACGGGAACTTACATAAATAGGGGCCTATTTTCCTTGCATAACAAGAAATCTGGCTATAAACAGTTCCACAGATGCTTAGGGGGCTCAATAATGGTAGGACTTGTGGTTGGCATCTCTGACTTTCCTGGTCTTCTGCCTCACAGTCACAAAATGGCTGCAGCAGTTCCAAGCATCACATCCTAGCACAGTTGCATTCAAAGCAGGAAGCAGAGAGTAGCATGGGCAGAGGTCCTCCTCCTCTACCTCCCTCTTACTCAGGGAAAAAAATCTTCTCCCAGAAGACTTGCCCTTACATTTCATGGACCAGAAGCTCACATGTCTGGCCCTACAGCCAGGGGCAAGTCCCATCCTTCCTGAGTTTAAGTGACCTCTGCCTGTTTTTGTTAACAAGGAAGGAAAGAGTAATGGCTTTGGGGCAAGCAACAAACAGTCTGACACAGTACTACCATCTCTAAACTACAAATGAGGAGACTGGACCTCAGTGAGGCAATATAACCTGCCAAAGGTCACAGCCAGTAGTAAGTGGCAGAAAAAGGATTCAAAACTGGGGATCAGGCTGTTTTCTAATCCCCTGAGCAACCTCTGATTGCAACAGTCCCTCCTGCTGGGACCTAATTCCCTCTGTCTAGAGTGCTCCCCTCCTTTTTTTCTTTCAGTCTACAAATTTTTTCTTACGATAACCATACTGAGTCTCTGAATTCAAATTTCACCCAGGACTGTTGAGGTCAGCCCCTTGCCACCCATTTGTAAGAACTTAGTCCAAATCCGACAGGTCAAGAGCCCCTGAGGTACAGTGTCTGCTCTGCAGAAAACAGCCACTCCCTAATTATCCTGTATCAGGGGCTGGCAACTTGCTCTCCCCAGGGTCACCAGGAGAGCATCCATCCTGTTAATGGAGCCACTGAGACGTGGGGCAAGCAGAGCCTGACAAAGATGTCACCCTCAAAAACACAAAGGGGTGAAAAAAGCCGTTTGTAAACCTGAAAATGTCAGGCCTGTGCCTCCACGTCAGTCCCAGGTGGGGTGGATTTAGCCTTCATCGCAACTGGCCCTGGAGGCAGCAAAGGAGGGAGGGCAGATTCCCAGGGCAGGCACTTCCCGCCCGTGTAGATTTCCTAACCCTCTGTGTGCCACTGTCCTTAACCGTACAATGGAGATGACAACGGACTCTTACCTCCCAGCACTTTTTGAGAATTATAAGACATAATATATGTTAAGGGATTAACAAACTGCTCACTCGATGAACGCCAGTGCTTCAGCAGGAGTGGCTGCAGCGGCGTCAGCAGGAGAAAGAAACAGAACCAAAGTGCTTGTCCTGTTACCACCAGGGTTTTAAAGATGCAAAGGTGCCACCAAACTGCCTCGTTATCCACTCAGCCCAGAGCTTACCGTTTCCCTAAATTCACTCAACTATCAACAATCACCCAAAACCACACACAAAGTATAAAATTTGATAGCACACATCTTGTTTTACTTTTATTTTATGTTGTGTATATGTTTTTCTTGTATATTTGTTTTGTGTGTGGGGGGGGGATATATCCCAAGGAATCAAGAGAATGTACATAACAGGTACACGCATTGAAAATAAAAAAATAAGAAACACCCCCATACCCATCCCACAGTTTAAGAAATAGAATAAAAATCAGGATCTTTGAAGCCCTTTTTGTCCTTCTACGATTCCCAGCCCTTCCTTGCCTCCCCCCACCCCACCCGCTCCCACCCAGCACAGGCAAACGCCAATCTGAAGTTTGAATGAATCATTCCTTTGCTTTTCTTTATAGTTTCACCATCTATCTATCTATCTATCTATCCCTAAGCAATAAATCATTTAATTTTGCTTTATTAAACTTCATGTAAATGAAATTATACAGTAGGTATTCTTCTGTAACTTGCTTTTTCATTCAATATTTATTTTTTGAGTTTTATCCATGTTTATACACATAACTATATTTCATTCATTTGCATTGCTATTAATAATAATCCGTTGTAGGAATATAACACAATTAACTAACACATTCTCCTGTTTATGGATATCTGCCTTGTTTCTAGTCTAAAGCTCCTAACCTCAAGATAGGCTTACACAGTTCCTAAATATTCAAGATAACCATATAATTTGTTGTCCAAACTGAGACACACTTGAGAGTGAAAGGAAATGCTATTAATAATTACACTAGGACAAGAGGCATAAACTATTTTGTATGTCACCCTATAAATACTGAATATTATCGAAGGATTTCTTAATCAGCCCCCCAAAGTGAAGACCGAGGCATTTAAGTCCAATCCTGATGGTTCACATTTCAAAAGCTGTTAGCATCTGCATCTGGAAGTATAACACTGACGGACAGCCCTAACAACTAATTATTTCTTCTATCCTGGGAAGAAGAAAAGCAAATTCTTTAAGAGGTAAGATGGAGAAAAGGCACAGCTTCCCAACCTCTGCTGTCTCAGACATTCACAGTTTAATTATCATTGCTTGAAGAAAATTCCAGCTACAATGATAACAACAAAGATAATATTTGAAAGGCCTTAAAATCCAAATCCTTTTTCTGAGCCAGTGTGAAGCTAAAGGCCCAGCATCTACTGCCTCATTTAATCTTTACGACATCCGTGGGTGGCAGGTATGAAGCTCAGAGAGGTGGAGTAACTTGTCTAAGGTCACAGTGCATGTAAGCGGCAGAGTCTCAAAGATTGTTTCTAAGTGGGTGACCATATAATTTACTGTACAAATCAGGACATTTCTGGGAGTGAGAAGGGGGTGCTATTAACAACTGTACCAGGAAAGCAGGTGTAAACTGGCACCATGACACGGGATCGCTCTAGTTCTAACTTTCCCATCTGCTCTCATGATCTTCCAAGTTCAGATACAATTAACTTGGGGGACTGACCAGATTTTGGCCCCTAATCTCTGGTGTTCACACTCCTTTTGGGTAGAGATGCACCTCCCTGGAAGGATACACAGAATCCCTCCCCTGTTCCTCTTCAGTACACCTGGAAGACCTGAGAGACATCCCAGTAGCATCCTTCCATCCAGCACAGCAGGTTGGAGAGGATCATCATTTGCTTCCCTGAGATTCATAATTAAATTAGAGCAACATTCCTCCTCCCAAAACATTCCGCCTGGAGCTGCCAGCAGCAGAGTTAATGTCCCATTCAGTGGAGAAATCGTCACTCTGAGAGGCTGCAACCACATTCTCTGACTGGAGGATCTGCAGCCCTTTCCTTCAGCAGGTCCACTGAGACCCCCAGCATTTGCTCCTTTCTGCGTATGTATGTATATGTGTGCATTCTCACTCCATCTTTATCTCTGGCTCTCACACACATACATGTTGCTTTTTTTTTTTAATTTAACAAAATGTACAGTTGGTGGGACCTGTTTCTGCATCTTCACCAGCAGCCGGGGCATCTCCACCCTTGGTTTTCCTGGTGTAAATTACTTGAGCTCTGTACTGTGAAACCAATTTAATAAGTCCTTTACTAGGGAGCTCCTAAAGGGCTGCCCTGGGCAGGAAAGAGTGTTTTTTTTTAATGCTTTAACATGGAAAAATAGAGAATTATGGAACAGTATCCCCTGGGCCTGAAGAACACGTGTGCCTTTTGCTATACAAAAATGTTCATATCCACATTATTCGGAAACAACACAAATGTCCAACAAGAGTAAAATGATAAATTGTGGTATAGTCATACAATAGGAGTGCTTTCCAGCAATAAAAATGCACAAATTACTGCTACATACAATAAATTAATCTCACAATCAAAATGTTGAGGGAAAGAAGCAAAAAAAAAAAAGGGAGGAGTTTTATATACTAGGATTTCATTTATATAAGGTTCAAAAATGGGTAAAAATAACCTACAATGTTAGAAATGAGGAGGAGGTGAAGGATGTTGATTAGGTTGATAATATTCCATTTCTTCATCTGGATTGTGGTCACAGAGGTGGTAACTACGCTAATTCATCAAGTAATACCATTGAAGACGTGTGCACTCTTCTGTATGTATGTTACACTTAGCAAAAGCTTTACTTTTAAAAAACCTAAAATTAAAGCCTCTTTTAGTCAAGTACTCTGTTACTTGTACCAAAATTATCTTCACTGTTAAACTATCTGTGTGACCTTGGGCAAGTCATTTAACTTCTGTGTATCTATTTCTTTATCTGTAATAGCACCTGATGTGTAGAGTCTACATGAGAAGTACTTGATACAAACATATGAGATATGCTTAGCAAGTGGCTTGGCACACAAGTAGGTACTCAAAAATGTTAGCTGTTTGAATTAGTGGTATCCCATCTACACCTGCCTTCCTCATATCCGGGACTTGTATCTCCATTTATCACTCCTCTGGACTGAGTGAGGACATACTGAAATAGACAAGTCCACCTACCCCTGTTGAGGGGCTATAGAGAGGAGTGGGTAAATCCCTTCCAGAGGACAATCTGGCCATATGTACCAAGAGCCCAGAAAAATATTTGCACCCAGTAATTCCATTCTAGTATCCTAAGGAGATAAGACACGCAAACAAGAATCTTATGTGCTGCAATGCATTTTATTTATAAAAGTGGAAAACTTGAAACAATTTATTACCTCAGGAAATAAGTAAATAAAATAATGGCGATGAGAGGTTTCAAGACATGAAAAAGTTAAATATAAAAGCAAGAGGCCTATGGGTACCCATTAAAAAAATAATAACAAATATACAGAGAAGAAAAATTAGAAGAAATTAAACCAAAATTTAAGCTAATTATCTCTAGATGATTGTACTACAGGGATTTATGTTTTTCTTCCTGATACTTTTCTGGTTTTTTTCAATATTCTTCTGTGAGTATATGTTACCTTTTATAACTGGAAATATAAATGTGAAACAAAGAGTTTGTGTCTCCTTCTCCACAAGCCTTTATCTCTGTTGTCAAGGTGACAGCCAGTTGCAATCCATCATATTTTAGGAAGGACACCACCACACAATGGAAGGTGTCAGAAGGAAGGTGACTGCCAGGTTGGCAAAGGGCTCCAACAACAAGCCTCACGAGGAATGGCTGAAGGAGTGGGGATGTGTACCTCGAGGAAGACTAGTCAACAGGATAGCTTTCTTGGAACATCTGTCACGTGGAAGAGGGATTACCCTTACTCTACTAGGACCCAGAGGTCAGAACCAAGACCAGTGGATCAACTGTACAAGGAGGAGAGAAGGGGAGGATGAAGATTTAGCTCAAGAAGCAAGCACGCTGTATGGTCACGCTGTAAACCTCAGGCTTCCTTCCTGCCCAACAAACAGTAAGGAACGCCTCTGGAGGTGGTCCAGTGAATTATTTGTTAACCTTTGGGCAACCACACAGCACCATCTTGAGGCCGTCCTCTACTAGCCTCCCAGACCAGTCTACTCTGTGGGCAATCACATGAGTTACCATCTCTGAAATTCATCACCTTTTAATCCCTCTCTCTTGCCCTGTAGAAAGTTCTCTAAATTGTACACAAATTGGGCCACTCCTCTCCGTTTTTTCCACTCAACCATCTTAGTCCAAGGCATCACCACCTATCTCTTCCCTGTACTACAAAGGCTTCCCAACTGGTTTCTTTCTTCTACTGTTGCCCCCAGTCCCTTTGCTACATAGAAGCTCAAGTAATGGTTTTCTTAGACTAAAGTAAAAAATCATTAACATGACTTCAAGACTCAAAGTGCAGACTCAAGCCTTCGACAGGGCCCTTCCCCATCACTCCCTGCACTCCAACCAAGCTGGTTACCTTTTAGGTTCGTCATTCACACCCAACTCTTCCCACCTCAGGGCATTTGCACATGCTGAAACACTCTCCATTCCTCACTGGCTTGACCCTTCTGCAACTCAAATCTCAGATGTCATTCCCCAGTTTTAATCCTACAATGGCATCTCAAGGCCCTAAGGAAACTTTATGTGGTTTATAGGATTTTTGTGAGCTTCTCAGAACTGACCAGTCTGTACCCACTGCCTCCAGGCTCTCAGCCAAGCAGAATGCCCCTGAGTTCCTCAAATGTACGAGCATTCCCTTTGTCCATCAGTCTTTGTGTAGGTTGCTTCCTCTGCCTGGAAAAATCTTCTTGCGGCTAATTTCTATCACCTTCAGGACTCACCCTGAATGTTACTTCCTCAGGAAGCCTTCCCTTCCCTCCAGATACTGGGGTAGGTACCTTCCCAATGCGTGCCTACAGCCCCTGTAATTATTCCATCACAGCCTTCACTATCCTCAATTGTATTGATATTTGTAGTTCTTGCTATTTGGTAAACTATATGGAGGCAGGATTGCACTTACATTGCTCAGAACAATTGAATAAATGACTTCATTTTAAAAATATGACTTTTCCCCTAAGAAAGAGCAAATTAAGGTTAAAAAAAATAGGAAAATAACAGATCACAACAGGAAACATTCTAATAAGTGGTATTTTCTTCCTAGTATAATGAAGCAAATCTAGACCTCACTTAATTCCCTGTCCTAAGCAAGGGTTCGTGTGTTGTCACTTTTATTTTCACTAGCTGGCAAAGTATTCTTTACCAGCACTTGAATGCCCTGGGCAATCTTCGGCATGCACACAAAAAGGACCGATAGGTACTAAACAGACTAAAAAGATGTATAACATTGTATTTGTAAAATGGCAGGATATCTAAGAAAAGTAAATCAAGAAAACACTGGAGGACAGAAGACTAATCAGCAAAAAAAAAAAAATCTTCCATAGTCTGCTTTCCCAAAGGCATAAACAGCTCCTGTCATTTGATAAAACTGCTTCATGTGAAAGATCTTCAGAAGCCCAAAGCCAGAGCCCTGGTCTGGTCTCAGTGTGGATTCAGGGTAGAGGCACAACAAACAGAGGCCCATGCCCTGAGTTCCTGTCGCTGATGACCTCGTGGAGCCGTCATAACTAACTCTGGACTGCCTACCTCCAAACTCCCTTACATTCAAGAGAAATACACTTCTATCTCATTTCATATCAGACAGCTTCGTACAAAAGATTTTCCTTGACCTTTATCCCAAATCAGCCTATATGAAGGCAATGGTCCTGACTGTCTCCTCTGGAGGAAGACATTCCAGTTTGTCCCCCTTTACATGTCAGCCCTACAACTGCCTAGAAACACTGTGGGATTTGGTCTAAGAAAACCTGGATTCCCGTGTGATCTTGGACAAGTTGTTTAAGTGCTCTGAGCCTTATTCGTTAGCCACAAAGTGAAGACTCTTTCCTTCTATCTTCCCTAGAAGGATGGTTTACAGGGAAGAGCATAGATTTTTGAGTCAGATACAGATTCAAATCACTTAAGCAATTAACTTAATAGCTGTGTGATCTTGGGCAGCTACTTAACCTCTCTGAGCCTCAGTTTTCTCATCTTTAAAATATCTTACTTCATAAGGCATTTTAAGGATTGGATGAGATACTGAATGTGAAGCACTTAGCACAGAGGCTGGCATTTACAAGCCCAGTGAGTTACTATAAAACAGTAGGGAGTTACTATAAAACAGTAGCTATTATCATCTCCTTTTCCATTTTGCAGCACTGTAGGTTATGGTAACACCAACTAACAATTACTAAGCACTCCTGTGTCAAGCACTGCTCAAACACCTTTCATGTACTAAGGCATTTATTCTCACAATGATGTAAATACTATTATTATCTCCATTCTACAGATGAGGAAAATGAGGTACAAGATATCAACTAATGTGCGAAGGTCACACAGCTTGTCCAGCTTGAGACATGAGTCCAGGCCGTCTGATACCAGGACCTCTGCTCTTCACTGCCAAAATACACCATATTGCTTGCTGTCTGGGGGTAGTTGTCATGTCTCCCCAAGCAACTGGAGAGCTTCCTCAGGACATGGCCTGCACTGTATACATCTCACTGACCTCCATGGCAGCTAGCAGGGAACCTTACCCACCACGAGCCCTCCAAGCACCTGTGATATCTGATTGGCCGACAAGACACAACTGATCAATTTCCAAAACACCTATTTTGTCAGATGACCTTGAAGCAGACCACCTGTCTACTGAACCAAGGTGTGACACAGAGGGTCTCTGCCATAGGAATGGAAGCTCCCTACCCCAATACAGCTCTTGGGTTTTCAGAGTCAGATCCCTAAAGGCTTGAAAAACTCTGAGAACAATCTGACTAACGTTCATACACTCCTAGAGTCTGAACTGTCTGAGTTTAAGGCCTCTGTGATTCATTCGAATTAAAATACCTGCCAGACAGAATGAAATGTGCCACAGAGTTTGTTGATCTGTAGAGAGCTACCATTTCCCCCTTGGCACCGACGGACAACAGAACTCTTCATGTTGTCATCACCACGGACACTTTTACTGAATATGTCACAGTGCAAATTAGGTGCTAGGAATGCATATAATAGGACACAAACCTCATTAACATGGACACCATTAATTTGGAATATGTGATAATTCTTAGTGTTGAATTTTATTTTTTCATTATCTATAAAGGAATATAATATGCCTAAGACATGAATAAACAAAATCTATTCATCCATTCTATAAATATTTATTGTGAATCTCTTACGTCCCAGCACTAGGGTAGCAGTCAGAGACATTATTTTGTATAATTCTCATTAAAAGAGAACTCTGCAGTGCAAGAAGTAATGTATCCATTTAAAATAAGTTAGAACGCTGGAAAATTAAATTATGGTACATCCATACAGTGGAATGCTATGCAACTATAATAAAACCACTGGGGTAGATCAGTTGGTGCTAACATATTAACAAGAGTGATTGCTGAATGAAAAAAGCAAGAGGTGGAACCCTCTTTAAAAGTATCCCATTTATTTGAAAAATAACAAGAAGATGATGAATAAGAAGCTAAATACATAAGTAGATATGCAGTGAAATTCTCAGGAAGTAAAGTCAAGAAAATCAGATGAGATGGTCTGGCATGGAAAGGCAACCCATTTTTTACTGCACTTTTGTAACATGGAATTTTTTTACCATTTTCATAATATTAAAGCTAATTAAAAGAGCTTAGCATAAATTATTATTTATTGGCCCATGCCAAGCACTGTGTCTGGCCCATAATTGGAATTCCAGTATTTATAGCATGAATGTAAATAAATAATGCTATTAATTACCATTTAAACACATTAGTCTTTTCTATTCACTACATCAGGTCTCATCCCAGTAATACAGGCCAGAACACTTTGGAGTGAGTTCAAGTCCATATATGTGCTTAAGGAAATACAATCGCAACAATTCTGAAAAATATTCTGTAACCCACACTTTTCCTTTATGCTCCCTGCCCTCTTCTTTCTCAAGCTCTGCTCTATACACACACGTGCATGTGCACGCGTGCACACATACACACACACACACACGCAGAGGCAGGAAAACAGTTCACTGACAAAAAAAGAAAGAAAGGAAGGTTTGGAATTAAGAAATGCTTTGCTGCTATTGCTGAAGGTTTAGGCTCGTCAATAACTTTTTTAAGCAGATGCTGATTTGAGGAAGGCAAATCTATAACCTCACGATACCACTTAATTGGCTCTGTCAATTAATTTTTGGAGTATATTTTGAAGAGTTAGTTGGTGCATATTCATTTGAAAACATCTGCATTATTCCTAACAGCACACCACAAAGATGTTCTACATAGTGAGAGTAACCCTTAAGCATCTTGAAGGCCTATCAACACTAAACTCCTGGATAGAAAGCTCTTAGGTAAACCTGACACGTCCAGCTGCCTCCTCTTGCTGCTACCTTCCTGCATGAGTGATGGCGAGCTGGGGAATTGGAAACTGAGAGTTCTCCTTTTACAGTGCTGATAAAAGGGGAACAAATTATATATTTTCCCTGAGTGCGCAGTACGTTGTTTTAAGTTGTTTTGTTGGAGTTTTTCCCCCAGTAGCAGCAAGTATGGGGGGAAAAAAAGACATCTGGTAACTTCTTTAAGAAAATTCGAACACGTTTGTGGGTACAACTCTACTCAATCTGTTTCATAAATAAACCCCAGGCAATGCCATCAATTAAATATCTTGTTAGAGATGGTTTTAACAAGAGCAATGCCCTGGAAACTAAAATTCCAATATCCTAATAATCTTAAGAACCACCATGTATGGAAGACTCATTAGGTCCTGGCAGGCACTGTGCAAAGCACTTTATAGGCAAGCAACATTTTAATTCTCACAACTCAGTAGGGTGTTATTACTACCCACATTTTGCAGATGAAGAAACTGAGACTCAATGAGATGAATTAACTTGCCCAAAGTCACACAGCTAGTAAGTGGAAGAATTGGGACTCTTCAGTTTTTGAAGAACTTCCAGGGCATTCTGAAGCACTATGCTCAACTGGCTTATCAGAGAGAGAAAGGTAAGAATTTGGGGGTCAGGGAAGGAGCCACTCTCTCCATGCACTAGATTTGACCTTCTATGACTTTCAGCACCTTTGGCAGAGCAGGCCAGGTGTGGCAGACAAAACAACAGGCCTGGCGCTTCGAAGCCCAGGGCTGTCCTGGTTCTACCGTGAGCAAACCTGCTAGCATCACTTAACCTGTCCAAGTCTTGCTCTCCACAGACATGAGACGAGGCGGCTGGACTAGAATATCCTTCAGTTCTAAAACTGCACATCTATGAGCACGGGTGTAGGGCAATCGTTTTGGGTAAAGCAGAAAAAAGTCAAATCTAAGCTGCAGAGTGTACAATTGAGCCCACTTTGCAGAGAAAAATCCTGACGGATGGCATTAATCAGCAGTCAGCTTGCAATGTGATTGCACGAATGACCTCCAGTGGCCATTACTAAAGCCAGAGGTCCATTTCTGGTCGTCCTGACTGAGCAATCAGCAGCATCTGACAGAGTCAACACACTCTCCTCTTTGAAACCTTTTCTTCACTTGACTTCCAAGATACAACACTCTTCTAGATTTTCCTCTACCTCATTGTGAGGCTCCTTCCAAGTCTGCTTTGCTGCTTCATCCTCGCCTCCCCAACTCATGCAGTGCCTCAGGGTTTAGTCCCAGACCTCTCTGTCTACACTAATTCTCTGGGTGTTCTCATCCGGTTTCATGGATTTAAAGGCAATCTGCATGCTGCTGACTCCCAAAAGTGTATCTCTATCCTGGAACTCCAGACTTTTACATTCAGCTGCCTACTTAACATCTCTGCTAGGATGTCTAATGGGCATTTCATGCCCCCCAAATGAGCTCCTATTTCTCACCTAACTCTGCCCTTAGTAAAGACCCACTGCAGTAAATGGGTACTACACCCTTCTAGGTGCTCAGGCCAGGGTCTCTCTGACTCCCACTTTACTGAGGGTTAAAGCCAAAGTCCTTACGATACTTATAAGTTCTTCCAGGTTCTTCTCATCACTCATTTCCAATGATCTCTCTGCCTTCATCTCCAATTAGTCTTCCCCACTCCCGGCCACTCCCAGCCACTCTAGCCAGCCCAGTTTAGGCACTTACTATTCCCTCCACTTGGAACACTTCGCTGGGTACCCACAGGCTCACTCCCTCACCTTTCTTACATATTTGCTCAAATATCACTTTCCCTGAGCATTCTAAATTGCAACCTTCTCCTCAAAGCACTCTCTTCCCCTCTACCCTGCTTTATTTCTCTCCATAAAACTTCACCATCTGGGCTTCCCTGGTGGCACAGTGGTTAAGAATCCGCCTGCCAATGCAGGAGACACAGGTTTGAGCCCTGGTACGGGAGGATCCCACATGCCGCGGAGCAACTAAGCCTGCCCGCCACAACTACTGAAGCCCGCGCACCTAGAGCCCGTGCTCTGCAACAAGAGAAGCCACCGCAATGAGAAGCCTGTGCACCGCAACGAAGAGTAGCCCCCGCTCGCTGCAACTAGAGAAAGCCTGCGCACAGCAACGAAGACCCAATGCAGCCAAAAATAAATAAATAAAAATTAAAAAACAAAAAACAAAAAACGTCACCATCTGATGTATTTTATATTTTATTCATGGATTTCTTTACTGCCTATATTCCCCAACCAGAATGTAAGCTCCAGGGAGGGAGGAAGGTTTATTGTGTTATTTACTGACGTATCTCCAACACCTAGAACACTGCCTAGAACATAGTAGGCATTCTTTGTGGAAAAAAATGATTTAATCTATAATGCTCCATGCATAGCTTGTGAAGAGTAGCAGAACAGGCCACCCCAAAATAAGCTACTTTAACATAAGGATTACTTTGAGCTGAAGACAAATGAGAAGAAGCAGATTCAAGAAAAATCCTCTGCCTTCCCCCTATTTGCCTAAGAGCAAGACATAAACTTGTAAAGGTGTCCCCACCCCCTCCTCTCTACCAGGAAGGACAGAAGTTAATCACTGAAGCACTCTAGACCCTTATCAGCCCAGAGATGGCACCGGAGAACTCTATATAACTATCCTTGCTAAAACTAGCCCTTATCTGCCGTTAGTTTCCTTATACATTTACCTTCCCACAATTTGCCAACCCTAGAATCACAAGGTCCTTTTCCTTTGTCTTGTCACCTCTCTAGAAATTTACTGTTCTCCTGTTAAAATGCTATATAATCCCTTCAGTTACTCATCTCTGAGTGCTCCCATGTAGGCATGATGCACACGTTAATAAACTTTTGCTTGCTTTTATTAATCTGTCTTTTGTTGGTCTCTTATTAATCTGTCTTTTGTCGGTCTAATTTACAGCGCTCAGCTGGAAAACATAGGAGGGTGGAGGAAACAAGTTTTTTTCTTCCCCCTGCATTTGGGTACACTGGAGCACACACAGTAGCCATTTCTCTGTGAGAGGGAAGAAAATGATGAAATACTGTCTCAGACACTAGTTTCTTTTCCTCTTGTCTAAAAACCTGGGTCATTTTAGGATTTAAGGAGAAGCGTATATTGTGGTGCCTCATTTAAACTTCACAGTCCAGAAAAACAAAGAGGAAATATGATATCTTTAAAATAACTTTTAAAAAGTATCTGAATTAGGATTAGTACGCTGTTTCAATTGTACGTAAATTAATTTTTAACATATATATTTTTTTAGGTTGGGGAACTAATCATGCCAGGATTCCTATGGTAATCCTGAAACTGTCTTTACATATCAACAGCCTATGTTAATTTTTTATCTGTAGCAGGTTGTACTGTCTGATTTTTCTTTCTTTCTTTTTTTTTTTTGGTTTTTCAAATTTGAAATCTGTCTTTCACCCACCATGATTCTGTAATGGCAAATGATGTCACCAAGTAAAAAAGTCAAAGCTCAGACACTAGCATGAAAGAGCCTAGGGGTCTAAGTCACAGGTCCACTGCTTCACTATCTAGAAGAATTTTGCCAACTTATTTAACTTCCCAGATCCTTGGTTTGCTCATCTGTGAAAGGATAAGTTAGCCACCTAGTAAGATTTCTGTAATGATCAATGAGATAATCCACATAAAACACTTAGCACAGTGCTTGGCAAAGAGGAAGCACTCAATATATATTAACTATTATTATTATTATTATTATTATTATTAGACTTTATCTGAAGGCTTTGGGTCTCAAAATTTGAAGGGCTTATATATCCCAAACTCAAGTCCTACCTGCTGCAGTAAAATATTCCCTTCTTCAGTTTGTGCCTAATGACAATGTATCCATTTTCTAGTAAAGACTAACAAATCAGGCCACCTTAAATGTTCTAATAAGATATGTGAATATCGGTTTTAAAGGCAAAATTCTTGAGGGGTTAAGAACTGGCTGATAGGTAAATGAACCAGCTGTTCAGATCTAAAATAACACAGAGGGAGATAGCCAACTGGAAGAAAAGAGGAAGGATAGGAAAAAGACACTATCTAGAAAAAAAGGGTGAATCTGAAAGGATGACTTCAGCATTCAGGACAGTGTCAGCTTTATTCCCTTCTTAAATAGGGTTATTGGACAGATAAATCAGGAGAAAGCTAACTATTCTACGCTTACCAATGCAGTACTTTATAACAACAAGAAGTAACATTTACATAGATTGCACTTACCACGTGCCAGACACTGTTCCAAGGGCTTTATGTGGATTGCCCACTTCATCCTCACAACACCTTCTGAGTGGGCACCATCATTATTCCCCTTTACAGCTGGGGAAACTGAGGCACAAAGAGTAATGTGCCCAAGGTCCAACAGCTGGCAAGTGTCAGAGTCAGGGTTTGAACCCAGGCAGTGCAGTTCCAGAACCTGTGCTCATAACCACTATGGTACACTCTCCCTGATGCACGTTCCCTGATTTCAGAGAGATGGGTGTGTGTTGTTATTCTTTTGGGAATTGCTCCTCTCCCCCGACTCTAGGTGACTCTGGTCGGGTTGAATCTGCCCCCTACCCTACCCTCAGCCACAAAAGTGGGCACATGTGACCCAAAATAACCAGGCAGAGTCTACCTCTGAGATTTATTCTACTGAAGCTAGGAAGAACCTGTCCTTATCCTCCCTTGGACTGAGAACTGCAAGGTTATGACTTCAAAATGGTGAGGGCCCTTGTACCTCACTATACGGAGGCATAAAAAAGTTCTTAGAGCAGAGGGGCCAACCTTGGACAGGGGCCAAAATGAGAGATGAATAGGTAGAAAGAGGTATGGAATAGGATGTATGAGTCCCTGGATCTACCTGTACCTGAAGCATGTGCTAATTCCTGCTTTTCTAAGTCCTGTATACGTAAGTCAATTAATTTCTACCTTGTTATTTAAGCTATTAGTCCCTATAACTTGCAGCAGAAGAATCCCAAGGAATAAATTTAACTAGGCATTTAACACCATCAGGATGAACTGAAGAATTATAAGCTACATCCTAAACAATAAGGTAGATTTACAGCTAAAGGAACATATGTTCATAGATTAGACATGCATCTTCTGAGCACCAATCCTGTGTCAGGTACTGTGCTAGTCACAGGGGAATAATGACAAATAAGACACCGCCTTTGTTCTAAAGGAATTCACAGTCTAAAGAAGGAAACACATACTTACAATACAGTGACACATAAGGAAACGAGTACTTACAATACAGTGAGCAAGCTGGTTAATATAGTCCCTACCTCAGGGCCTTTGCACTTGCTGCTTCCTCTGCTGGAAACACTATATTCCCAGACCCCTAACTTTCCAAGGCTGGTACATTAGCTTCCTAGGGCTGTTGTAACAAAGTATCACAAACTGGGTGATTTAAACAACAGAAATGTATTGTCTCATAGTTCTGAAGGCTAGAAGTTCAAGATCAAGATGTCAGCAAGGTTGGTTCTTTCTGAAGTCTGAGAGAGAGAATCTGCTCATCCTTCCCTCCTAGCTTCTGGTAATTCGCTGGCAATCTCAGGTATGCCTTGGCTTGTAGATCTCTGCCTTCGCCTTCAAATGGCCTTGTCCCTCTGTGTTGTCTGTGTTCAAACTTCCGCTTTTTATGAGGACACCAGTCACGTTGAAGTAGAGATCCACTCTACTCCACTATGATCTCACCTCAACTAGTTAGAGCTGCAATGACCTTATTCCCAAATTAAGTCACGTTCTGAGGTACTGGGGGGTAGAACTTCAACATATGATTTTTTTAGGGTGCACAATTCAACCCATAACAGCTGGCTTTTTCTCATTACTGAAGTCTCAGTCCAAGTATCACCTTCACAGAGAGGCCTTCCCTGACCACCCATTTGAAAGTGGTTCTCCCCCAGCCAACCGTCACTCTATCTCAATGCCTTACTTTATTTTCCTTGTATACTTACCACTACCAGAAATTACCCTACCTGTTTATTTGGTTTCCATCTGCCTCTCCACACTACAACGTAGACCCCATGAAATCAGGGACTTTGTCTTGTCCACCTGTCTCCCAAGCCTAGAGCAGTGCCTGGCACATGGTAGTATTCAATCAGCATCAGTTGAATAAATGAATATCACTTGCCCATTCAAAAATATAATGCCACAGAGTGCCCCAGCTATGAATGAAAATAAAGCAAAGTAAGAGGAGAGAGAAAGATGTGCCATTTTGAATAGGCTGGTCAGGGAAGGCTTCTGAGATGCTGACACTGAAGCAGAAAAGAGCGGTTTCAATGACAGTGAGGGAGACAGTGTGACAGGAGTGAGATCCAGGCGTGAACAGGATGTGAGGAAGCAGAGGGCAGAGAGAAGACATGCAATAAAGGAAGCTGAGAGTGGGGGAGGGGGGACCTGCACTTACTACCCTTTGTCTGGACCTCCAGCTAACAAAATACTGTGATATGTCTGGAAAAAAAAAGCTTTCCCTTATTTTTACCACAGCCCTAAGCCCTCCCTCCTCTGTCCCCTGGGCATTTTGTCCTTTCTTCTACTGCAGCACTTTTATTTTTTTTTTAATTTTTTTTAACATCTTTATTGGAGTATAATTGCTTTACAATGGTGTGTTAGTTTCTGCTTTATAACAAAGTGAATCAGCTACACATATACACGTATCCCCATATCTCCTCCCTCTTGCTACTGCAGCACTTTTAGCATTTCTGTGGAATCGTAAGTTTTCCATTCTACCTGCCTTTTGCCCCCTCCAGTGAGCTCCTCGAGGGCAGGGAACCCACTGGGTACCCAACAGATATGGAAGGAAGGGAGCATCTGTCTGGTGCTTCTCCTTGCAGATGCCCCTTCTGCTACAAAGACCAAGTTTTCCCCATTTAAAACAAGGCTTTCAGGAGTGATGTCATACAACAAAATGGCACAGCAGGGAGCTCTAGGGGTCTTCCCTCCACCCAAGCAACACTGAGGTGGAAGAAGTGATCAGAATCAACTATTTGGGAAGCCTGGAACCTAACTGGACACTTACAACAACTCAGGGAGTTGCCTGATGAAGAGACAGGCCGCTGAGCTTTCACAAGTGAGCACTGTGGGTAAACAGGCCAATCCTCAAGCCCGTCACAGCTGTGGGGAGAGCCGTTCACATTCCTAGAACGGCAGGCTGGTGCCAGGATGGGCAGCGGGGACCTCATCCTGTAAAAATTTGTGGTTATGCATTCTGGTTGGCCCGGTGGTGCTTGAGGGACTGACACAGATGCTTGCCTTGGTTTTAGCCCTCTCAGTGGCAGCAGCTTCTACTGGTGGCATCCACTGGAAAATGTTAAGAGACACACACACAAAAAAAATTCCTTTTTTTTTTTTTTTGGCCACACCACATGGCATGTGGAACTTCCCTGACCGGGGATCAAACCCATGCCCCCTGCAGTGGAAGCACAGAGTCCTAACCACTGGACCACCAAGGAAGTTCCAATCCCTCCTTTTTGGAGCTCCACATTTAAAGGTATCTTTGTCAGGACACTGGCTGACCTCCAAGATAATTCAGTGAGCAGACACAACAAGAAATGCATATTTGCAAAAAAATAGTGTGGAAAAGTCACAAATGGAGAGCGCCAGCCCTCAACAACACCAACGAAAAAATCAGCAATCCCTGAGGAGTGGGAGAATGAGATTTCCAGAGTTACCACATTATACTACCATGTATTTTTAAAAATCTATTCAATGAACTAAAAGAAACTATGAACAAATCATTAAAAGAAATAAGAAAAATGTGGTATGAACAAAATGAGAATATCAACAAAAAGATAAAAATTATAAAAAGGAAGTCAATTCTGGAGGTTAAAAGTATAATGACTGAGATGAAAAATTCACTAGAGGGATTTGACAGCAGATTTGAACAAGCAGAAAAAAGAATCAGCAAACTTGAAGATTGGAAAAATTGAAATGATCAAATCTGAGCAGAAGGAGGAAAAGTGAACAGAGCCTACAGGAGCTGTGGGACACCATCAGGCAAACCAACATATGCACTGTGGAAATCTCAGAAGGAGATGAGAAAGGAGCAGAAAGAGTATCTAAAGAAATAACAGCCAAAACGTTTCCTAAGTCTAAATATATACACGCAAGAAGCTCAACAAACTCCAAGAAAGATAAAGTCAAAGAGATCCACATGGAAACACATTATAGGCAAAATGTCAAAACCCAAAGAAATAGAGAAAATTTTAAGAGCATAGAGAAGTGACTCTTCATGTATAAGGGAGTGTCAATAAATTAACAGCTGATTTGTCATCAGAAATCATGGAGGCCAGAAAACAGTGGAATAACATTTAAAGTCCTGAAAGAAAAAAACAGTCAACCAAGAATTCTACATCTGACAAAACCATCCTCCGAGAATGAAAGAGAAATTAATGTCTATATAAATGAAAGATAAAAGAGTTCATTACCAGCAAGAGCTTCCCTGAGAAATGATAAAAGGCTAAAATGAAAAGAAACTCAAAGCCATAAGAAGAAATAAAGAACACTGGTAAAGGTAACCACACAGGTAAATATAAAAACCAGCATTATTGGACTTTTGATTTATAACTCCTCTTTTTTCCTATATTACTTATAAGGCAAGTACACAAGATAAATCTATGTTATTGGGCACACAATGTATAAAGGGGTATCTGTGACAATAACAACGTAAAGGGGGAGGAACAGAGATGTAGAGGAGCAGAGTGTATACTACTGAAACTAGGTTGGCATTAGTCAAACTAGATTATTGTAAGTTTTCTTTCTTTTTTTTTTTATTTTTTTTTTTACCATCTTCATTGGAGTATAATTGCTTTACAATGGTGTGTTAGTTTCTGCTTTATAACAAAGTGAATCAGCTATACATATACATATGTCCCCATATCCCCTCCCTCTTGCATCTCCCTCGCACCCTCCCTATCCCACCCCTCTAGGTGGTCACAAAGCACCGAGCTGATCTCCCTGTGCTATGCGGCTGCTTGTAAATTTTCTTTCGATTTGAAATGCTAATTTTAAAATAAAGTTTATAAGAAATATGGTGTCATTGTGGAAAAATTATGAAACCAAATAAGAAAAACAGTTGAAATCACCTTAAATCACACCAGCTTTATCCTGATTGAGTTGAAAAAAAATCTTTTAAAATATTTATTTATTTATTTGGCTGTGCCGGGTCTTAGTTGCGGCACGCGGGACCTTCATTGCAGCATGCAGGATCTTCGTTGCAGCATGCAGGATCTTTTTTTAGTTGTGGTGTGTGGGATCTTTAGCCACGGCACGTGAACTCTTAGTTGCGGCATGTGGGAATCTATTGTAGTTCCCTGACCAGGGATCGAACCCGGGCCCCCTGCGTTGGGAGCACAGAGTCTTACACACTGGACCACCAGGGAAGTCCCTGAAAAAATTTTTAATATTTCCTAGATATTTAGATATTTTCTAGAAGAGTCAGACTATAGAGGGGTGCATTTCAGACAGAGGGAATAATATGAGAGGAGAAGAGTGGCAGAAAAGATTTTTTTCTTTTTCCTCAAAGCTCTCCTTTGCTTAACAAGATTTTCCAAAGTACTTTGAATATCAAAGACACTACAGTATAAGAATAAAGAAATAGATTTGGGCTAACCTACCCAAGTTTTAATTTGGATCTATCATTTACTGCCTGTGTAATTTTGGGCAATCTTTCAATACCTCAGTTTCTTTATCTGTAAAATGGGAATAATAATAGTACCTACTTCATGAGGCTGTTGTGAGGAATAAATGTGAATACATGTAAAGCACTTAGAACCAACCCTGGAACACAGGTAAAGTCTAATAAATATTAGCTCTTCTTATAATCATACAATCATCTAAAAAAGCCCTGAGAGGAATAACTGAGGTTCTAGCAAAGTCTACAGCTGTAGCAATAAAAAAAATTTAATATTCTTTACCTTATTCCACAGTCAAATCAATCCATTTCCTATCAGATGCAGATAATTCTTATCTAAGATTTAGAACAAGTGTAAAACCTAATCAATATTTTGGTATTTCTTTTTTTTTTTTTTAAAGTCTTCCATCAGAGTTGCCAACTAAAGAATGCCATCCAGCTCTACAAGGATTAAGTCACTGCAGCAGCTGACCTTTAACACACCCTGAAAGGAGTTCAGGGAGGAGATCAGGAAAGAGGTGCTCTGTGCTCTGGGAAAAGTGGCAGAACAGGCCTTCAAATAGTTCGATATTTTCAGGAGAAACTTTTTATAAACCTGGATTCTTTCATCTTCCCATACTTGGAAAAGCACTAAAACCATAAACTAAGATGTCTGTTCCTCCTGACTATAGGCAAGCTCCTACCAAGATGTGTGCTTGGTTGCACTTACCCCCTTCGCCAAAATCACATACTAACCTCCCCACACCTCTTCGCAATGGTTCCTGAGAGCTATCTGAGAGGTTGTCTCCCGGGCTATAGTTCTCAGTAAGTCCCCAAATAAAACAGAAACTCACAGCTTTCACACTGTGCGTTTTTATTTCAGTCGACAGAGTAATAATGCAGTTAGTTCCTAAAGCTTTCTTCTAAACCAGAATTAGAGTGTCTGCATCTTTCCGTCATTGCCGTTGCCACAGGATATATAACAGGATATAAACTCCCATGTTGCTACCCAGAAAGCTAAAATGGTTAGCCATGCGAGATTTATTCATTCATTTAGTCATCTGTTCAACAAATACTGAGTACCTTTAATGTGCCAAGTACTGGGGAAACAGGAATAAACATTACAGACAAAAACCTAAGTTTACATTCTGATAGGTAATCACAGATGGGGAACGTGGTGGGTCACTGAAGCTCGGGGGTTGGGCAGAGGCAGGAATGGGGTTACTACTCTTATCTTGAGTCATTCCAGGCCCCTCTGATTTGGAACTATATTATATATCACATTGTATTCATGTCAGACTCCTGACCTAGAGGTAAAAACCATGCAAGTTAATTCCTTAAGTCCCTGGTCACTTCTCACCACCATCACCCAGTCACCCAGGCCAGAGACCTAGGAGCCAAAAATGACTCAAGTCTCTGGGTCATATCCAAAGACAAATAATCACATAAGAGCCACACTAGTAAAGATGAGCTTTTTGTTTCTTTGTTTAATTAGAGCTGTGTACCTAGATGACTTTTTTTAAAAAAGATCTCCATCTTCTCAGAATGATTTAACTAGATTCCTGTCTGAGGCAGAAACAAAACCACTGCCTTCCAAAACCCGATTTGAGTCTTGGTTTGGACAAGTCATTCAACCTCTCTGAGATTAAGTTTCCTCGTCTGTTAAGTGGGGATAGTAACACACACCTACAGGGCTGTGGTGCTACTTAAATGAGTTAAGGACATGAAAAGTGCTTAGAATGCCTGGCACATATGAGGCACTCAACACACACTGAAAACCAAGAACCTCCCAACATTCCTTTTGATGGTTCATTTTATCTAAGGAGTATGCTATCTTTGAAAAGTACAACCCAACAGGTGAATGCATAATTAATTATCACAGCACACAAAGCAGAAAGGTGGATTTGTGGGGTGGGAGAGGCATGTTTCAGGCTACAGTAAGGGCCTGGGTTGGCTGCAAGATTTGGCTCTTCCAAGAGCTCGGAGCCCTACCTACCAACTTAAAATGGCTCTTTGTGCAGAATTTCCCAGGGAGACTCTGCCTCCAAGCCACTTCCCCTTCCACTTGTTTTCCTTTAAAGGCTGATTCAACCAAGGAAGCATGGGCTTTGAGGCCAGGGCCTAACAAGAGTAACAGGGCCCTGGCCCGGTGCTTCCCATGCAGAATACCCCAAACCCTGTGTCAAAGGAGGCCCATCAGGAGCAAGTGTACTGCCAGCCTTTCTCATTGCTCATCACAAGAGAACTCCCCCTGCAGCTTCGGCCTATGTCTCTTCATCTGTATTACGAAAAGTACCCCTGACCCTGCCCCGGAGAGGATGCTTCAGGAGATCATTGAGGGGCCTCTGGTATTCTTTCACAGCACGTGGTTTGCTCTCCCTGATGACCCCTCTCTCCAGCGGTAAGAAGCCTGCATTCAGGAGCAGCAACATGCTTCAACCGGAGGCTGACAGCTCTGGGTGGAATCAAGCCAGGGCTGCAAAACACCTCAAGAGTCATTTGATGGACCTCGAGGGCATTACGCTAAGTGAAATAAGTCAGACAGGGAAAGACAAATACTGCATGTTCTCATTTATAGGTGGAATCTTAAAAAGCCAAACTCATAGAAATAGAGTAAAATGGTGGCTGCCAGAGGCTGAGAGATTGGGAAACAGGGGAGATGGTGGTCAAAGGATACAAATTTCTAGCTGTAAGATGGGGAACTAAGATAAAGCATGGTGACTATAATTAACAGTACTGTATTACATGCTTGAAAGTTGTTAAGAGGGTCAATCTTAAATGTTATCACCACACACAAAAAAGGGTAATTATGAGAGGGGATGGAGGTGTTAACTAACCTTATTTTGGCAATCGTTTCACTATATGTATAACATATATACATAGCAAATCATCACATTGTACACCTTAAACTTACATATGTTATATGTCAATAATATCTCAATAGAGCTAGAAAAAAAAAACCTAAGACCCGTGGTTTCTCCCCAGCTTCCTGTCCCACTGCAGCCTAGAGGCTTTTTCTCTTTGACTTTTTAAAATAAAATGCAAGAGATCACTTTCCCTGTCATGGCTTCAGAAATGATAGCTTTGGGTGATTATTCCTCTTCCCCCTTTGGTGACATCTCTATGAGGACAGGGACTGCAGCTCAATCATCTTTGTGTTCCTACCATCAAACACAGAAACCAGCTGGTGAATAAATACGTAAGTAAATTCTATTTTTATAGCATCTACTGACATCTAAAAATTCCAAGCTAGAAGTTATAAGATGTAAGATAGATACCTTAAGAAGAAAAAATTAATTGCAAAATCAGTTGTGTACTACATACTACATAGAATTTTATGAAAATTAGTACTTGCTCCAAATTTTTAAAAAATGTACTGTAAAATATGCTTTGTTATTCATTGGTATGAACACAGAACCAATAATTATTTCTGGCCTTCACTATTATAGAATGCCTATACTTTCCAATTTATAAAGTGCCAAAAATAATAGCTACCTCACTGAATTCTTGTGAGTATTAAATGAGCTAACACATGTATAGTATTATACTTAGGACAGTGCCTGGCAGACAGTGACCACTTAAGAAATGTTAGCTACTATTATTGTTGTCATTATTATCAGGCACTGTCTTGGCTAAGACTATTACCCAAGTTAAATAGAAGTTCATTTAGTTAATCTGCCCAGAAAAGTATTAATAGAAGCAAGATGCACATATAATCTATCCCCTTGACAACAAAATTTGCCCTCAAAGCTTTAGGTATCTCCTAAAAGTCATTAATGGATTCTCATCATGTAAAATTTGCCTATAAATTATTTGTTTCTTAGAATGTGATTGCACCTTGAAGCAGAAATAGATATTTAACAGACCCTAAATGTGTGCCCAAAAGAAGTGAGTTAGCAGCCTCACTAAAAGGTTCCTTTTAAAAAACAATTCGGAGAGTAATTTTTACCTTCTCTACAGGCCAGACAATGGTCCTGATTCGGCAGGTGTGGGGCACTTTCATCTGATAAGGGCCTGTGAGTGTATGAGACTTCAAATGACTACAGTTTGGGTTAAAAATAATCTCTGAGAAACAAAAACTGCAACACAACTGAGAAACAGAAAGCAGAAGTATTTACAAAATTGCTCCATTTGCACTTTCCCACAGTGGGTGTTTCCCTGTTTCTCCAAACACCATCCTTCAGCCAGAAATTCCCAAAGGGCGTCCTGCAGGCTGCTGGTCCCCAAGGTGCTGGGCCATACAAGGGTCCCAAGGTCAAGTTTGGGAAAAACATACTACATTCTCTTCCTGAAAGCCACAGTGCCCACCAACATATCAAAAGGTCCTGAGCTCCTTCCAAGAAAGAACCCTGTTTAGTTGTGCTTCGTCCACTGGTTGAGAAGGTAAAGAAATAAATGTTGCCTGCCATACCAGTTCTATGAGGATCAAGCCATTAGCCACTGCAGTTGCCCACCGACAATGTGCCTGAGGGGAATTCAGGATGGAGAAAAACAGGAAGCACATCCCAAGCACTTACTGGCCCCTAGATACTTTAAGATACATATCTAAGGAGAAATTTCAGTGACCCCAGATTCCCAAATTGTGTCATAAATAGAAAAGCACTTAACTTGAGATGCTGTTCTTTGTGATTAGCAGTAATATTTTTATGTTTAACTGCATGTTTTATTTTCCAGCAAAAATTTCATGTATATTCTGACTCCCCCACTTAGCTCTTTGGAGCTGTTCCTCAGAGCTATCTGAAAGGCTGTCTCCCAGGCTACAGTCCTCAGTAAGGCCCCTGAATAAAACTTAATTCACAGGTTTACATTATGCGTTTTTCTTTCAGTCAACAAGAAATCAACCACACACACGCTTTTTCCCAAAATATACATACAAGAATTTCAGTTTGGGGAATACTGAAACAGTCTAAAATTAACTACTTCTTCCCACTTAGGAATGACTGCAGGCTCATTTGCTTGGCCTGGCAAAGTCAACACTTATTTAAAAGCAGATGGGAAAGAATGTTAACCCTACGCATTCCCATGGCCCCCCATTCAATGGATGTTCTCATGCCTTGGATCAAGTCAAAAAGAAACTATCCTCAGGATACATCTGAGGTGTGTCCCACATCCAGGAAAGCACCCATAAATTCTAGGAATGGCCCACAGAAGGCATGATTTCAGAAGATTCTGAGAGTAAGAGGAAAGAAGATAATGTAAGAGCAGTCCTGTCAACAAAAATAATTTAATTATCCTCCTATTTTTTTCAGTCCAGGAGAAGAATGCAGGTGCATTACAATCTAACCAGAACATGTCCAAAGTCTTTAGGAGGAAATTCACTGAGGTCAGCTTAAACCAGTCCCAAGCAGAGAGGAATGCGCAGGGCTTCCTTGTCAAACTATTTCCAAAGACTCCAATCTCTAGAACATTATCTTAATTCTATAACTGGAAAAAATTTCAGCTTCCCTGGTGGTGCAGTGGTTAAGAATCCACCTGCCAATGCAGGGGACACGGGTTCGAGCCCTGGTCCGGGGGGAGGATCCCACATGCCGCGGAGCAACTAAGCCCGTGCGCCACAACTACTAAGCCTGCGCTCTAGAGCCTGTGTGCCACAACTACTAAGCCTGTGCTCTAGAGCCTGTGAGCCACAACTACTTAGCCCGTGTGCCACAATTACTGAAGCCCACGCGCCTAGAGCCCGTGCTCTGCAACAAGAGAAGCCACGACAATGAGAAGCCCAAGCACCATGACGAAGAGTAGCCCCTGCTCACCACAACTAGAGAAAGCCCGCGCACCGCAACGAAGACCCAACACAGCCAAAAATAAATTTATAAAAAAAAAATTTCCAGAATCCTGAATATCTGTTTGCAATATAGTTTTTTCCTAGCACTCAACACCTCACAGAAAATTAGGGATGTGGGGAAGCATCTTCCCTCCTCCCCAGGTCACTATGATATTCACCCAACCATAACTGTCCAAAAGGGCCCCCTACTGGCCTCCTTAATGACCAAATCTACTAAAAAGGCACAGCATCAACAGAGACGAATGTGAAATTTCCGAAATAACAAAGAATAAAACCATCCTCGGTTATGTAACTCTTTGTTTCCCAGATTCGAAAGCATTCAAGGTCCTTGAGCCTGAGAGTCCCCTAAGTGGGGTAGGACAGGTGTGGGGAAGGGGTAACTTGGATGAGTCTATAGAAAAGCCTTATCTCACAGGCTCTGCAGTTGAACAGAAAATCACATAAAATTGCCCATCATTATTTCTCCAGCACCTTCCAATAGAACTTTCTGCAATGAAGAAAATGTTCTGTATAAGCACTGTTCAGTATGGTAGCCAGTAGCCACATATGGCTATTCAGCCCTTGAAATGTGGCTCGTACAACTGAGGAACTGAAATTTCAATTTTAGTTAATTTTAACTTAGATAACTATGTGTGGCCTATGGCTACCTTATTAGATAGTGCAACTAGCTGATATACTCAAAGTTTCTTCAACATGAATTCCACAAAAATACAGATAGTCAGGGACCAAGGAAGGTTCTTTTGAGGGTCTGGGAAATAGACTCTTACTTATCAAAGGAAGCAGGGAAGAATCGAGTCCACGATCTCATGAATTTTCTCCTACTAAAGGGAGAAACTGAGACATAGATCAATTAATTGATATAAACAGTAATTGCTATTTGTGGAATCTCTACACATGCGAAGGGTTTTATATGTGATTTTTACAACAGTCCTCCAAGATACACATTATTGTCTTTCTCCTACTGATGTGGAAACTGAGGTTCAAGGAGGTTAAGTGGCTTAGGAAATGCCACACAGTAAGTGGAGCTAAGATTTGAACTTCAAGACCCTCCCAAAAAAATACAGTTGAGGTCTTTAGCAAAAACAAATTTTCCTTTCTAGATTTAATCAACAAGTATTTTTTGAGTATCTAGTACACACACAACACCATTCTAAGTGCTGGGGTGAAGGGGTGATACACACACACAAAGGTAAACAAGGAAAACCATCAATACACTGAACCTCAGAGTCCTGTGCGCTTGTTACTCTTCTCTGCAAGGTATATTAATTATTCAATTACTCACAGCTAGCTCCTCTTGTATATTACAGCAACCAATCAGCCCAGAATATAAAATAAGCTAATGTTTTTAGTACTTCAAAAACATGCAGAACCAGGGCTTCCCTGGTGGCGCAGTGATTAAGAATGCGCCTGCCAATGCAGGGGACACGGGTTCGAGCCCTGGTCCGGGAAGATCCCACGTGCCGCGGAGCAACAAAGCCCATGCGCCACAACTACTGAGCCTGCACTCCAGAGCCCGCGAGCCACAACTCCTGAAGCCTGCGTGCCTAGAGCCCGTGCTCATCAACAAGAGAAGCCACTGCAGTGAGAAGCCCACGCACCTCAACGAAGAGTAGCCCCCGCTCACCGCAACTAGAGAAAGCCCGCGCGCAGCAACGAAGACCCAACGCAGCCAAAACTAAATTAATTAAATAAATAAAATTTTAAAACCCACAAATATACAGAACCAAAAGCACAAGTGACAAGAGAAAAAAACAAACAAGTTAGACTTCATCAAAATTTAAAACTTTGGGCATCAAAGTAAAAATAGCCATCATCAACAGAGTAAAAAGGCAAGATAGCAGGAAATATTTGCAAATCATACATATGACGAGGTACTTGGATCTGAACTGTATTTTTTAAAAACTCTCACAACTCAACAATAAGAAGACAACCCATGCATATTTTTGTGTGGACATATGTTTACATTTCTTTTCGGTCTAGGAGTGGAATGCTGGGCCATATGGTCATTCTGCGTTTAGCATTTTGAGGACATACCAATCTGTTTTCCAAAGTGGCTGCACCATTTTACGATCCTGCTAGCAGTATATGAAGGCTCAAATTTCCCCAAACCTCATCAACACTTGTTGTTGTCTGTCTTTTTAATTTTAGCCGTTCTTGTTGGTGTGAAATGGTCTCTCATTATGGTTCAATTTGCACTTCCCTAAGGACTAGTGATGCTGGATATCTTTTCATGTGTTTATTGGCCATCTGTACATCTTCTTTGGAGAAATGCCTATTCAAATCCTTTGCCTGTTTTTTTTTTCAAGGGTAGGGGGGAAAATCAATCCATTTCACTGAGGGGCTTCAGGTTGTGGGGGGGGGGGTCGAAGTGCCGGGAGGACAATGAGATCCGGGTCCAGCGGGATCTCCCCAGCTTCTCAGTTGCTGAAAGTCGTTTTGCCTGTTTTAAAATGGGTTGACTTTACTGTGAAGTTGTAATAGTTCCATATATATTCTGGATACAGTTTCCTTGTCAGATACAAGATTTGCAAATATTTTCTCCTGTTCTGAATCCGCTCTTCTATGAGTCAAGTCAGGTTCTCCAGCAAACAGCCCCATTCCTTGCTCAGGAAGGAAAATATCATCTGAAAACATAAAGTACAACATTTTTTAAAAGAGCATCTCGCTTTCTGATGAGAAGCAGTTGAGAAACACTCTCAATCCACAGCATGGAAGGGTCACTCATGACTTGAAAGTAATCATGAGGGCAGCAAGACGGAGCAGACTGGGAAAGAAAACTCAGGGCTAAGTTGGTTAAGCACAGACTTTAAAATGAAAAAACTGCCCATCTTTTTCTTCCTCTATTTTGTTTTAAGTCCCTCTCTGTCACTATTTTTCTAAATGGACCTAAGTGCTTCATAATCATCACTATGTAAGCCATATGGGGCAGCGATCTGGAGAACCTGACTCAATCGACAAAAGAGCAGAAATGTGTAACAATGAGCCGTGTTACCCCAGGACCGGAAGGACCATGGAGGAGTGCATGAACATGTGTGCACATGTCCAGATAGCTTGAAACCCCACCATTGGATCTGCATCCTACACAGCTAGCATCATTATGAACCTGCCAAAACCAAAACATATCTCGCTAGAGAGGACAGCCGATGGATAGGAACTAGGTATGCAAACTTCTCTCTCAACAGACAGACAGAAGTTTCTTGAGGAAGAAATAAAAAAGGGAAGAAACAAGATTCAAAGCAATTCCCAAAAGACGAATACTGGAGAAAACCCAACAAGATCAACATGGTAAATTCCCAACAGATGCCAGTTATTTGTGTTAACATTAATATTAAATAGTAATATTAACCATAAAGTTCTGAATTTATGTTTAAAGCAGCAATTATATAAAAAGAGACTAATGGAAAACTGACTTCTCTAAAATCCACAGGAGGAAAAAAAATTGGGGCTTTGGTTGCCCACAAGCCTAACACGTGCCAATAGTGCAATGCAGCTGCTAAATTACTACCACCACAAGGCAGCCCCTGTTTGCATCCAAGAAATTGATAGGCTCACTAAGCTCTACCAGCCAGGCCATGTCTGATGTGTAGGTTTCATGTGGGCACAAAAGATATGGACAATCTAAAGCATATCTAGCAAGAAGTGACCAGAATGGCTGTAGGTCGGGAATCCAAATTAAATACAAAATAGTTGATGGAACGGGAGGTATTTGGGCCTCCTGTTTAAGGTAACTACACTTAGCTATTTGAAGAACTGCCAATAAAGAGTGGCACTAAGTTGTTTTGTGTTGCCGAAGGGTGAAAATTACAGGGGAATGCTATGCTCCATATACGAAATAATTTTCCAGTACTCAAAATCATCCAAGAACTGATCCCCTGGGCTTGAGAAGTTTTAAGCTCTCTTTTGTTGGACATGCCAGGCTACTGAATAGGAGGGTTATCCGCCAGCAACAGCAATCTAAGGGTCCTGTGGTGGGCGAAAGGGTATATATCCCAAATTCTAAGGTCCCTTCCAAAATTAAGAACCTGCAATTCTATGATTCTCGCTATGGCTTTAATTCATCAAATTAGTAGACAAAACCCAGTGTTAATTAACTCTCCCCCAACCCATCTTTATGTGGTAAACGGTGAACATTTAAAAATATTCTTGGTAGGCCTGGAAAAATGATTAAATAATACTTGAGTCTCAAATATTAGCTAATTATTTTTGTTAAATACTTTTCTATTGTATTTAAACCCTATTCCTTATCTGCAGAAAGACTTAAATGAGATGATAAAGGTGAATAAACTCTGAAGGCCTCAAAGCAATATAAGGGATTTTTATTATAATTGACGGTTATCAATAAGCAGAGAAGCACCCACTAACTTTAAAAAAAGAAAACACTTCCATATGTAGCAGGAGTTTCTTCTTTTCTGACTCTCAACTATAAATTTCCAAGGCAGGTCTAATTTTACCTTCATCTCAAGATTTGGTAACCAGAGTGCCGGACGCCTACACACAAAATTCCAGCAGAGTGCCCATCACAGAATATTAGCAAGAGAACTTGGAGGCTGGGCTTTGCCTTCTGGCCTCAAACAGGAATAAATGCAGGATCCAGGGAGCTTGTGAGAGTGAAAATTGGGGCACCTACACTAAGAGTAAACCAAAGAGACAGGCTAAAAGGCACAGCCCAAGCACAATCTACAAAAGAAAGAAATAGATGAACTGGACTTCATCAAATTTAAAAACCTTTGTTCTTCAAAAGTCACCATTAAGAAAATGAAAAGATAAGCCACAGATGCGAGAAAATATTTAAAAATCACATCTGAAAAGGGACTTGTATTCAGGATATATAAAGAACTCTCATAAAGACAACCCAAGTAAAAAATAGGCCAAAAATTGAATGGATATTTCACCAAAGAAGATATATGAATATCTAATAAGCACATGAAAAGATGCTCAACATCAATAGTCATTAGAGAGATGCAAATTAAAACCACGATGAGATACCCCCAAACACCCACTAGCATGGCTACAATCAAAGAGACAGTATCAAATTTGTAGAGCAACTGGAGGCCCCCTCATAGTCCAGTACTGTAAGGGTAAAATGGTTCAGCCACTTTGGAAAACAGTTTAACAGTTTCTTAAAAGGTTAAACATACATCTACCATATGTCCCAGCAATTTCACTCTCAGCTATCTATCAAAGAGTAATGAAAACATTTGTACATATTAACACCCGCACACAAATGACCACAGCAGAAACAACGCAGATGTCCAACAGAAGCGAATGAACTAACAAAATGCAGTATATCCATATAATGAAATACTATTCGGCAATAAAAAGGAATGAACGATCAATACACATTACAACAGCAGTGAATCTCAAAATCATTATACTAAGTGAAAAAAAAGCCAGACACAGAAGACCACACATTGAATGATTCCATTTATATGTAATTTCCAGAAAAAGCAAATCTACAGAGAAAGAAGGCAGATTAGTGCTTGCTTAGGAGTGAGAGCAGAGACTGGCTGCAAATGGGTACAAGGCCACTTTCTGTAGTAATGGAAATGTTCTAAACATGGATTATGGTGATGGGTGCACAGCTCTATAAATTTACTAAAAATTACTGAATTTAAAACCTGAATTTTACAATATGTAAATTATTCCTCAATAAAACTCTTTTTAAAAAACAGTACAGGGCTTCCCTGGTGGCGCAGTGGTTGAGAATCTGCCTGCCAATGCAGGGGACACGGGTTCGAGCCCTGGTCGGGGAAGATCCCACATGCCGCGGAGCAACTAGGCCCGTGAGCCACAACTACTGAGCCTGCGCGTCTGGAGCCTGTGCTCCGCAACAAGAGAGGCCGCGATAGTGAGAGGCCCGCGCACCGCGATGAAGAGTGGCCCCCGCTTGCCGCAACTAGAGAAAGCCCTCGCACAGAAACAAAGACCCAGCACAGCCATAAATTAATTAATTAATTAATTAATTAAAAACAAAACAAAACAAAACAAAACAAAACAGTACAGCCCTGAGACCCATGAAACAATAGGCCTGGATCAGAGGGCAGATCTTTTAGTTGCATTCATTAAATACATTATATTCAGTTCAAAGAAACATAATGGAGAAAAAGAACAAGTTTTCTTTTTCTTCTATTTTACTTATTTATCAAAAGCAATTTCTTGAGGTATCTCAAAATTTGAAACTATAAATGCCCAGCTTCTCTTACAATGTGATTTTGGAGGCAGTGTGCCTAGAGGTTAACACAGGTGGGGACTATGGGCTCAAGCCGTGTCTAAAAGCTGCTCTCACTTACTAGGTGACCCTGAGCAAGGGACTCAACCTGAGTTTCTTGTTTCTGTAAAACAAAACTCACACATACCACACTATCCAGCGCAGGGGAAGTACTCAACAAATGCTGATGCTATTGTTTTTATTATCAACACATCATCATTATCATCACTATGACCCTCATTCCCTCAGGAAGCATGAACATGTGACTGATTCATGCATGTTCTCAATGTACATTTAGTGCTTCATTACCGTTCTATTTAATTTAATTCGGACTCCCACTGCCCAAACATAAGCAGACTCCTTGTGACCCCCATTTGCTATCTTAGAGACTCAGACTTTGAAATAAAGTCCCCAGATCATCTCACTGAAGAGAACAAAAGCTGTCCCATCCCTTGGCAGAAGCAAGGTATTTCCCAAGTCAACAACAGGAAAAAAATTTACTAGGTAAGTTTTTGTTGTTTCTAGGCGAACTGGACGAAGAAGAAAATGTCAGCCTTTCCTCAGAGATGCCTGGCAAACAGGGGAAAATAACACTAGAAAAATAAAGCCATCTGCCAGAGGAGCTGGCACAGTTACACGATTACCAGGCCCTGCCCCAGAGGATCACCAACACCCACAGAGTAAAGAAGGGGCCGTGGTTCAGCGCTGGCTGCTTCTTCGGTCAACAGCTGGAACCCAGCCAATAGCAAAAACCCCTTTCTTTTTTATGTTTTTTTAAGTCTACATGAAAGGGGAAGTTCACTGCATGGGAGTGAACTCCTGTTCTGTAAGACAAGCATCTTCTGGTTCTCCTTTTCTTCCTGCTGGGCAAGGGTAGGGGGACAGGACCCCGGAAAAGGATCTGTGGTACCAGGTAGACCACTTCACCACCAATGTCTGGAAAAGGACAGTGGTTGCCTCTGGCTCATCCAGCCCGCTCCCCTCCTCTGGCCCACCAGCACCCACTGCCCCTAAAAAATCCAAGTCTCCCAGCACATCCCTCTAGCCACACACCTCAGAGGACAGCTGGGAAGAGACGCCAGCAACATGACAGGGGGCTGGGCGCCTGCACCAGCAAGGGGCACATGGCCTTCAGTCTCCATACTTGCTGGTCAGCCACAAAAGCCCCAAGACCTCAAAGTATTCCAAGGAAGTATGTCATGGGATTTATCGATCATGAGGACTGCTTTAACTCAGCATCCAAGAAGACCTCACGGCCTCTGTGGGGACTTCTCCTGCTCATTTAAATAGCAGTAAAATAAAAGCAATAAAAATAATAAGGAAAACAACTTCCTCACATGAAATGAGGGCCAAATATAAATGCCCTGAAATCTGAAGGAATAATGTTTCTGTCATCCTGGATCTGTCTTTTAATGCTGCTTCTGTTCTGCTTTTTTCCACTACAAAGCCATAGAACTTGAGAGCTGAGAAGGCCCACAGGGGCCCAGAGAGGTGAAGTAACTTACCAAAGGTCACAGAGCATGCAAGTGACCAAGCCAAGACTAACACCCAACTTCATCCACAAAAACTGGAAAATACTGTTGTTCTGGATTACTATCCACCCTCTCCATTAAAGAGCATGTCCCTAGCCCAGAAAGAAAGTGCTCACAAGGGAACCCTGACAGGAGCTGATGACAAGATTCAAATCCAGTTCTGTCCCTTACCAAAGTGTGTGACTGTAGGCAACTTCCTTAACCTCGGTTTCCTCATCCGTCATATGAGGCTAATAAAAGCACCAACCCTGTAGACTATTCTGAGAATGAAATGTACCGATATAGTTTCCAAAATAGTGTCTGATGTAACCAGTATAAAACTCAACATCATCACCATCCTAAAACAGAGAGGAAATGAGAGTAGAAATGGGGGTTAAATGAAAAAAGATAGAAAGTGAGTGTGTGTTCATTAAATAAGTAGAACACCAATAGTTTAACTCCAAAGAATTTAAAGACACACCAACAGTCACGTTAACAGTAGCTAGTGGGAAAATGAAAGCAAAACAAGACCGTGTTATAAAATATTAGGTACTATATGACTCCGATTATGTTAAATAATCATACCTACACACACACACACACACACACACACACACACACACACATATATATATGTATATATATACATATACATATATATGTGTGTGTGTGTATATATATATATATATATATATATATATATATATATATATATACACACACACTTCAAAAAGAGAGTGAAAGAAAAATGAAACATTAACATCCATTCTCTGGGCAGTAGGATTATGGTTGCCTTTTATCATCTTCTCTATTTCCAGAGTCTTACGCAGCAGGCATGTATTACTTCAGAAATCAAAATAAAGGCAAGTTTGCATAAAAAAGAATGAAATAATGCCATTTGCAGCAACATGGATGCAACTAGAGATTGTCATACTGAGTGACGTAAGTCAGACAAAGACAAATATCATATGATATCGCTTATATGTGGAATCTAAGAAAAGGGTACAAATGAACTTATCTACAAAACAGAGTTACAGATGTAGAAAACAAACTTATGGTTACCAGTGGGTATGGGGGGGAGGGGTAAATTTGGAGACTGGGATTGACCTATACACACTACTATATATAAAATAGATAACTAATAAGGACCTACTGTATAGCACAGGGAACTCTACTCAATACTCTGTAATGGGCTATATGGGAAAAGAATCTAAAAAAGAGTGGATATATGTATATGTATAACTGATTCACTTTGCTGTATACCTGAAACTAACACAACATTGTAAATCAACTATGCTCCAATAAAAATTAAAAAAAGAGTGAGAAAAGGAAATGAATATTTTTGAACACACACACACACACACAATAAATAAATAAATAAATAAATAAATAAAGGCAAGTTTGAAAGATTATTTTTAAAGAAGAAACTTGACACCAGGCCCAGGCCAGGTCTCACATTGCTGAAGGGCTGTTACATAGCAGCTACAATGGGGTGGGGGGAACCCTAAGAAGCAGGGCCTGTGTTCTGGCCTGTGTTTGGAGGGGAGCCCAAGACGTGGAGAAGAGGGACACTCAAACCACCAAGCAAATATGAAATTTGATGCCTAAAAGTATCAGGTCAGGGAGGGGCAGAGCTCTGCAAATAGGACTGAATTTCAAAAAGAAAAGAAAATGGGAGTGATGACTTCAGCAGTCCCTAGTTTAAATGAGAGAGATTATGAAGGCCTAGAAAAAAGGGAAAAAAGAGAAGAATCCTGGAGAAAGATAATCAACAGCCCACTTTCTTTCTCTGGCTGAGACAGATCAGTCGCCAAAACTAAAAAGCAAAAGACCAAATGGCTATACAAAGGAACAGTGGGCCCCTGTTGGGGACAAGGCTGGGACAAGCCATCCAGGCTTGGGGCTCCCAGCTATTCTCCAAGTCTGAGACCACCCCCTGATCCCAGTGAGGACCAAGAACTTCCTTCTTTCCAGCATCCACATGGGAGAAATGGATCTACTGACTCTGGGGCCGCTGACACAGACGTAAGCCAGAGCCCAGGAAGAACCTCCCAAGGGGTTTAAGAAGACTGAGTTAGCCTGGGATCTTTCTCTGCACATCTTCCTGGCTTGTCTTCAGCCCCCACTTCTTTCAGCTTGAGTTCTCAATCCCTTGTAGCTCATGTGAAGGGCAGACAGACGGAACAGGAGAACAGAATACACGGAATAGGCGACGGAGGGCAGCATCACCCTCTCCCCAGCAGCTCCTGTTCAGGGTCCCATTCTCCTCTGAGAAGCCTCTGACGCTGTGATCAGCCGAACCAGGGTACATCGCTCCAGCCCTAGCATCTCTGCATCTTTCCCACTAGCTGCTCTTCTTGAGCAGCAACCTAGGATCAGTGCATGTTAAGGTTCATCCAAACCACCCACCTAGTTTCCCTATTTCACGAGAAAAAAGAGGCAGAAAAAAGAGGACTGTGTGTCTGTGCCTATCAAAGTCAGATGAGATAATGCACTACCTCAAGACCATCTGACCCACGGCCTTGCCCGAGGTCACAAATCTTTGTAGTGACAGAACCGGGATGAGAGGGTAATTATCCTGCTTGCTGCCCCTTCTTC
Source organism: Balaenoptera musculus (assembly GCF_009873245.2). NCBI lineage: Eukaryota > Metazoa > Chordata > Mammalia > Artiodactyla > Balaenopteridae > Balaenoptera > Balaenoptera musculus. Next base: position 78,517,200 of record NC_045794.1, read on the forward strand.
TGGCCGTGGACTGGACTGCACTCCCCACTGCTCACTGTGAAAGCTCCTCCTGGGCAGATGTCAACAAATAAAATAATCCAGAAGGCTAAATCAAATCCAGGTGTAATGGACAGGGGTGACTCTTCACTTTTTCTAAGGGGCAATTATAACAGGAAGTGTCTCAATCCAAGAAGTGGCCCTGCAAGGGTAGACTGTTACCACCTGTGATGACCTATGGATGAAACATTATGGATATTTGCATAATCTTAAAGTATCTCCCCCCAAATATTAATAAACATGAATGAAAGTATTATTAATTACTGTGGTTGTTTTAAAATGTGCCCACAAATTCTTTGAGACTCTTCCCTCTAGGAGATGGAGCTTAAATTCCCTCCCTCCCCTAAGTATGGGTTGGACTCAGTGATTTCTCTTCTAAGGAACAGATTATGGAAAGGAAAAAATAGTAATTTAACAGCAGCAAAAACGTGGGAGACACCACCTCATGACCAAGTGATCAAGGTTAACATCACCAGTGGTGAGTCATGTTGATGTCATGTACTTCCTGACATGATGCAATGACAAGGGCGTATCACCTCTATTGCACTCATCCCTAAAATCCACAACCTCAATCTAATCATGAGAAAACACTAGACAAACCTAAATCAAGGGACATCCTGCCAAGTACCTGACCACTACTCTTCAAAAGTGTCAAGGTCATATAAGACAAAGGAAGATGAAACTGGAGGAGAATCACCAGACATGACAATTAAATGCAACACGAACTGGATCCTGGAACAGAAAAGAATATTAGTAGAAAAACTGGGGAAATCTGAATAAAGTCTATAGTAATAACTAAAGTTAGCAGTATTATACCAATGTAAATTTCTTAGCTTTGACAAATGCACCAGGGTTATGTAAAATGTTAATATTAGGGGAAGGCAAGTGAAGGATATACAAAAACTCTCTATACTACATTGGCAAACTCTTCTGTAAATCTAAGATAACTTCAAAATAAAAATGTTTTAAAACGAAACAAAACAAAAGTGATGCTCCAGGAAGATGCATCATGCTTATGCTAAAGGCTTCAGGTCCCCGCAAAACCCCTAAGTGTTTGAGAAGCATCACATCTCTCAGTTATCAACTCTTTCCTAATGCCATAGCTGTGATGATTACACATCAAGAAGAAATGGCATGTATCATCTTAATTATTCAGCTGAGTCTTTACACCAAGGACCCTTTCTAAATTCCATTCTTACAAAGAACAGGATGAAAACGGTGAAAAGGCTCTGAGCCTGCTGAGGCTCCAGTCTGTCTGCTTCTGGCTATGGTCCCATCACTCAGCACTTTGCTAGGTCCTACACAGGATGAATTACTGACACACCCAGAGGACAAATTCTGAGTGTGCATCAATATGGATTCATTTACAGAGATGGTTTTGCTTCCCTCCTCTCCTTCTAAAAACAGTTTGATTTAAATGGTTAGTGCTACCCTAAGAGATAAGCTGTCAGTAAACCCTCAACCAGACACGACTGAAAAGAGATAAAATCTTCCCAGTAACCCTGAAGGAAAACATTTAAAAGTTCTCATCACCGAAATATATACTTTTTACTTCATAGTTTATTTCTATAATCTTTGGGTATGGCTCTTTTGTTTTGTTTCTTCTTCATTTTTAAGATACAGTAACAGATTGCTTGCAAAAATGGCCCCAAATTCTACACCCCTCTTATATCCACACCCACTTTCAGCATGATTATGTGGCTTCTTCCACCAAGGGTATGGGGGTAGTGACCGTTATTTCCCTACCTCTTGAAGCTGGGCTGGCCTTGTAACTTGCTTTGGCCAATAAAATGTGGCAGAATTGACAGTGTGCTGTTTGTGAACCTAGGCCCAAGAGGCTTTGCTTACTTCTGCCCACTCTCTTGGAACCCTGTTCAACAGCCATGAGACCAAGCCAGGGCTAGCCAGCTATAGGATGAGAAAACTTGTAGCATGAAGATGAGGTCCCCCAGCTAGACCTCAGCCAACCCAGCAGCTGACTAAGATACATGAGCAATTCTAGCCAAGAACAGAACTGCCCACCTGACTGAGGCCACCTGAGCCCAGCCCAAACTGTTGACCTATAGAATCACGAACTAAGTGAATAAATTAAGTTACTAAATTTGGGGATAGTTTATTACACAGCACAATCTAGCCAATACAATGGAAATGTGTAATTTTAACGCTATTAATATTTCTGATTTTAAAGGCATTACATACTTAATGGGAAAAGTCAGAAAAAAAAAAAAAAGGAGAAAATTACCCATAATTTAGCACTACAGGAAAACCTGTACTCTGGTATATTTCTTCCCAATCTTTAGTGTGTATGAGTGAATGAAAATGGGATCAGTTTAGTTATAATTCTGTATCTTGCTTCTCCCTCACAAACATTGTAGAGTTTTTTTTATGCTGTGAAAACGTAATTTTTAATGATTTCATAATATTATCATAGATATATAATAATTTAAATCTATGCCATATATTTTTGTAGTTGCTGTAACTGTATAACTAATAACTAATGAAGTTACTTTTTCATTATTATAAATAATACTGTCCATCTGAGTACAGAAACCAGTCCTCCTGCATATATACACACACACACACACCCCATACACACACACACACACACACCTCCTTTGCTGGCAGAGACCCAATTTGTTCAGCTCACCCTGTGCTCTACCATGTGCTCAGAATGGGGGCCTCTCCCCAGCAAAGGAAAGAATGGCGACTCTTGATCAGTCTAAGTTGCAGGCTAAATCCAGCTCACCACCTGGTACTGTATGGGCCATTTAATACCATCCTGGTCTGTGAGATAGGAGAAATCTTTTGGGAAGCTTTGGAAAAGCTTTTCCTTATAAAAAGATACCTGTGCAGGGACTTCCCTGGTGGTCCAGTGGTTAAGACTCCGTGCTTCCACTGCAGGGGGCACGCGTTCAATCCCTGGTCAGGGAACTAAGGATCCCGCATGCCGCGTGGCAGCAGACAAAAAAAAAAGATACATGTGCAGGAAGGAATGGTCCCTTTTCTCAGCTCCAGCTATCAGTGTGTGAGGATGTGTTGCCTAGAACTGATGCAGCCCTCTTGTGACAATTAGGAGCCAAGCCAGAGGGGAAGAGCCAATAGGGTAAAGATAGCAAAGCAGGATAAGGAAAGAACCCATGTCCTTTGTGCTGGGGTTGAGCCACTGAATTCCCTGGAAACATGCCACCTCTGGACAGCAAGACAATAAACCTAAACCTCTTGCTGTTTAAACCATTTTCAGCCAAGTTTTCTGTTTCTTGAGGCCAAAGGGACAGAGACTCTTTTCAAAGACCGTAGCAATGGACCTCTTCTTTAGCACTCTACGGGCTTATGTAAAATCTATAAAATAACTGGGGGTAAAGGACAAATGTAAAATATTCAATATTCTAACATCCAGAAAACGGATGTACTTCTCATTTGCTCAAATTTAAAAAAATATATCTCCTAGTAAATTCCTTTATTTACCTAACTCCAACAATGTGTTGTGAGAGTTTTTCTTTGGGTTTTGTGCTTTTGGTGCTACTGTGAATGGGAGCATTTTCCCATTACAGCCAACAGATTGTTACTGGTATATTATACAGGTATTATCTCTCATGTATATACTCACAAGTTTACTGATCTCTCATTAATTCTAGGAGTGTCACCACCTGGAGTGCTTTTATTGGTACGTAATTATGTTGTTTATTACAAAAAACTTCTTCTGGGCTTCCCTGGTGGCACAGTGGTTAAGAATCTGCCTGCCATTGCAGGGGACATGCGTTCGAGCCCTGGTCCAGGAAGATCTCACATGCCGCAGAGCAACTAAGCCCGCGTGCCACAACTTACTGAGCCTGCGCTCTAGAGCCCGCGAGCCACAACTACTGAGGCCCTGTGCCACAACTACTGACACCCACGTGCCTAGAGCCCATGCTCCACAACAAGAGAAGCCACCACAATGAGAAGCCTGTGCACCACAATGAAGAGTAGCCCCCGCTTGCCAAAACCAGAGAAAAGCTCGCATGCAGCAACAAAGACCCAATGCAGCCAAAAATAAAATAAATAAAATAAAATAAATAAATTTATAAAAAAACAAAAAACAAAAAAAACTTATTGTCAGCTACACTTTAAATGTATGTTTCATGCTTTATTGCACAGGCAAGCAATGCCAGAACAATGATGAATATCATCTTGAGTTTTATAAGTCGAAATCTCTAGTGTTTCCACTAAGCAAGATGTTAGATATTAGTTTAAGGTATATGTACGTGTGTGGATACACATACACACATTTTATTTTGGGGTTTATAGAAAGTATTTAAGGAAATATCCTATTTCTCTAAGAATTTTATTTTTAAGTTAAGAATGGGTATGCATATGGTTTGTCATACTGGAACAATTGACTATTTAATTTACAAACTTCCTAAAAAAATTTCTTTATATTTCTGGAATAAAATGTTATGCCAACATCCTGAATGATTCTTCTTTTAGGCTTTTCTAACTTTTTTTTTTGAGTTTTTGAATTTTATTTTATTTTTTTAATACAGCAGGTTCTTAATAGTTATCCATTTTATACATATTAGTGTATACATGTCAATCCCAATCTCCCAATTCATCACACACACAGCCCGCCCCCCACCCACACCACCACTTTCCCCACTTGGTGTCCATATGTTTGTTCTCTACATCTGGGTCTCTATTTCTGCCCTGCAAACTGGTTCATCTGTAACATTTTTCTAGGTTCCACATATAGGCGTTAATATACAATATTTGTTTTTCTCTTTCTGACTTACTTCACTCTGTATGACAGTCTCTAGATCCATCCATGTCTCTACAAATGACCCAATTTCGTTCCTTTTTATGGCTGAGTAATATCCCATTGTATATATGTACCACATCTTCTTTATCCATTCGTCTGTCAATGAGCATTTAGGTTGCTTCCATGACCTGACTATTGTAAACAGTGTTGCAATGAACATTGGGGTGCATGTGTCTTTTTGAATTATAGTTTCCTCTGGGTATATGCCCAGTAGTGGGATTGCTGGGTCATATGGTAATTCTATTTTTAGTTTTTTAAGGAACCTCCATACTGTTCTCCATAGTGGCTGTATCAATTTACATTCCCACCAACAGTGCAAGAGGGTTCCCTTTTCTCCACACCCTCTCCAGCATTTATTGTTTGTAGGTTTTCTGATGATGCCCATTCTAACTGGTGTGATACCTCACTGTAGTTTTGATATGCATTTCTCTAATAATTACTGATGTTGAGCAGCTTTTCATGTGCTTCTTGGCCATATGTATGTCTTCTTTGGAGAAATGTCTATTTAGGTCTTCTGCCCATTTTTTGATAGGGTTGTTCGTTTTTTTAATATTGAGCTGCATGAGCTGTTTACATATTTTGGAGATTAATCCTTTGTCCGTTGATTCGTTTGCAAATATTTTCTCCCATTCTGAGGGCTGTCTTTTCGTCTTGTTTGTAGTTTCCTTTGCTTTGCAAAAGCTTTTAAGTTTTATTAGGTCCCATTTGTTTATTTTTGTTTTTATTTCCATTACTCTATGAGGTGGATCAAAAAAGACCTTGTTGTGATTTATGTCAAAGAGTGTTCTTCCTATGTTTTCCTCTAAGAGTTTTATACTGTCCAGTCTTACATTTAAGTCTCTAATCCATTTTGAGTTTATTATTGTGTATGGTGTTAGGGACTGTTCTAATTTCATTCTTTTACATGTAGCTGTCCAGTTTTCCCAGCACCACTTATTGAAGAGGCTGTCTTTTCTCCATTGTATATCCTTGCCTCCTTTGTCATAGATTAGTTGACCATAGGTGCGTGGGTTTATCTCTGGGCTTTCTATCCTGTTCCATTGATCTATATTTCTGTTTTTGTGCCAGTACCATATTGTCTTGATTACTGTAGCTTTGTAGTATAGTCTGAAATCAGGGAGTCTGATTCCTCCAGCTCTGTTTTTTTCCCTCAAGACTGCTTTGGCTATTTGGGGTCTTTTGTATCTCCATACAAATTTTAAGATTTTTTTGTTCTAGTTCTGTAAAAAATGCCATTGGTAATTTGATAGGGATTGCACTGAATCTGTAGATTGCTTTGGGTAGTATAGTCATTTTCACAATACTGATTCTTCCAATCCAAGAACATGGTATTTCTGTCCATCTGTTTGTCTCATCTTTAATTGCTTTCATCAGTGTCTTATAGTTTTCTGCATACAGGTCTTTTGTCTCCCTAGGTAGGTTTATTCCTAGGTATTTTACTCTTTTTGTTGCAATGGTAAATGGGAGTGTTTCCTTAATTTCTCTTTCAGATTTTTCATCATTAGTGTATAGGAATGCAAGAGGTTTCTGCACATTAATTTTGTATCCTGCAACTTTACCAAATTCATTGATTAGTTCTAGTAGTTTTCTGGTGGCATCTTTAGGATTCTCTACGTATAGTATCATGTCATCTGCAAACAGTGACAGTTTTACTTCTTCTTTTCTAATTTGTATTCCTTTTATTTCTTTTTCTTCTCTGATTGCCATGGCTAGGACTTCCAGAACTATGTTGAATAATAGTGGCGAGAGTGGACATACTTGTCTTGTTCCTGATCTTAGAGGAAATGCTTTCAGTTTTTCACCATTGAGAACGATGTTTGCTGTGGGTTTGTTGTATATGGCCTTTATTATGTTGAGGTAGGTTCCCTCTATGCCCACTTTCTGGAGAGTTTTTATCATAAATGGGTGTTAAATTTTGTCAAAAGCTTTTTCTACGTCTACTGAGATGATCATATGGTGTTTTTTTTTTTTAATAAATTTATTTATTTTATTTATTTATTTTTATTTTTGGCTCTGTTGGGTCTTTGTTGCTGTGCACAGGCTTTCTCTAGTTGCGGTGAGCGGGGGCTACTCTTTGTTGCGGTACACAGGCTTCTCATTGCGGTGGCTTCTCGTTGCAAAGCATGGGCTCGAGATGCAGGGGCTTTAGTAGTTGCGGCACACAGGCTCAGTAGTTGTGGCTCGTGGGCTCTAGAGTGCAGGCTCAGTAGTTGTGGTGCACGGGCTTAGCTGCTCCATGGCATGTGGGATCTTCCTGGACCAGGGCTCGAACCCGTGTCCCCTGCATTGGCAGGTGGATTCTTAACCACTGTGCCACCAGGGTAGTCCCGATCATATGGTTTTTCTTCTTCAGCTTGTTAATATGGTGTATCACATTGATTGATTTGCATATATTGAAGAATCCTTGCATCCCTGGGATAAATCGCACGTGATCATGGTGTATGATCCTTTTAATGTGTTGTTGGATTCTGTTTGCTAGTATTTTGTTGAGGATTTTTGCATCTACATTCATGAGAGATATTGGTCTGTAATTTTCTTTTTTTGTAGTGTCTTTGTCTGGTTTTGGTATCAGGGTGATGGTGGCTTCATAGAATAAGTTTGGGAGTGTTCCTTCTTCTGCAATTTTTTGGAAGAGTTTGAGAAGGATGGGTGTTAGCTCTTCTCTAAATGTTTGATAGAATTCACCTGTGAAGCCATCTGGTCCTGGACTTTGGTTTGTTGGAAGATTTTTAATCAATTTCAATTTCATTACTTGTGATTGGTCTGTTCATATTTTCTATTTCTTCCTGGTTCAATCTTGGAAGGTTATACCTTTCTAAGAATTTGTCCATTTCTTCCAGGTTGTCCATTTTATTGGCAGAGAGTTGCTTGTAGTAGTCTCTTACGATGCTTTGTATTTCTGCGGTGTCTGTTGTAACTTCTCCTTTTTCATTTCTAATTTTATTGATTTGAGTCCTCTCCCTCTTTCTCTTGATGAGTCTGGCTAATGGTTTATCAATTTTGTTTATCTTCTCAAAGAACCAGCTTTTTTTTTTTTATTCAAACAGGAAGTCACAAAAATTATAATCATCCTCATCAGTTCACTCAGTCCCACAGAACCAGCTGTTAGTTTTATTGATCTTTGCTATTGTTTTCTTTGTTTCTATTTCATTTATTTCTGCTCTGATCTTTAAGATTTCTTTCCTTCTCCTAAGTTTGGGTTTTGTTTGTTTTTCTTTCTCTAGTTCCTTTAGGTGTAAGGTTAGATTGTTTATTTGAGATTTTTCTTGTTTCTTGAGGTAGGCTTGTATTGCTATAAACTTCACTCTTAGAACTGCTTTTGCTGCATCTCATAGGTTTTGGATCGTCGTGTTTTCATTGTCATCTGTCTCTAGGTATTTTTTGATTTCCTCTTTGATTTCTTCAGTGATCTCTTGGTTATTTAGTAATGTATTGTTTAGCCTCCATGTGTTTGTGTTTTTTACGGTTTTTTCCCTGTAATTGATTTCTAATCTCATAGTGTTGTGGTCAGAAAAGGTGCTTGATATGATTTCAATTTTCTTAAATTTACTGAGGCTTGATTTGTGACCCAAGATGTGATCTATCCTGGAGAATGTTCCATGTGCCCTTGAGGAGAAAGCATAATCTGCTGTTTTTGGATGGAAAGTCCTATAAATATCAATTAAATCCATCTGGTCTATTGTGTCATTTAAAGCTTGTGTTTCCTTATTAATTTTCTGTTTGGATGATCTGTCCATTGGTGTAAGTGAGGTGTTAAAGTCCCCCACTATTATTGTGTTACTGTCAATTCCTCTTTTATAGCTGTTAGCAGTTGCCTTATGTATTGAGGTGCTCCTATGTTGGGTGCATATATATTTATAATTGTTATATCTTCTTCTTGGATTGATCTCTTGATCATTATGTAGTGTCCTTCCTTGTCTCTTGTAACATTCTTTATTTTAAAGTCTATTTTATCTGATATGAGTATTGCTACTCCAGCTTTCTTTTGATTTCCATTTGCATGGAATATCTTTTTCCATCCCCTCACTTTCAGTCTGTATGTGTCCCTAGGTCTGAAGTGGGTCTCTTGTAGACAGCATATATATGGGTCTTGTTTTTGTATCCATTCAGTGAGCCTGTGTATTCTGGTTGGCACATTTAATCCATTCACATTTATGGTAATTATCGATATGTATGTTCCTATTACCATTTTCTTAATTATTATGGGTTTGTTTTGGTAGGTCCTTTTTTTCTCTTGTGTTTCCCACTTAGGGAAGTTCCTTTAGCATTTGCTGTAGAGCTGGTTTGGTGGTGCTGAATTCTCTTAGCTTTTGCTTTTCTGTAAAGCTTTTGATTTCTGTGTCAAATCTGAATGAGATCCTTGCGGGGTAGAGTAATCTTGGCTGTAGCTTCTTCCCTTTCATCACTTTAAATACATCATGCCACTCCCTTCTGGCTTGTAGAACTTCTGCTGAGAAATCAGCTGTTAACCTTATGGGAGTTCCTTTGTATGTTATTTGTCATTTTTCCCTTGCTGCTTTCAATAATTTTTCTTTGTCTTTAATTTTTGTCAGTTTGTTTACTATGTGTCTCAGCGTGTTTCTCCTTGGGTTTATCCTGCCTGGGACTCTCTGTGCTTCCTGGACATGGGTGGTATTTCCTTTCCCATGTTAGGGAAGTTTTCAACTATAATTTCTTCATATATTTTCTCGGGTCCTTTCTCTCTCTCTTCTCCTTCTGGGACCCCTATAATGCAAATGTTGTTGCGTTTAATGTTGTCCCAGAGGTCTCTTAGGCTGTCTTCATTCCTTTTCATTCTTTTTCTTTATTCTGTTCTGCAGCAGTGAATTCCACCATTCTGTCTTCCAGGTCACTTATCTGTTCTTCTGCCTCAGTTATTCTGCTACTGATTCCTTCTAGTGTATTTTTCATTTCAGTTATTGCATTGTTCATCTCTGTTTGTTTGTTCTTTAATTCTTCTAGGCATTTGTTCTTTAATTCTTCCAAGTCTTTGTTAAACATTTCTTGCATCTTCTCGATCTTTACCTCCATTCTTTTTCCGAGGTCCTGGATCATCTTCACTATCATTATTCTGAATTCTTTTTCTGGAAGGTTTACTATCTCCACTTCATTTAGTTGTTTTCTGGGGTTTTATCTTGTTCCTTCATCTGGTACACAGCCCTCTGCCTTTTCATCTTGTCTATTTCTGTGAATGTCGTTTTTGTTCCACAGGCTGCAGGATTGTAGTTCTTCTCGTTTCTTTCTAACTTTTTCATTCACTTCATGAGGCTTTTTTGAATCATATGACTACGGTAGCTCTTCAACTTGAGCGTGATAGCAATTATATAACATGGAAATTGTCTGATATTTGGAAATTTAAATAAGTTCATAAGTAAAACTGCATTAGGAACCCATTACCTTATAGTAAGAGGGGGAAAATCCCAACAGATTATGTTAAATAGTTTAGAGAGAAGGAAGGAAGGACAATCTTTGAAATGCTAGTATTATAGTATACTGACATTGCTAGAGCTCCTGCTAGATACAAAACTATATAATACTTTCCTGATGCTGGGACTTAGCCCTGGCTTTTTGTTGTCTTGTTTTATTTTGTTCTATCGCACCAGAAACACTTCTCCATGTTTCAGACAGTATTATATAGGAGGGCAAAGAAAACCTTAGTTTCTCCATGTCTGAACACAGAACCAACCACATGTCCATTTCTCACAATCCCCATAAGTATCAGTTATACACTTACACAATAATGCTGCAGAAAAAGCAATTCAACAACATCACTGGTATACAACAGTAAGTGCTTAAAGCTCTTACTGTTAGGTGTGGTGGTCAGTTAGGTGGCTCTCCTGATCTTGGCTGGGATTACTTACTCTGGTATAATTATTACCTTGGGGTCAGCTGGTTTAGGAAGTCCTTGGCTAGGAAAATTAGGGTCATTTGGCTCTGCTCCGAAAATGTTCTCATGGTAATGGTGGAAGCACAAGAGAGCAAGCAGAAACACACAATGCCTCTCGAGGCCTGAGCTGGGAACTGGCACACCATTCATCACTACTACAGCACCCTGATGGCCAAAGCCAAAATCACAAGGCCAGGCCAGACTCCAGGGGTGAGGAAATGGACTCTGGAACTGAAAAAGGCCTGGTGGATACAGGGAGAGGTGGAGAACTAGCCATGCTTGCAATCAACCACACTGTAACTCCTCTGTCTTCAGCTCTCGATGACTAAATGTCAGTGACCCTGCGTCCTTTCCTCTCGTATCTCCCTACCGCAATGTCTGGCCACAAGTCACCCTGTGCCCCCAGAAGAGACAGGTTGTCTTTTCACCCCAACACTTTAGCTGTCTCAGAGACCCAAGGAAGCAGCTGGGCCTTCTGCTCAGGGTAAGGAGCAAGAACTGCTAAGTGAGCTGTTTAAAGATGTCCCAGGGGAGAGGGCAGGGAAGAGAGAGAACAGAGACTCCATGGCAGACCACAGAGACGTGGCTGGTTATGGCTCGGCGGGGAGTGACTGTTGGGGAACCATGTTCCACATCTCTACCCTTCAGTGAGCCAGGAATATAGAAAAATGAAGGTTGGGACTACAGAGTAATTCCCTTAGAGGTGGAGCCTTCTCCATGTCAGTAGCATGTGTCAAGTTGGGCAAGTCTGAGTTAAAGGCTGTGGCATCACTAGCTGCCTGACCCTGGGTAGGCTGTAAACCTCTTAGGACAGTGGTCCCCAACCTTTTTGGCACCAGGGATCAGTCTCGTGGAAGACAATTTTTCCCGGATGTGGGGTAGGGGGGGATGGTTCAGGCGGTAATGTGAGTGATGGGGAGCGGCAGATGAAGCTTCGCTTGCTCACCCGCCACTCACCTCCTGCTGTGCGGCCCGGTTCCTAACAGGCAGGGGACCGGTACCAGTCCGTGGCCTGGGGGTTGGGGACCCCTTTCTTAGGACACTGATGAAAACAAGGGGTTGGACAAGTCTCAGTGAACCTTCTGGCACCAACATTCCAGGGCTGTGGATTTTATTTTGTTACCAAGCTAAACTCTCTTCATGTACATTCATTCTTCAGGTCAATCTATAGTATGACTGCTAACAACTTTAAAAATCAGGAGGAACACTACCAACAACATAACCTTAAACCCAACCTCTCGAGACAGCATTCTACCACCCTAGATGATCAAAAGATGCCAAAGGATTATTATTCTGTCAAAGTACCTTCGTGTGAAGGAAACCAAATTGTGTACATTTTTCAGGCCAGCACAGGTTCACTTATGATTGAAGAAAGACTCAGATCTATTTCAAGCAATAACATCTTTGAATTTTCTCACACTGAGAATTACTATTATTTCCCCCATTTTAGTTCTTTTTTAAAAATTCAATTTATTTTTTGAACAGGTGCTACATGCCCACGGAACTAAACTCATAAGTTACAAGTAATACAAAGTAAAAAGAAAGTTTCCCTAGCATCCCTATTCCTAAGATACTCAATTACCCGCCTCAGTGACAACCATAGTTACCAGTATTCTATACATATAACAAGTTCAAGCACCTGTGTATTCATGTATGCACACTCCAGCAGACACGCGCACACACACTATTCCTTTTAAAAACCAATAAATAGTATTATACTAAAAATGTTGTTTTACACCTTGCTTTTTTCCTTCTTAATGGCATATCTCAGGCATTATGCCACATACAGCTGCCTCATTCTTTTAAAAGACTCTATTAAGATGTTCCCACTATTGTTCTTTAAAGTTGACTTCAATCAGTGTCCTTTTTATTAATATTATGATTAATGGCATCCTAGCCAGTCTAATGTGTAATTTCCATACAGATAAGTTCTTAAACTCAATGTTTTAAAACACAGTTGTATCTGGAGTCTAATGTCTTATTAGTTCTCCAAAATTGCAATTTTTCTTAAAAAAAAAAAAAAGACTCTATTATATTCTGCTGTATTTATATTCTATTACTTAACCAGTTCTCATTAATGAATATTTAGGTTGTTTCCAATATTTTGGCATTTCAAACTAAGCTACTCTGAGTAACTTTGTAGACAGGCTATTTTGCATAGATACAAGCACATCTGAGGATGAATTCCTCCCATAAGTGAGGATAAATTGCTCAGCCTGTACATAACTGTGCGTTTGTAACTTGGACAGACAAAGCCAAACCACCTTCCAGATCAGGCGTTGGCAAATTATGATCCACAGGCCAAATCAGGCATGAACAAAAGATGTTTTTGCAGTTTTAAAGAGTTGTTTTTTTAAAAAGGAGGAGGAGGAAGTGGGGGTGGGGGAGAGTATGTGACAGAACCTCATGTGACCCTTAACGCTTAAAATATTTACTGTCAGGTCCTCTACAGAAAAAGCTTGTTGACCCTTCCACTAGGCCAATTTACACTCCCACCAGCAATGTATGACACAGTGTTTCTCCACTATTTCAGTTGTAATCTTTGGTCAAATTAATGCTTCAGGTTTTGCATCAGTTGAAGATATAATACACTGGCACTATGATTTTTCCAGGAAAAACACAGCTTGTTTCAGGATGCAAATATCAACTGACACTTGAGTTTCTCATCTCACAGTCACAAGTGGCAAGAAAAGGCTGTAGTTCCCAACTATTAGAATTGAAAGGAACAGGCCTGGTGGCGCAGTGGTTAAGAATCCGCCTGCCAATGCACGGGACATGGGTTTGAGCCCTGGTCTGGGAAGATCCCACATGTCGTGGAGCAACTAAGCTCGTGCGCCCCAACTACTGAGTCTGCGCTCTAGAGCCCGCGAGCCATAACTACTGAGCCCATGTGCCACAATTACTGAAGCCCACGTGCCACAATTACTGAAGCCCATGTGCCTAGAGCCTGTACTCCGCAACAAGAGAAGCCACTGCAATGAGAAGCCTGCACACCGCAACGAAGAGTAGTCTCCACTCGCTGCAGCTAGAGAAAGCCCCCGCACAGCAACAATGACCCAACACAGCCAAAAATAAATAAACAAATAAATAAATATATTAAAACAAAAAAACAATTGAAAGGAACTTTAAAGGTTATCTGGTCTGAGTATTATGGATTCTGTATACCATTAAAATTTCAAAAAGAATTTAAAGGATTAAATTCAATTTTTTATCTTGCCAAGTCAAGTCTTTAAATAATAAATACAATCCAACCACCATCTACCTACTTTCACCATCACTTCATAAAAGAAAGGAATGTAACATCAAAAAGTAAGACAGGGACTTCCCTGGTGGTGCAGTGGTTGGGAGTCTACCTGCCAATGTGGGGGACACGGGTTCGAGCCCTGGCCAGGGAAGATCCCACATGCCACAGAGCAACTAGGCCCGTGTGCCACAACTATTGAGCCTGCGCTCTAAAGCCTGCGAGCCACAACTACTGAAGCCAGCGCACCTAGAGCCCGTGCTCCGCAACAAGAGAAGCCACCACAATAAGCCCACACACAGCAACGAAGAGCATACCTTGCTCCCTGCAACTAGAGAAAGCCTGCGCACAGCAACGAAGACCCAAGGCAGCCAAAAATAAATAAATAAATAAATAAATAAATAAATAAATAAATAAAATAAAAAAGACATACCCAATCTTAGAATAAAAGAGAATCCACTAGATTGAGTACACTTAGCTACATGACAAGCCAAATTTGCTTCAGATTGAGAAAAACTCCATGTCAAATCCATGTCTGAGAACCAACATTGTTTTCTAAACAATCTAAAGCCTCCACATCCAAATGACATGCTCCAGATGCAATTCCACTGGCAACGAATTGGCAGCAGATTCAGAACTAGAACCCAGGACTTCTGTCTCCCAGTCTCATATCTTTCCCCTAAACCAAAATTCCTCATGTGTCCAGAATCACAAAACAAATAAATAGCACAACTGGTCCAACCAACACCCCAGCCCACTCCCTCTCTACCTTCCCCATCTCACTGAGGTCTTAGGTCTGATCTGTTTATTTCTCATCCAAAATGTGGTTTTAGTCCTCTTCATTGGCTTGGGGGTCAGGGGGAGTCAGGGGATGACAGCAACAATGAAATAGAAAAACTTCTCTTCATGCAGGACCAAACAACAATCATCCATCCACTCTAAATGTGTCTTTTTCCCATCGATCCTTATAAACAGCCTCCACCTCACTCTCTTCCTTTATGCTGCCAGAGCCTGGCTGCTTCTGTAGTGCCCATGGTGGAGAGTGAGAGGGCTCTGGAAATACATGCAGGAGTTTTTGTAGACACTTAAGAGTTAATCGGCTGTGTTGGTTAATTTCATGTTGTCAACTTGACTGGGCTAAAGGATGCCCACAGAGCTGGTAAAAATTTCTGGGTGTGCCTGTGAGGGTGTTTCTGGAAGAGATTAGCGTTTGAATTGATGAATTGAGTAAAGCAGATGGCCCTCCCCAGGGTGAGTGGGCATCAGCCAATCAGTTGAGGGCCTAAATAGAACAAAAAAGGCAGAGAACGGCAACTTCCCTCTCTCTGCTTGAGCTGAGACATCCATCTTCTCCTGCTCTTGGATATCACACTGGTGCTTCTGATTCTCTGGATTTCAGACTCAGATCAGGATTTACACCATCAGCCGATTCTAAGGCCTTGGGGATCGGACTGAATTATACCACTGGCTTTCTTGCTTCTCCAGCTTAGATAGTAAATCATAGATCTTCTCGGCCTCTATAGCCACATGAGCTAATTTTATAATAAATCTCGTATATATACATACTTATACATATCCCATTGGTCTGTTTCTCTGGAGAACCCTGACATACATCAGCTTCCACTGAATTTCAGAGCCAAGCAAACCTCAATGGCCTTGGATACGGAGCCAGAAAAACACTACATCTCTATCAGATCCAAGCCCTGGCCTTCCTCTGCGCTCCCTGGTCCCCTTTCATTCAGCACTCATCTTTCTCCGCTGGGCCAGGCACTGCTCGCTTGCCCCCGTGACTGCTCTCCCAGGACTTCAGATAGGAGGCAGCCTCATTAAGCAGCACCCGCCACTTGGGCGCAACACTCCTGGCGCAGATACGCCAGCCTCTGCTACTCAGACACCCAGACTCTGGTCTATGCCTGCTGGGCACTGTTGTTTCCAGCTAGCCCTGCGGCTAAAGCTAAACGATGCTCTGGACGGCAAAGCCTCCTGTAGTCCTTCCAGCATCATAAAAAGAATGCATTTGAGAGCAGTCAGCACTGATAATAGCTTTAATAAATACAATCCGTTCTATTTTCAATTAAGATTTTAGCTTTCACTCAGCAGGGCTTTAACAGAAGTCCTAAGCCTGGGAGTAGGTCATTGATAATGTATAAACCATTTCTAATGAACCAAATAGCAGGACTTCTGCTGCCATCCTAGGTTTCTTCTTCTTTTTGTAAAAGTCTTCCCGCCTCTCATCATTCTGATGCACAGCTGAAGATAATTCTGCTCCCTTGAAACACCAGGTACTGCCTCCCCTCCACTAACTGCTATAATACCTCAGTTTTTTGTTCCCTTGTAAAGCTTTTTAACAGAACTAGTAATATAAGAGAGAACCAAGTAGTAGATGGAATTTTTTTGTACCTTGTTAATAGGCTGTGGTCAAAAACATGCAAATTCTTACCAAGACACCAAGAAATGAGACATATATCCCAAGCAGATTCGACACAGGGGAAGCGGATGTGGTCTCTCTCTGCTGATACTTCATGCTTCTCTCAAAATGACCTCTTCGGGTTTTGGCAGCAGGTTCTGGACAACATCACTTCTCTATAAATCAGCTCAGTCACGCAGATATGATTTAGTTATTTATTTCCCAGAACAACAGGAGGTTTGGTTGACGTTTGGAGATAAATGAAGAGGTCAGTCCTAGAGATAGCCTAGCTCCACTTTAGGGGGCAAAAAGACTATCCTGCCTACTACAGCAGGTGTTAGCTTCCTGGCTTGTAGTTGACATTTATAAGGCGTCTCCCATTAAAGACATGAGCTTGAGATGGCATGGTTCAAACAGGCCCTCAGAGTCATGCCGTGGTAGAGGTTGAAGATGCCACAGGGGTTATCAGGAAAAGCACTGAGTTAAATGGACTCAGCAACAGAACGGTGAATAAAATAGGGCAGATATGTATATATAAATGCGTACGTTTGTGACATGACACGTGGTTAGTGGCCTTTTCTCAAAATTTTATTCATTCATCTATTCACTCATTCAACAAATAGTTATTGAGTACTTACTGGGTGCCGGGTATGAGCAGTAGGAACCAGGGAAATGATGGTAAACTAGGTAACTCCTTACGTAGCTTACAGTCTAGGGTTTACAGCTTAGTTAATAAACAAAATTATAACTGCTGCCCATTAAAAAACTCAAATAGTTGGGGAAAGTTGATATCCTGGACAATTGAGAATTACCATATATACCATAAATGGATTCTCAACTTACAAATAAGTAGACTTACCTATAAGTAGTCTACTTATAAATGAGTAGACCAGAATAATAGTTCTGATCATTCAGGAAAAAAATGTTTATTGAAGGCAAGCTATGTGCTAGTCACTGAACTAAAAGCTGGGTTACAAAAATGACTGATAAAATTGCTACCTTTAATGAGCTCACAATCTAAGTGAAAAGTTGAAAAAAAAAATTAACAAAGAGCTTCAATATAGGTGACAAAGGCTTTAATGAAAGATGGAAAAAATCTTTCAGAATGGGAGTGGGGAAAGTAATAAGGGTTGGAAAGAGGGCAGCACTTAAGACTTTGAGCTGAGTCCTGAAGAATGATGAGTAAGGCGATGCCAGGCAGGCAAGGGGTCAGGGAGTTCATTTCAGATGGAGGGAACAGCATGTACATTCCCAACTGAAAACAGTGTCTTCAGGGTGAGCAGACAGTGTATCTGGGCAGCAGCCAAAGATAAGCCTAGAAAGGGAAACAGAACCCAGGTCTTGACGGGCTCTGTATGTCCTGACAACATAGCTGCACTTTATCGGGCAGGCGATGGAAAGCCTCTGCTGTGTTTTGAGTACGAATGGCCTACATGATTAGATTTGTCTGTTGAAACATCACTCAGGCTGCAGGAATATGCACCTCACACATTTCTGAAGGTGTGGCTGAAGGTGTACAGACTGGAGGAAGGGGGAATGGTGCAGGTAAGCAGTGACAGTGCACTGGCAGGACGATAATAACCATCATTTGTTCTTCCTAGTTTACAAATCAAAGGGAGTGTAATTGAAAATTAAAGAAACATATCTCAAATGAGGTCATACATGACAGCTCTGTCCAGACTGTTCATTAACTCAAAACAAAACAAAACACAACCTAGCATCATATTACTAGATGAGTAAAACTGCTGGTGCATTTCGACCTATTTACTGCATTAAGAGATTCCCAAGAAAACAATCTTGATGAGAGAAAAATAACTTTGTTCAAAGAAGTTTTTAACTCTACTGCTCAAATAGCCAACAAATGAAAACAGTCCAAATGTCTAAAAATAAGGGAGAGTTTAAGCCAAATGTCATCTATCAACATGACTAAGTACTACATAAATATTAAAACAACTATAGCCATAACTATCCCCATACACTATGGGGGGGGCAAACTTCAGAACAATATACATACAATGACCACAACCATACGTGCCTACTATGTGTTGGGCCCGGTGCTAGGTTCTGAGAACACAGAAATAAGCCAGACATGGTCCCTGTCCTCCAAGATCTCACAGTCCACTGGGAAAGCCAGATTCACACAGTTACAACAATGCGAGGAGTTCCAGACGAAGTTGGTCACCTCATGGTGCTGGAGAGAGGACTTGCCCAACTCAGAGCCAACACACAAACACAACACAAATGTAGACATTCAAATCAGTGGCAGAACTCAGATACAAATCTGGAAGATCCCAAACCTGTACCTATTGATTTCGTTAGATTATCCTGGACATGAAAATAGAAATTGGGAAACTTAGGATGAAGAAAACTCAAATCCCCAAGACCCTGGTTTGCAAGACAAAGATCTAGAAGTAGGAGGACGGCAGTGGAAGGGAAAGATGACAAAGATTCACCCAACAGTATTCAGCTCCTGATTAGGACTGAGAGAAAGAGTCAGAGATGATGTCAAAAGACTGAAGCCTTGGCATCTGGGAGAATGATAATGGGGCTCCCTGAAACAAGAAACCCAAGAAGAAGATCAGGTTTGAGAGTAAGAAAATAAGCTCCATTTGTCGACACTGAGTTTGAGGAACACTTGGGAGAAGAAAGGTAGAAGTATGCAGGACTTTGCTGGATATTTATCTCTGGAGATTTGGAGCCACAGGGTAAAGACACAGTATCCAAGTCACCTTGTGGAGACAGCTGAAGCTAGAAATGAATACTGAACAACAGGTAAGAACATATCTAACTAAAAGTACTAAATGTAGAAGATATACCCTTTTTAGTCCCTCATATATTTAAGCATCTACTTACTTTCAAACTAGTATCTCTATCAAATTAATAAAATAATAAATGGAATAAATAATAAAGGATAATAATACATTATAATAAATTATGGAATGAAGGATCAGGCTACACACAGAGTAGATACATTGATCCCATATTTTTCCATGGGATAAATTCTCTACTTTTATAATGAATATAATTTGGAAATATGATTTGATTAATATAATTAACATGAAAGCTAACTTTTTCTGCAGCAATATAATCATGACCATCCTCCTACCAAGCCTGTGAACCTCTGAGATAAGGACTGTGGGACTATGCTTATGGAAATTTCTAATAAGGTATCTGGAGAATAGCAAATACTTAATATTTGTGGAAGGAATTTTGCAGAGAGGGGAATACTTTGTATGGCTCTCAAACATGAGGAAGTTGCAAAGTACTATAAGAGAGCATTTGTGTGTACGTACATACTACTGAGTTCTACTGTTGAAAACAATCTGGGCTGCCACTGTGGAGGTGGTGGATGATTTCACTCATTTGAAATCTACAATTACTCATATGTAAATTAGAGGCAAGGCAGCGAATGTGAGAAATTCAGAATCAATTTTTCTTTTTAGTACTACTAAGATTCTTTTTGTGTCTGTGATCTGTATGTGCCAACACTACAATTGTGTTAGTTCCAGAAATAACTCGGAAAAACATTTTCAATGATGAGCTTTGAGTGGCAAAACTGGAAAGGATATTGTCGATCTGTTGTACATTCATAGTGTGCTTAATCTCATGCTCTTTCTTTCACACACATGCTTCAGGGCACAGAAGAAAGTGAAAACAACACTGTAAATCTCAGGGCTGCAGAGGGAGAGCTGAAGGAGGAGAAACACAATTTGGGTTCTTACACTGGGTTGGATATCAAATCTCCAGTTCTCCTTCTATTTCCACTTACTGAAACAGACATTCCCAGGAAGATAAAGTGAAGATAATTCTTGTTCTTCCTGATCCTCTGTCTTTTGATTCCCTTATTGTTTGTGAAGATGGCATGAACTTTTAAGGGGGAAGTCCAAGCTAGGATTACAAGGGAAGTTTAGGTTTTCTTAAATCCATCAACTGAGACATATGAACAAAACCAAGCTTCCCAAACACATCATAATTACCTACGGAACCTGTTAAAAATACAGACTTCTAGGCCCTCTCAGAGAAATTCTGATTCAGTAAGTCTGGGGTGAGACTGGAAATCTGTATTTTCCCAATGCCCCTCCCCCTGCCACCCACTCCCACAAATGATTCTAATAACCAGCCAGGCTTGTGAGCCATGAACAAGAGACTGCACTCAGACTTAGCAAGTAACAGTAACAGCTTTCATCTGGACAGCAATTCAAAAACTGCATTCATATAGACTATTTTATCCCCATTTCACAGATGAGGAAGATGAGGCTCAGAGTGGTCCAAGTTCCACAAGCCTGTATATGTCGCACCTCAGTTCAGACGCCACAGTACAATGCTATATCTCCACTGCACCATTACTCAAGCACCAAATTTCTGAGCACTGGTGAACTCTAACCTGATCTTGGGTCTCACTGCACAGAACACCCATGCACCGACCAGCAAAGTGCTGTGGTGCTCCTGGACAATTTTTGCACCTGCCCATAGTTCAGGAAGACTACCTGCATCCCAAATAACCACTTCTTACTATATAAGCACTAACAAATATCTATTAAATGGCATTTTAATAAATTTGTAGAATGCACAGCTTGTAACATTCTAATTTCATTTTATAACTTGTAACGATAAATTATCTGAAGATAAAGAAAACAAAGGTATCCACTTCCGCAAAGAAAGCAATGTCCATAGCCTCACTACTAATTTCCAAAATAAATTTCCATAATTCTAGTTAATAAAGCTCATTAGGATCCCGAAGCATGGAAATGAGATCCCTTGTAGTTAGGAAAGGGTGCCATGAACAGCAGGTAAAGGCAGGTGGATGGATATGTGTATGTGTGTATGAGGAGGCGAAAAGTGAGGCAAGCAGGGAAATGAAATATGAAATATCTTGGTTTGGAATGGGTTTCTGGTTTTCTGTCCATGTAGCTCTGCATAACTTCTGACTATGAGTATGGGCCATGGCAGAAAATGATGCTTCACATACTGGAAAACAAACTGCAGACATACCTGGGACACAGGGAAAACTCTAACGCTACAGGAAAATTATGGCCAAATCCAGCCACCTGTTGTGTGTGTGTGTGTGTGTGTGTCTGTGTGTGTGATCCATAAGAATGGTTTTAACATGTTTAAATGACTGGAAAAATCAGAAGAATTATATTTTGTGACCTGTGAAAATTATCTGAAATTCAGATTTCAGTGTCCATAAATAAAGTTTTATCGGGACACAGCCACACTTATTCATTTTATGTCGTTTTATGTATTACCTATGGCTGTTTTCACATTACAATGGCAGAGTTAAGTAGCTGTGACAAGAACCCATATGACCCACGAAGCCTAGAACATTTACCATCTGGCCCCGCAAAGAAAAGTCTGTCAATCCCTGCTTTAGGGGAGGTATTAGATTACTTCCTGAAAAATGACTCTGATCATTTGTCAAATACGAAATAAAATACTGAACTTAGAACCATCTCAGATATATTTTCCTTGATACTAACCTAAAAAGCATACCACAGTCTAGTTACCTCTACCTGAGGGTCCCAATATTGAATTGAGACTATTTCTGTGGCTTCCTAATCCAGAAGTAGGGGCAGGGAAGGGTTTCTGCACACTCAATTCCATTATTAGAATGACGGACGCATCAACAGGCAGAGGCGGCCGAGCATACTAATCCCGCAGGGCCCTCTGCATGGGCTGTGTTTCAGACTTCCTTTTATTGAGGGATGGAGAGCTTTACCCTGTCAACAAATATCTCAAGCGCTGTTGCCATTTTCCCAGCATTAATATTCACAAATCAGAAGTGCAAGTGTACAAAGCATAATCCAAAGTAGAATGGACGGAGCTGCTGTCCTCCCTTCCACTGAGGCAGGAGGGTGGCCTGTCACGGTCCAGACAATTCTGGTCTATTATCAGCACCCTAGTGTCTGCCATCTCTGAAGGCAACACAAATTATGTATAAAGTGTTTGCTACTGTTGCACCAATCAGCTAATTCAATTGTCAGGACATTTCAAACCCCGTAAGAAAAAGTGGGAAGCCTCGCTCCTTTGAACTGCCTGCTTGACTATACCGTGTCACAGCTTGCTTGGGGGTAGAAATAAAATATTCTCCGTTAGAAAATTAATGTAAATACCCTGGAAAGCCAAATAATAAGCATAATGGTTTAGGAGAAAAGTAACCAGAGTGGTTTATTATTCACATCACAAGCACATATTTTAATCTGTGGCTTTATCACACGCATTGATTGTTGGTACAACTCTTTTTTTTTTTTTTTAAGTGTTTGACTTTGGGTTTTTGTTTGGCTGGTTATGTGCATTGGTTCAATTCTTAAAGTATTTTACTCACATTTCAAACAACACCTAATCCAGCCCTCTTTCCCGGTGTTTTTACCTAAACCCTCTGTGAACAACAGTGCCCAGTTTCATAACATACCCAGTCCTTAGATGCCAAGGTAACAGAGAAGGTGCTCTTATACTGAAGAACTCCGTGGGCTGATTTCCCTGTTGAAAGCCTTAATATGCTTTCACGAGCCATTACACTAGTGTGAATCCCGGCTCTGCCAGGTACTAGCTGCACGTGCACAGAGACCACACTTCATTTCCCTAAGCCGCAGTCTGCACCTATCAATTGGGGGTTAATACTATTTTTTTTTTAATTAATTTATTCTAGTTTACTTATTTTTGGCTGTGTTGGGTCTTTGTTGCTGTGTGCGGACTTTCTCTAGTTGCGGCGAGCGGGGGCTACTCTTCATTGTGATGTGAGGGCTTCTCATTACGGTGGCTTCTTTTGTTGCGGAGCACGGGCTCTAGGCACACGGGCTACAGTAGTTGTGGCTTGTGGGCTCTAGAGTGTAGGCTCAGTAGTTGTGGCACGTGGGCTCAGTAGTTGTGGCTCACGGGCTCTAGAGCGCAGGCTCGGTAGTTGTGGCACACGGGCTTAGTTGCTCCGCGGCATGTGGGATCCTCCCGGACCAGGGCTCGAACCCATGTCCCTTGCACTGGCAGGCGGATTCTTAACCACTGTGCCACCAGGGAAGCCCCTTACTACTACTTTCAGTGATGGTTTTGACTCAGGAAATTTACTAAAAAAATCACTGAATTATACACTCAACATTGATCAATTTCAAAGTATGTAAATCATTCCTCAATAAAGTTGCTAAAAAGTTAATTTTTAAAAATTGTGGTTAAAGGAGGAAGCCATCAGTGAATAAGGAAGTGGGGAGACGTGCTCTTTGAGAAGGAGAGGCCAGCTGAAGGTCGGAGTAAACAGATCAAGCTAGAGGCCCAGAGGCCTAGAGGCCCAGAGGCCTTCAAGAGTGTTCCCAGTGGTCATGTCTTATTTAAAACCCTCTTCCTAGATTCCCCTGACACCGCAACTCCTCTCTTCTGCCCCTCGGAGTTAATCATGCTATTTTCTAGACTGTATTTTGGATATGCTTTTGTAAAATGCAATCATCACACTGCACGGCAACTATTTCTTTAAAAGTCTGCCCTTCACTAAACTGTGAGTTCCTGGAGTTGGCAGCCCTGGTCTCTAATTCAGTCCAATAAGGCTCAAGAAGATTAGATGAATGAAAAAATAAATAACGACTGCTTACTGCAAAAAGTTTTTTTAAAAAAAGATGGTTTTGAAGAGTCAATGAACTATACGTGTATATGCAAAGCGCTTAGCACAATGCTTTGCATGTAGCAAGCATTAAGTAAATAGTGGTTCTTTTTATTAACAAAATACAGCAAGAACTACACTACAGCAAGAAGTGTATTTCAAAGTTACACTAGCCTGCAAAATAAAGACGTCCAAATGCATAGAAGACCTAGTTTTAGAGGACCCTCTCTCCTATTTCCAAGGGTTAAGGGCCCAGTTATTGGCCGAACTCCAAAAGCCTCACAGAGCCATCTACAATTTGTGGTCAGAATCCTCCAAGGTCATTATTAGCAGCAATCCCACTCTCACTAAACCCTGTACTCGCAGGTTGTAGCTATACTGAGTAGTAGTTGTTGGGCTGGCTGAGGATTCATTCTTCTAGATTTTGGTCTGAATGAGAAGAGACAAAAAGCAACAGAGAGCAAGGGAGGGCAGAAGCAAGAGACAGTGTTTCCGACTGCCTTCTCTTCCTCTCCCCACAGGTAAACCACCGTCCAGCATGTCAGGAACTGCTGGACTACTGACTTAGCAGGTACCCCATGAGATTCCTTCAGCCATCCATTCAATAGATATTTATTGATCCCCTACTATGGGTCTGCCATTGTTCTAGGCACTAGATACATCAATGAACAAAACATTTAAACATACTCAAAACAACGAGGTAAGGTGACTCTACTGCCTGATATCAGGAGTTAGTATAAATAAGTAGTAACTGAGATCTGAATAAAGAGCCCGTAGACTCATCCATATATGGAAACTTGATAAATGCCAAAAGGTGGCACTGCACATTGGTGAGGAAAGGATGGGTATTCAGTAAGTGTTGCTGGAATGACTGGTTGTCAATATGGGGGAAAAACTGAATTCCTACCTCACTTAAAATATTGAATTTAATATCAAGTGGGTTAATGGTCTAAATATTAAAGGCAAAAACTCTTTTTAGGAAACATCGGTAAATATCTTTAGTTTGCAGACATGGAAGGATCCTTTATGAAGCAAAAAGCACAGAACTCAAATATTATACATTAAAATTCATCAAAATATTCCATTAAAAAAAGACAAACGGGGGGCTTTCCTGGTGGTCCAGTGGTTAAGACTCCACTTCCACTGCAGGGAGCATGGGTTTGGTCCCTGGTTGGGGAACTAAGATCCCACATGCCACCGGAAGAGGCCAAAAACTAAAAAAATAAAAAAACTTAAAAAATAAATTAATTAAAAAAAAGACAAACTGGAAAAATGTATTTGCAACTCAGTAAGAAAAAGACAATATAAAAAAGAAATGAGGGCTCCCCTGGTGGCGCAGTGGTTGAGAGTCTGCCTGCCAATGCAGGGGACACGGGTTCGAGCCCTGGTCTGGGAAGATCCCACATGCCGCGGAGCAACTGGGCCCGTGAGCCACAACTACTGAGCCTGCACGTCTGGAGCTTGTGCTCCGCAACAAGGGAGGCCGCGATAGTGAGAGGCCGTGATAGTGAGAGGCCCGTGCACCACGATGAAGAGTGGACCCCGCTCGCCGCAACTAGAGAAAGCCCTCACACAGAAACGAAGACCCAACACAGCCAAAAAATAAATAAATTTATTAAAAAAAAAAAGAAGTCAGCCAGCAAAGCCGCAACACACATGAGATAAAAAAAAAAAAAAAAGAAATGAGCAGAAGATATGAACTGATATTTCACAGAAGAGGAAACTTGAATGGCCAAAGAATACATAAAAATATGTTCAACCACACCTGTAATCAGGGAACCACAAATTAAAACCACAGTGAGATAATATTTCACCCCTGTCTAATTTGCAAAAAAATTTAAAGTCGGACAGTACCAAGTGTTTGGTAAAAATATAGATCATTCACAAACTGCTAATAAACCTCTTTGGAGAAGAGTATGGCAATATCAGAATTGACAGTACGCTTATCCTGCAGCCCCACTATCCCACCCCTAAATGCCCTGGCACTCACAAACAAGTAGATACACAACATGATAGCAGCAATGCTTTGAAACAACCTAAACACATGGCAGAAAGAGAAAGGATAACTCAATTATGTAGTATTTCATTTCATGATATACTTAGGCCTAAAAATGCATGATCAGCTACTGGTATCAAATGGATAAATCTCACATACATAATGCAAAAAAGCAAATTACAAGAATACATAATACGTTCATACACACACATATGTGTATATATGTTGTGATATATATAAAGTTCAAAGACAGGCAAAATAACAGTATATCTTGCTTAAGGACATATGCATATATAATAAAAATATTAAAGGGCATAGACATGCTATATTCAGGATAGAAGCTACCTTTGGTTGGAAGGAAAGTACTGGGAGAGCTCCATCTCTGCTGTTGTTGGGTTTTTTTGTTTTTGTTTTTGTTTTTGTTTTGGGTTACAGTCTTTTATCAAGGTATAATTTACATATAATGATATAGATCTTAAGCGTGCAGTTCAATGAGTCTGACTGATGTATACACCCATGTAAACCGCACCCCTATCAAGAAGTAGACCATTTCCATCACCTCAGAAAATTCCTCATGCCTCTCTTCCTAGTCAATCCCCACCAGCAACCACTGTTTTGATTCCTATCACCATAATTTAGTTTTTCCTGTTCTAGAACTTCATATAACCAAAATCATACAGTATGTACTTCTGTGTCCAGCTTGTGATTCATCCATGTTCATGCATATACAGTAGACTGTTCCCTTTTATGGCTGAGCTCTATTCCATGTTATAAATATACCACAGTTTACCTTAGTAAAAATTTTTTTTTATTTTTAAGCTGTGGTGGATACACAGATGTCAATGTATTAATCTTTATATCTTTTTACATATTAGACATTTCCTTTTTTTAAAAGTGTAGGTCAGAGGGTGGTAGAGATCCTCCAGGACATATACCTAAGGGTGAGGTAGCTGGGTTGTAGATTATGCATTACTGCCAACTCTACTAGACATTGCAGATTCCAGTTGCTGACCGCAGACCTACTGAATCAGCAGCTTTGGAGGTTGCCCAGGAATCTGCATTTTTAATAAACCCCCCAAGTGATTCTTATTTTTCTTTAAAACCTGATGGGTTCTTTTTTAAAATATTTATTTATTCACTTATTTATTTATGGCTGCGTCGGGTCTCACGCGGGCTCTTCGTTGTGGCGCAGGCTTCTCTCTAGTTGTGGTGTGCGGCCTCCAGAGTGCACGGGCTCTGTAGTTGCGGCACACAGGCTCCAGAGCGCGTGGGCTCCGTAGTTGTGGCGTGTGGGCTCCAGAGCATGTGAGCTCTTTAGCTGTGGCGCACGGGCTTGGTTGCCCTGCGGCATGTGGGATCTTAGTTCCCCAACCAGGGATCAAACCCGCATCCCATGCATTGGAAGGCGGGTTCTCAACCACTGGACCACCAGGGAAGTCCCCAGGTGATTCTTATGTACACAGATTTTGTGAAACACTGTTTGTAAATACATTGTCTGTTCTGTAATTCCAATGGCTTCCATTGCTATTACCTATATGCCTCAAACTCAAAGTGTACAAAACAGAAGCAATCTTCCCAAGTCCCACCCCTTGGTTTTTCCTCCAGAGTTTTATGTCTCAGTTCATGGCACCACCATACACCCAGTTTCCAAGCCAGAAACCTGGGAGTCTGTCATCCTTAACCTCTGTCCTCCCTGATCCTCTGCATCTTATCAGTCACTAAGTCCTACTGATTCTACTGCTAAAACATCTCTTGAATAGAACAGGTCTCTCCTTTCCCTTTCCCATCTCCCTGGTCCAGGTCATCTGGATCAATGACTGTAACAGCCTCCTAACCAGGCTTCCTAACCCAGTCTTGCCTCTCCAGTACATTCTCCACCTTGTGGCCAAAGGAACCTTCTGAAGCAAATATCTGATTTTCAAAAATCTGCTTAGAACATCTCAGTGGCTTTCTGTTGCCCTTCAGACACTTCTCAACATGACCTACACAGCCCTTTATGACCTGGCCTTTCCCTATCTTTCCCTCCTCAACTCTTCCCGTTTACTCTTTTGTGTTCTATGCATTTAGCTACTCTAAACGCCTCTTGCTTCTTTCAATGCGCTACTCCTCTCCCCCTTTTGCACAGGCTGTTCATCCCACCTGGAACTCAATCCTCCTCCTCTTTCCTGGCTGCCCTGCTCACCCTTCAAGTCTCAGCTAATAGTCACTTTGTCTGGAAGGCTTTTATGAACCTTCCCTCTGCCCCCGACCCGACTAGATAAGGAACTCCCACTACGACCCCTACCACCTTCTTCTTCCTTTGCAACAGCATACCACCATTCACAGAACTGCTTCACCACCTCCTTAGACAGACGCCAACCTTCTGAGGATATCGGGGCCATGCAGAGCTCGCTCACTCACAATGGATGTGTACCACACAATGAGGTTCATTTGAAATATCTGTTCCATGAGAGTCACCACATTACATTTAGTCCATGTACAAACAAAGCTTACGAAACTGCCTCAGTTGTTTCCTTCAACTTGAAGAGACACACAGTTCTAAACTCAAAGAGCTATGTATTATCTGTAGTGTTTGTATTTTATTCTCTCTGCCCCTTCGGCAAGCGTTGTCTGCCACTGGACAAGCAATCCATCAAAAGGAGCAAGAGGTGGCAAGACTCAGAACTAGACAGCTTGATTGTCAAACCTTAAAAAAAAGCCCCATGGGACTTCCCTGGTGGCACAATGGTTGGGAGTCCGCCTGCCAATGCAGGGGACACGGGTTCGAGCCCTGGTCCGGGAAGATCCCACATGCCTCGGAGCAACTAGGCCCGTGCGCCACAACTACTGAGCCCTCACGCCACAAATACTGGAGCCCGTGCGCCTGGAGCCCGTGCTCCGCAACGGGAGAGGCTGCCGCGGTGAGAGGCCCGCGAACCGAGGTGAGGAGCAGCCCCCGCTCCCCGCAACTAGAGAGAGCCCAGGGGCAGCAACAAAGACCCAACGCAGCCAAAAATAAATAAATTAATTAATTAATTAATTAAAAGAAAAAAAGCCCCATGTATTTTCAAAGGTCACACCTCAGTTACAAGAGAGGCACAAGGCCTGAAGTCTTGTTAGGATTACCATAACTGAAGTGGAAAGGCTTTTGGCAAAAGGATTGAAAGTTTATATATTTTTTTGTGCTAGGATTTTCGGTCTAAGGCTCAGGTGGGTACACTCATCAGCTGCTGAGGATGGAGGCTGCATGTAAGTTTACCAGCAGTTTACCTAGAGCAGAAGCTCTCAATTTTAAATCCCCAAGCTTCCATCCCATTTTTTGTTTTTTGTTTTTTTAGCATAAACATTAAGAATCCAGACTCTGGTGCCAGAATGCCTGGTTTAAAATCCCTGCTATATCATTTACTGGCTGTGGTATGCCTGGCAAATTACTTAGCTATTCAGTGTCTAGCTTCCTCACTTGAACACGGGAACAAAATGGCACTTATTTCAGAGGTTTGTTGAGGATTAAATGAGCTAATTACACATAAGGCACTTAGAGTAAGGGCTCAGTAAATGTCAGACATATCTAGGGGCGTAGGAATAGGTTTGGAGGAGCAAGGATGTAAAACAGAACGGAGAAGACAGAAGCAAAAGTAATCTGCTACGTAATAATAATAGAGCACTTTGAACAGATTATTATTCAGCCTTCAGAAAAACCCTTTAATGCAGGTTAGCCAATCCAAGTCACACAGCTAATAAATAGCTGAGCTGGATTTGAATCCAGGCAATCTGTCTCCAGGAGCAAGTCCTGAACCACAATGAAATAATGTCTCCTACCTTCACATCTGTCCCTTGGGGAATGGAATTTCTGCTTTGTAAGGGAGAAAGTGAAGCAAAAAGATGTTAAGGAATGAAAAGAAGAAAGAATTAAAAAAATAAAGCCAGACAACTATTTTCTGAATTTAAAAGTGATAAAGTGACAAGTTTCCCTTTATCATCCCTTTGCAAACATAACAGAGCCCACTGTCTCTGTGGACACTTTACTTTGAATCCAGTAGGTCAGGATGAAATCAAAGTCACTATGAAAGATTACAACAGATTGACAGATCCCTCTCAACCCAGTAAGACCCAAATGTGAAGTGGAAATGAGAGGCATGAAATGAGAGGGTGGGCGGGAGAGCAGTGGCTGGGGCATCAGGGACACAGAAATCATACCTCTGTCTAGAGCAGCAAGACAAGCTGAGGTGCTCTAGAGCCAGATGCACAAAGGATTCACACTGTTGTTTGGTCTGTAGCATCAGAAAAAATGCCTTGACATCTCTGAGTATCACTTTTTCCATCTTTAAAATGGGAACAAGAACACCCGCCTCTCCACGGATAAATCACTTTGCTACAATGTTAGGAAGAAACAGGAAGACAGCACTCTCACACATTGCTGTGGAGGTGAAAAGTGAGGGCAACTTGGTCATACCTCTCTTTTTTTTTCAGTTTAACAAACTTACAATGTGCCAGGTTCTGTACTAGTCACTTTACAATTATTAACTCACTCCATTTTTGTCACTTTACAATTATTAACTTATTCATTTATTGACTTATTCCATTAACTTATTCAAGATTGTTTGCCAAAATGGCAGCAATGATTCCCCTCACTGTATCCTTGTCCTTGGAGAGTCCCCTCCCACATGGACTCTAAGCTTGGCGGGACACCTGCTTTGGTCAGTGGGACAACAGCAAATGTGACACAAGCAGAGATTTGAAAAATGCTCGTGCTTTGGGGTTTGCCATCTCTTGCTGTTTTTTTGCACCCAGAGACCCCCATATGAAGAAACCTGCTGTCCCAAACGAGGTCCCTACAGCCCAACTCACTTGTCCACTGCCAGATATATGAATGAGGCCATCCTAGATCCTCCAGCGACCAGCTGACCCACCAGGACCACAGAAGCATGAGAGAACTTAGCAGAGCTCAGTTGGGTTGGCCGGCCAAGAAAAGCCAACCTACCGACTCAAAAGCCGAGTACAATTTGTCTTAAGCCACTAAGTTTTGGAGTGATAACAAACCAACACAGACTAACTGATAGACTCTTCATAACAATCCTATTAGGTAGGCACTATTCTTATTCTTATTTTACAAGTCAGGTCACGGAGTTAAAGAGAGGTTAAGTGACTTACACAGCATGTGAATGGCAGAGTCAAGATGCAACCACCAGGAAATCCGGCTCCCAAGTCTGCGCTATATTGCTATATTTATGTATCTATATATTTCTATAAATATTCCCCCCAATACTACGCTGCTTCACCTAACAAAAGTAAAGATGTTTGTATCAGGTGACCCAGAAATTTATCACACAGATATACTCACATACATATAAAATCATGTATGTATAAGATTATTCAGCACAGCACTGCTGACAGTAGCAAAAGACTAGAAACACCGCTTCTAGTAGATCCATATAAAGGTATCCTATATGCAGCCATAAAAAGAACCGGTAGATCTACAAACACTGATCTTGTGTACAGGGAAAAAAGCAAAGTGCACTCATATGCTACCATTTACATTTACATTTGTGTGCAAAAAAAAAGGGGGGGGGGGCGGGGGAGTGTGAATATATACCTGCTATGTATCTGCATAGATTATTCCTGGAAGTACACAAAAAATGGGTTTAACATCAATTATTTCTAGGGGAAGGGCAGCAGCTAGCTGGGAAACAGGGTAGGAGGAACAATGTTCACTGTAAACGTCTCCATATCTTTTAAATTTTATATTGTATAAATGTATCACTTATTAATTGTAACTTAAAAGGTTGTTATGAACATGACGGGAGACAACAGATGCCTGGCACAAAGAAAGCGATCAATAAATAAAATAGTAGCTACCACTGTAATTATTTTTTCACAACTGATTTCTAACTCTTTCTAATACAAATAATTTTTTAAAGTAACCAATCCTCTAAAACCCTTGGCTCTGCATAGGAAAGAGCTCATTTTGGATGCAAAAATAGAGAACAAAACATTAGCTAGCTACGTGAAGAAGTGAAAGAAGAATCCAGCACATGGCTTCTCTGGTGGTCACATGAGGTTCAAAGCACCAGGCAGAGTGGTGATGCACCTTGTCAGCCTCTCCTCGGAGAAACCCAGTTATTGGGCATCTCCTGTGCTCCCATTTTGAACATTCCCTATGCACCCTTTCATTCAGGAACACCAATGAAAATAGCCATTACTTTCCATTCTAGCAGAATGTCTTCCCTCCCTCTGCATTTACTGATCTACAACAGCTAAAAGGCTGCCACATGCATCTTCTGAACAGCTAAATTATCTCTTCGGAAACAGAAAAGGTCTGAGGCAGGAGCAGGCAGTTTGTAGGCAGCAGAGCATAGTGGCAAGAGCCAGGGCTTTGGGGCAGGCAAACCCGGGTACAATTCCAGGTCCAACACTCAGCTGAGTGGCCTAGAGCAATATACTCAACCTTTCTGAGCTTGTTATTACCACATCTGTAGAACGGTGACAACAGTTGCTATTTCACAAGACTCTTGCTAACACATGTACCACAGAAAATGTTCACTGACTGTTAGCTATTTTCATTATCATTGGGGCATTCCAACCAAGGCCCAACCACCTTCTTTTCTCCACTTCTCTTTCCCTCTCTCTTGCGCGCACGCACTCTCACATACCCACACTCACACGCAATTAGCAACTTTAAATGTACATGAGAGGATTCCTACCCCTTCCTTCCTCCCACATCAGCAAGTTCAGTTGACTCTACCTCTGAAATATCTCCCCCTCTCTCCATCACTCCTGCACTCAAAGGTGGTCTCCCTTTACCAGTACCATCCCCATTCCATAATCCATTCTACGCACAATAGCCAAACTGATCTTCAAACAAGTAAACCAGACTACATCATTCTACTCCTCTCCTTAAAATTCTTTAAATATCATCCGTCTGCATTTAGGCTTAAATCTAAATTTCTTAACATGGCCAAGAAGGTCCTATAGAACTTGGTCCCTTCATTCCACTTTCCCCACCCCTTATGCACCCGACTCTGCTTCAACTCTGGTATCTTCTCTCTGTTTCTCACACAGGCCAAGCCTGTTCCTGCCTCAGGGCCTTCGCATTTGATCTTCCTCAGCCTGCAGCACTTTCCCTGAAACTTTGCATAACTGACTTCTTTTCATCGTGTAATTCACAGTTCAAATGTCAACTCCTTAGAAACGTCTTCCCTGCCCACACACGCTAAAATGGCTTCACTGCCTGATTCACTCCCCTTTCTGTAACAGAGAAGAACAAACCTCACTCCATACTGACCTATTCCTTTAGCTCTAAACTTTGTGCTCTGTTGCCTGTGCTTAAGTCATGCTGGCTCTGATCCTTTTGTAAAAGAATGTTGCCTATAGCCTGAAATATACAGGATAGCCCATTCCCAAGGCTCTGACCTTTAAAGGTATAACACTTTCCCACTCATATAGAGATAAAAAGTTGCAGAACAGAAAAAACATTTGTCTTGTTGAAGGTTTATAGGAACATTATGACCAGACCTACCAGGACAGCTGCAAGAACAAGGGATTCCGGCACCAAGAAGTCTGCAACAACCAGCCACACTTCCTCCCCTTTCAGTATAAAAGCAGCCTGAATTCTAACTCAGGTTAAGATGGTTCTTTGGGACACTAGTCCACCATCTTCTCAGTCTGCCGGCTTTCTGAATAAAGTTGTTGTTCCTTGTCCCAACACCTCGTCTCTCAGTTTATTGGCCTGTCTTGCGGCCAGCAGTACAAGCTTGGGCTTAGTTACTATTCCATTATCCTACTTTATTTTCCTCACAGCACTCGTCACTCTGTAAAATTACTTGAATATTTGTTTACTTCTGTACTGTCAAATTTCTCAACTAGAATGCATTCTCCAAGAGAACAAGGCTCTTAGCTGTCATCTGCCCTCTGTACTCCTAGAGCTCAGAACAGTGCCTACACATAGTAGATGTTTAATACGTATGCCTTAAGGTGGTGGTGGGTGCTTAAAGTATAAATTGCTGAGCTCCAGTCCTAGAGGCTCTGATAATAATAGGACTGAGGTAGAGCCCAGAAATCTGCATTTCTAGCGAGCATTCATCGCTTCCATCCTAAAGCAGGTGATATGCAAATCTCATTTTAAAATACTCTGGTCAATGCCCTCCATCTCCAAATCTAGATTCTCCACCTAACACACCTTACTGAGGCCTACAGATCCTATCCCAGCTGCCTTCCTTAAGAACCCCAGTGGCACTCAAAGTAAAAGGAGGTTGCTGACCCCTAAATTTGGAGTTTAAACAAGTAGCCCCACCAATTTCCATTTCTGCTGCTCCACTGATGCCAGGCATGCCAACTAGCTGGCCAGCCTGGCTGGAATCCTATTCTCCCCAAAAACACCTGAGCAGGTTTGGACTCACTCCAAAGGTAAGCCAGGTAAATTTCCATGTCAGCTCACTAACAGACTTTCCAGAGGCAGCTGGGGCCAATTCACACTTGCTCTTCATATATTCACGCCAAACACCACCCACCTCCACCAAACAGAACACCTAATAATCTGGCATCATCTGCAAAACAACAGGCCAGAGTTCCTGTTGAAGCAACCCAGCCCCTGAGAGGAAGAAATCTTTGGAAGGGCCACTCAGGTGACCAAATTAATGGGCACAGACATACCTTAGTAACAAGGCAACCCCAAACTCCAAGCCAGAGAAATTCACAGGCTCTGGTGAGAGTCTTACTCTGCTTTTCCCATTTCCTCTCTCAGCCTCGTCTCTTCAGAAAACACCCAACACCCTTTCTTTGGCACATAAACTGTCATCAGGGTTGGCCTTAGGAGGTCTGGGGAAATGTCATGGATATCTACCTGGATCTCCTTGAGTTTCCTCCACCCTCTTCTCCCTATAAGTGCCGAGATCCCGCGTTTGATTAAAGCAGCCTCTGTCCCCAAGATTAAAATCCAGCCGCATATTGGTACTGGTAACTCATGAAACCACCAACACGTTCGTGTCAGTCAGCTCCCTCAGACAGGCAAGATCAAGCTGTGCAGGACCTGTGCGCGCGTGCTCTCAGGGCAGACAACAAACATCACCAACCTCAGGCTGTCCCTTGAGGTGGAATAAACCCTGCAGTTCAGCCTGTAGATTGGAGTTTTTCCACTAAGGGCTCTGGCTGGAGGGGAAAGGGTGTGCGCAGGGCCCTCACACCTGCCGTTTGGGAAGGAGCCGCTGCCGAGGGCGCCCCCAGCCCAGGCGCAGGGCGGGGAGCCGGCCTCCGGGCCTCGGCGCGGGTTCCGGTCGGCGAGCAGCGAGCGCCTGCCTCCCTCGCGCCGAGGGAGTGACTCGAGTTCACACTGCCCTGCGCCTAACAAACGCCAGAAGCGAGCGCGTGTCTAGAGGCGAGGGGTGACGACCACTTCCCCGAAACTCATACCCACGCCACTGCGCTGTCACCCGCCCGACTCTGGGGCCCGCCCCTCCCTGGAGTGTGCGCCGCGGGAGCCCGACCCGCGCCCGCCCGCAAAGTTTACGAGGCTCCGGAGGGAGGAGCGAGGCGCCGAGCTCAGAACGCAGTGGCGAGCCGAGCCGGCTCGGGGGGCGCGGGGGAAGGGGCTCCCCCCGCAAACCAGAGGCGCGGGGTGCGGGGGGGAACAGCCCACCGCGGCCCCGGGGAGGCGCGGGCAGAGAGCCCCGACGTGTCCGCGCCGCCGCAGGTGACAAATGAGCCCCACGCCCTCGGGAGAGAAGAGACGGCAGGGCCCCCTGTAGCCCGCCGACACCGTCCTTAGGGCGCCTCCCCCCACGCCCAGACCACGGCCGCGGCCCCGCGAGACCAGCCGCCCAGCCCTCAGCCCTTCCCGCCCGGTTCCCCCGCGAGGCTCTCGCATCTCTCCCGGCGGCCCTGAGCCGGGCTGGAGGGGAGCGCTCTCACGCTCGCCGGCCCCCTCCCGCCTTCGAGGCGGGGCGCACTCACCCTCCGCATGGTGCCGGGACGGCCCGGGTCGGGTTCGGCGGCGCGGGCGCGAGGCAGAGGGTCGGGCGCGGCG
This sequence comes from Balaenoptera musculus, assembly GCF_009873245.2. Taxonomy (NCBI): domain Eukaryota; kingdom Metazoa; phylum Chordata; class Mammalia; order Artiodactyla; family Balaenopteridae; genus Balaenoptera; species Balaenoptera musculus. The sequence goes on from NC_045794.1 coordinate 78,553,141, forward strand.
CACGGCCGGCCAGGGAGTGTCGCGCTGCCCGCTCCTGCACACGCGTGCGCCGCGGCCGGCGAGCAGGCGGCGGCCTCCGCGGGGGCGGGGCGGGGGCACGCCGACCGCAGGGTCCTCGGGTCCGCCCCGCCGCGGGCCGAGCTCGGGCGCCTTCCTCCCCCGTCGCGGCGTTCCCACCTTCCCGGGCAGCTTCGCCCCTCTCCTCACCCGGAGAGGAGCCGATCCCCACGGCCACCCCAGCGCTGGGAGACGGTTGGAGTTGAACGTCCACCCTGCGGGGCACCCAGTTTGAGGAGCAAGAGGGGATTGTGAAGAACGGAGGCGGGAGTTCTCACCGCTCTGAGAGGACTGATACTTCTGTTCTCCCCGATGGATGGGAGGATGCCTGCTGGTGTCCCATTCTACTTTATAGATTCAGCGACTGTCTTTTGGAAGTCCTGAGCATTCATAAACCTTTTGGGGGGAGGGTTGGGGTGAGAGTTAGGAGTGGGAGACAGCAGATCAACCCGCGGCAGGAGGAGAGACAACCTCTCGGAACAAAGATGGTCTAGTTTTGTCCAGACGAACGAGCTCAGTGGGGGAAGGGGTCTGCGTCCTCTTACGGAAGAACCCACAGGTCTTCCTGGCAAACCCCTGCCTGCAAAGCTTCCTCTTCACACACAGTCTCCCCATGCCCACTCCAACTTCTCCAAACAACAGGGAAAGCCCATCCCTAAATGCTAATGCTGCTGGGAAAAGGATGAGGGAGAGGAGATATATTCCTCCTGATCATGAAAACACAACACACCTTGAGCCAGGGTATGCAGGATCCAAATCCTCAAGGATAAAAGTAGGATGGAATGATGCGTGAGGGTCTTCGGGAAGAAACCTGGCCTTTCTCTTTGGGGCTTCTACTGCTGAGCAAAGTAAATCAAAGCACAGAATGCAAGGCAGCCTGAATTCAATATAGAAAAAAATATCCCTTGTTTACCAAAAGATCCTTTGAAAAGCATACAAAGACGCTTGTGTTTTCAAACCGGGCTGTGCCAGGTAAACAGGCAGACAGCAGTAGGAAGGCTTGTGCTGGGTAAACACTTGTGAGAATGTTTCAGCTTTTACATTGCCTGGCTGCCAATTATTCTGGCAGATCACCACTTACCACTGTCAAAGATATACTGTTATAATTTTCTAACATTGATAGAGTGTCAGCAGCACTATAGAGACCAAATATTAAACAGACTAAGTACTTTTATGATCAAATGAATAAAAATATTTTGTCTGGATTTCTCTTGGGTGCCTACCAGCGCAGCTGAGAGTAGGGGTGACTGATGTAGTAGGAGAAAAAGTAAAGGAAGGAAATTAATGAAATCTGCTCACCCCCTTTTTACTTTAATTTATGACCTGCATACATAAATACATGGGTTTTTTGCTCCCTTGATTTGAATCCCTTCAGATTGGTCTTTGATGTTTTGCCTTTGGGGAAGTAACAGTTGCAGCAAGTGTACTTACTTATGCACCATGGGCTTTACCTATGTTACCACTTACAATCCATACAAACCTATGAAGTGTACTATGATTTTATGGTTTTTTAGAGAGAGCTACTAAGGCTCAGAGAGGGTAAGTAATTTGTCCAAGGTCACACAGCTTGTTAGTGGCACAGTCAGGATTTGAACTCAGGCTGTCTGACTCCAGGACCCATCCACTTAATTCCCATGCTTTACTGCCCTCCTGTGCTCTGCTTCACATAAAAGGTATAGCAGTGAAAAGTGTTATTCAAAGTAAATATATGAGTTCTTGTCATAGATCAAATTAGTTGCTTCCCATCTCTGTGCCTTGGCTTCCTCATCTGTAAGATGAGAACTTGGACTAAATGGATATGTTAAAGACCTATCCAGAAGTAAAGTTTTAGTTTTAGAGTATTACCATGTGACTATTTTGTGCTCAGCATTGTGGGAAATCTTAACCTGGAGGAACAGTGTTAGTAACTTCATTGGTTTGTATAATATCTCACCACAGCCCCTTGTTTTACACTGCTTATGCTGCTTTCTACACCACCACCTCTCTCTCCTCCTTCTAGTGAATGTTCTTTCCTTTGTGAATGCAATTTCTAATCCAATTAATGTTAATTTCTTACTAAAGTTGAATAACACTCCTGGTGTGAGGGGGGGGGGGAAGTTTCAGCTAAGTAATTGTTAGGGTGATCTTAGAGCATTAGTTAGCCAGAATAATTTTTAAACTCCTTTCAGAAACCGACAATTATTCAGCTGTATCAAATAAATGACAACATATCAGATGCTAATGGAACATAGTCATACTGCTCATCTATGGAAATCCCCGTCTCCAATACTATCATTAACTAACTTGAAGAACCAATTTAGCAGTGGAAGTAGATTGAATCAGATTTTCCTCTTTTTTGCGGGGGAGGGTGAAGAGGAGGGTCTTTATTTCCTTTATATATTTAAAGTATCTTAAAAGTGTTTGAATGATAAGTTATATCACTAGTTCGTATTATCACACCTCCATTAATCTTCTAAACTCAGATGTATTACTATTTGTTTCCTTGAAAACCACCAAATATTTGAGAATATAGTATATTTTTCCCCCATTTTCTTTTTCTCAATTGTGTAACAATATCTCCACCAGTCACAAACAGTGATATTTAGCCCTCTTGATCTTCAGGCCAGATTTTTAGGTCCTCATCTTAAATACAGCAGGAAATGTACTAGGATTAGCAGGTCAACTTAACTTCTTTCATTATTTATTAACGTAGATAGGTATTTGATATAAAATTGGGCAAAAATGAATCAGTTTATAATTTCACATACATAGTAAACGAGAAATGAATAATTTGTCTATTTTTTGTAGCTAAGAAATGTTACCAACTAGCATAACTTCTTACCAGTCTGTCACCCTCCATTTGGAAATTCATTAGTAATGGAATATTGTTTTTCTTTGCCAATGTTCTTAAATCAGAACCCTTCAGAAGGCATCTATTAAATACCTACTGTGAAGGACATACATTATTGGTTGAATCAATCTATATTTCCCTGAAACAGATCAAGAATAATTTCAAGGAAAAGATATGGTCACAACTACATATATTGAATACTTCATATGCCCCAGGCACCATGACAAGCCATTTTACATATATCAGTCTGTTTCATCCTCACAAAACCCTACCAGATAGTTGTTATTATGTCCATGTGATAGGTTAGGAAACTAAGGTTTATTGTGATTAAACACCTTCCATAGGTTGCATGGCTAATAAGTAGTGCAGATCTAACCCAGATCTGTCTAACTCCAGAGCCTATGAGATTAACCAGTGCCAGGCAGATGCTAATGTATCACAGACTCTTCTCTCTCTCTTGAACTTCTTCAAAGCGCAGGAAATGTGAGCCAAGAATTTTACATCCAGTAAAACTGACTTTCAAGTATTTATACTAGAATAGAATGGAGTTAACTAAGAAAGGGTTCTTGAAGAAGATGAGTCCTTGTCTTTTAAAAAAAGTACAAGATTTGAATTAAAAGAGTGAAGAATATTCTTGATAGGGGACAGCAGAATGGCCAACAAGCTGGAGGTGGTGACAGTAAAAAAAAACAAAACAAAACAGATCTCCTAGGGAGTCCTGGGGCACATGACTGGGGAGGTATGCCTGGCGGCCAGTTAATAAGAGGCTGCGGATACTCATCAGGGTACGATTATACGCATTCCCTCCATTTTTATTTGCATTATCACAATCACTCAAAAATATCCATTTATTTTGCTGTAGAAGGTCTACGCGGTTGCTATGCCATTGTTTTTCTTCTTGCCCTTGTCAAGCCCTCTTTGACTTCTCCGAGCCACAACCTAGGAATTGGGCACTCCATTCAATTTTTTTTTTTTTTTGGTGGCCTGAGGATACATGGATGGATAGTGGGGAAGAGGTTACCTGGAGCTGTGTGTAGCCTTTGTTGGAGGAATTTGATTCTGCTCTCTTCTCTGAGGTTCTGTACAGGGTTCATTCCCTAACAGGTATTTAAAAAGACAAAATTCACCCACACTCCCACCCCTGATACTGTTTACAAATTTCCATATCCTTTCCTAGTCTCAGCCGAAATGCATATCTGCTTGCAATCTGTTTACATGGCTCCTTTAGACACGGCTCCTTAAAGAAGGAAGGGACTGTCTTAATAATTCTTACATCTCTACAGCCTATCACAGAATAGGCCCACAAAACAGGTACTCAGTACATGTTTAACAAATGAATGAATGATGTTAAAACCATATTGGGGGCTTCCCTGGTGGCGCAGTGGTTAAGAATCCGCCTGCCAATGCAGGGGACATGGGTTCAAGCCCTGGTCTGGGAAGATCCCACATGCCGCGGAGCAACTGGGCCCGTGAGCCACAACTACTGAGCCTGCGCGTCTGGAGCCTGTGCTCCGCAATAAGAGAGGCCGCGACAGTGAGAGGCCCGCGCACCGCAATGAAGAGTGGCCCCCTGCTCGCCGCAACTAGAGAAAGCCCTCGCACAGAAATGAAGACCCAACACAGCCAAAAATAAAAATAAATAAATAAATAAAATTTTTTTAAAAAACAAACAAACAAAAAACCATATTGGGACTTCCCTGGTGGCACAGTGGTTAAGAATCCGCCTGCCAATGCAGGGGACAGTGGTTCGAGCCCTGGTCCGGGAAGATCTCACATGCCGCGGAGCAACTAAGCCTGTGCACAACTACTGAGCCTGTGCTCTAGAGCCCGTGCTCCTCAACAAGAGAAGCCACTGCAGTGAGAATCCTGCCCACCGCGATGAAGAGTAGCTCCTGCTCGCCGCAACTAGAGAAAGCTCGCATGCAGCAACGAAGACCCAACGCAGCCAAAAATTAATTAATTTATTAATTAATTTAAAAAATACACATATTGTAGCCTGCTCCTTTCCATCAACAAAAAGTTTTCTATATTTTTACATGGCCTTAATAATTACCTTTATTGCTGCTTATATGGACATCTCATTGATATATTTTATCATTTAACCACCCCTTCAAGTTGTCATTTGAGTTGTTTCTACTCTTTAGAAATTCTTTGTGAGTTAGTAAGTAGGGACATGACTTGATATAAACAAAGATTTAGAGGAGGATAATATGAATGTGGTTGGTCAAATGGTCCAGTTGTAGGGAGGCCAGTTAAGAAGCTCACTTCAGTCACACAAAATGGTGCTGATGAGGTGGTCAAGGCCAGGATTAGAATGGTGGTTGTAGAAATGGAAAGGGAGAAACAGTTTCTTCATCTACTGCTAAAGCTGGAAAGATGTAATCATGGGTTTATCCCTATTTGGGGCTAAATATATGACAGACACTGGGGACATTGTTCTGTGTTGAAGGGCATTGTTTTAGCACCACGGACAGCTCCTGGGTTGCCAGGCAGGGGCTCTGGGTGGTATGGGGCCATTATCGCTGTCTGATGGCTCCTTTTAATAAAAAGCAATAAATAACATTGATCACATACTCAGTGAAAGCTTTACATGCATTAAGGTATTTAATTGTCACAAGGAAGCAGGCACAGAAAGGACCCCTAAAGTCAGACGGATGGCAAGTAAGGCAGAGCTAATTTCTGAACCTAGGTGTTCTGGCTCCAAAATCTATTACACCATATTGTAAAAGAAAATTACAATTAAGTATGATAAATTATATGGCAGAAAAATCACAAAAGAGGGATATCTGAACTACACAGTGAAGGAAAAGGAAGGGAGGAGTATTCTGGGAAATTTTCCCAGAGAAGAGAACTCTGGAACTAAGTTTTGAAGGATGAATGGGATTTAACTAGAGAAGATAGCTAATAGGCTACCTGAAGCCCTGTGTTGAGAAGGGTTCCGAGGCCAAATCCAAGCTCAGCAAAAAGCCTCCTGTGATCAATTAATGAATGAGGTACAGAATGATAGGAGACCTGAGCTAGGAAGGTATGTGGGCCAAATAATGAAGGACCTTGAATGTAAGTTAAGAAGTTTATACATTTTCCCTAAAAGCTATGAGAAACCACCAAAGAGTTTTAAGAAAGATGTGGCAGGATAAAATTTGCATTTTAGGAAAAGCATCCTAAGATGTCCTAATACCTAATATAATGAACAAAAACTAGCTCAGAGGGAAGGCAACACGTTCATCCTAGATAAGGTGGGAATAGGGGCAAAGAGACCTCATCCACTCTATAATAGTTAACAAAAAGATCTGATTGGAGCCGCCTTTATTAAACAAGTGTGAGATGAAAAGAAATTACATGGTGACCATGTAAATATGGTACAAACAAGGGAGGGATGGGGAGGAAGGAAGGTTAATAGGTGAACTATGAAGAAACCAGTCTGGAAGAAAACATAACACCAAGATACAGGAGATCCCCAGGGAGTGCACTGCACAAAAAGGCCTTAATAAGAAAATGAATCTGAGAAAATAAGATCTCAAAATTGAGATGATAAAATGACAGAGGGAGAATAAAGAGATTTCAGAGCTAAGGAAATGAATCAAGAACTGAAACAACACCATTATATATCTAATACATAAATTAGAAATGCCAAAGTAACAGGAAAGACATGATTGAAAATTGAATTAATGGCATGGATAAAAGGCTTGAGATAATTATGGCAAATACAAAGGGAAAACGCAGAGGGAGTAAAGCAATTAGGGAGAAGATAATAAGAAGATAATAAGAGAACCAAGATACAATCAAACATAAGGATAATTGGTATCCCTAACTGCTGTATAAAATCTAATAAATGCAACAAAATATTCATTCAGAAACACAATACAGGGACGTTTTTCCTAAAATGAAGGAAGAACTGAATCTGCAGAGGAAATTTTCCACTGTATACCAAGGGAAAAAAACTGCTTTGAACAAACATCAAGATATAGCCTGGTTGTTACTAATTTTCTAGGGGAAATAATTATTTAGACATTGGGCAGAAAAGGCAAATCATCCATGGAGGTGGAGGTGGGTAGGGGTGGAATCAAGCTGGATACAAACATTTCCAAACAGCCTCAATGCCAGAAGACAATAAAACAATGTCTAGAGAGTTTGGAGAGAAAAAAGTATGACCTAGGAATATTACACCTAGCCACAGGTAGATTCTCATGCATGAAAGAACAGAGTAAAATACCCATGAGTCTTTCTTAAAAAAAAAAATCTAACCAATCAGGACCAAGAAATGAATTTTTAAAAAAGAATCAGGAACAGAAGACACCAAGGTAAGAATTAAAAGTAAAAGAGCCTGGGACTTCCCTGGTGGCACAGTGGTTAAGATGCTGCGCTCCCAACACAGGGGGCCCCGGTTTGATCCCTGGTCTGGGAACTAGATCCCACGTGCGTGCTGCAAATAACAGTTCACATGCCACAACTAAGGAGCCAGCGAGCCGCAACCAAGTCCAGACGCAAGCAAATAAATAAATATTTTTTAAAAAATTGTGGCTGGTTCTAATTGAGATGTGCTAAGTAAAAAATACACAATGGATTTTAAAAAAAACAAAGTAAAAGAGCCTGATGATGGACAGGTAAGCTATTTACATACAGAACTAAGACAAAGAACTGATGGAATTCTAGCTATGGAACAAAACGTAGATGTTACGAATACTGACAAAGTAAAAATAATAGAAAGATTTTACAAATCAGGAGGTGGGAGAAGGAGAGAGGGAAGAAGTAAAATGCTAATTACCTCATCTTTCACCTGCAGGGAACCAACTGCCATCATCTAAAGTTGAAGCATAAATCAAGAGAAATATTGTAACTACAACTTCTTAATGATTTCCTAAAATTCAACTTCTTAATGATTTCCTAACTTTTTTCTTAACCTCAGGAATGTCTTATAAAACACTTCTCCCATGGTGGGGGTAAAAAGTTATCTGAAACTGAATTACTTCAGTTTAATTTTAGTTTTTTCTTCTGTAAAAGTCAAACTTAAATTCAGTACTTCAATTAAAATAACTTTGGTAAATAATCATAAAATACTCTCTCTCCATCTGTCTGTCTGTCTCTCTCTCATCTTCCAGCTTTATATATAAATAAAAGAGACCTTGAATTATGTTATTATTTCTGGGTGGTGAGATGTTTCTCCAGTTTTATTGACATATAATTGACATATAACACTGTATTAGTTTAAGGTGTACAACATATTGATTTTATATATATATATATTGCAAAATGATTATCACAATAAGTTTAGATAACACCACCTCACATAGTTATAATGGCATGATTTCCTTCTTTTATGGGTGGTGAGATTTTGAGGAATGTGCTGCTTTTATTCTGTATTGCGTGAAATTTTTGGTAAGGAACAGGTATTTTTATTTTAAAATAATTACCTTTTTATCATAAATGAATATGGCTGCTCTATATGACTGGACATGGAAAGATGTCCATGACATATTGCTGAGTGAAAATATTGCTGGTTTCAAAACTGTATCTGCAGTATATTGTCATTTAGGTAAAACCTACATAACATACGTGCTAATATAAAAGTCTGAAAAGACAAACACCAAAATGTTAACAGTATTTATCTCTGAAGTTGGGATAAAGAATTAAGAGAAGGGCTTATAATTTCAGTATCATTTAAAAAATCTTTTTAATTGAAAATGAAACACAGATACAAACACAAACAAAAAGCAAATGTGCAGCTTTTTAAGTTACTAAGGCAAACATTCTTGTAACCACCACCCAAGTCAACAAATATAACCTTGTCAGTAACCCAGAAACCCCTCTGGTGCCCCATCCCCTTTCCTCCCCACAAAAAATTAATATTATCCTGACTTTTAAAGTACTAATATCCGTACATTTCTTTATGGTTTTATCACGCAAGTACACATGTTCTTAAAAACACTTTGATATGTTGTTTGTCTCTTTTTTTTTTTTTTTTTTTTTTTAGAATTTTAAGTCATTACAACAGTCGCCTCTTTTATTTATTTATTTATTTATTTATTTATTATTTATTTATTTATTTTAGGCTGTGTTGGGTCTTCGTTTCTGTGCGAGGGCTTTCTCCAGTTGCGGCAAGCGGGGGCCACTCTTCATCGCGGTGCGCGGGCCTCTCACTATCGCGGCCTCTCTTGTTGCCGAGCACAGGCTCCAGACGCGCAGGCTCAGTAATTGTGGCTCACGGGCCCAGTTGCTCCGCGGCATAGTGGGATCCTCCCAGGCCAGGGCCCGAACCCGTGTCCCCCGCATTATCAGGCAGACTCTCAACCACTGCGCCACCAGGGAAGCCCTGTTTGTCTCTTTTAATCTACAGATTCCTCCTCCATTCCTTTCTTTTCCTACATCGGTTGAAAAACCCTGGGGCATTTGTCTTGAGTTTTCCACAGTCTGGATTTGGCTGCTTGCACATTATGGTGCACTTTAATTTGTTCCTCTGTCCTCTGTATTTCCTACAGAATGGCAACTGGATCCACATTCTCTTTGGCAAGACTACAGGTGGTATTGCGCTTTTATCAAGAGGCATAGCATATCTGCTTGTCTCTCTTTGGGTGATGTTAGCAGCAATTGATCAATACCTCAATCCGTTGACTTTATGAGGACTGCAAAATATTTCTACATACCTCAATAAAAATAATAACTATTAAAAAAAAAAAGATTTCTGGGGAATTCCCTGGCGGTCCAGTAGTTAGGGCTCCACGCTTCCACTGCAGGGGGCACAGGTTCGATTCCTGGTTGGGGAACTAAGATCCCACAAAAAGGTTTCTAGTTCTACATTTCTTTCTCATCCATTAATTGAAATGCTTTTATATAGACATAATTTCCCCCATTGGTTACCCAGTGTTACAATTTATACAGAAAAGGCAAGATAATTGTTTGACTCTGCTTTCTTTAGTGGTTCTCAAGATAATGAATTGGTTCCCTATCATCTTCTGAAAGTAATAATTTATTTTTTAATATTTATATGAATTCATTGGTTAAACATATTTGGTGGATTTTAATCAATTGCAATTATTATCCTTTCTGAAGGCTCAAATTGTCTCATCTCTGGCCAGTAAGAGCCTCTTCAATTCAGCTTCTGAGATTTTTTTTTTTTGCCATGTCCCTAGAAGTATTTGATACCTTCCTCGCTATCAGGTATGATAGAATGTTCCAGGCTCAACTGGTACATTTTCTGTCCCAGATAGGAATCAGCTATTTCTCTGAGACTTAACCATTTCTCCAAGAAGCCTTAATTTAATTGAGTGGTAAACTGTATTTCAAGACCACAATATTGGTACTAGGCATGCTCCATGTTTCTGCCTTGCTCACAAATTTTAGGCCTCTGGATGTATATGATTTATATATAGCCTTAGAGTCTCAGCTCTGTCCCCTGAAGAGGCCTAAAATCTATATACAATCTATAGACTACAGGCTATATATACATAAGTCATGTAGACTAAAGACTCTCTCTCCGCTTAACTCTGGGCTTTTTTTCCCTTCTCTACTGTCTACCTCCACAGTTTCTCTTCAAGGCAATGTCCTATCCTGAAAAGGATCCCTGGCCTGGTCAGTTCTGAGAATCTGTAAAGGTTACACTGCTCCAGATCTTTCCACTTTTACTGCGAACCCACTCCATTCTCCTGCTACTGGAGTTGGCGGATCTCTTCCCCCTCTTTCCCCGTTACAGCTGCTGTTCTCAGATTAGCCTGCCATGCTTTCCAGTGAACATCTGTTGACTGTTTGGGATTCTCCTGCTCTTAGATCCATCAGATGTCCCCCTGCTTCCCCCTGCTTTCTCTGCATAGATGTTGATACCATGCAGGTCTTCGTGTTCACAGGTTTTGGATTTAGCCATCTAGTTTCTCTGTCTGGATGTGGCAATTCAGAGAAATTTCAAAAACTATACTGCAGCTATCATTATCCCAGCTCATTTTATTTTACTATATTTTTACTAAGGCTATGTTTAGGCCATTATGTTTTCCGGGGGAAAAAAGCAACAATATCTCCATTTGGGGAAGGAAGAAAAAAAACAGGTAAGTCTGACAGCATTGTACTGTTTGGCTTTGGGGGAATTAAACAGCTGGTATGCACTAGTACAGCTGTACCATTGTTAAAATATTTAAATACTTCCATTTCAACTAGTAAGTACCACTATTCCAACCCCGAGTTCTCCTACCTTGAATGTTCCTTCCCTATGTCCCCCAGATCTGAAGAGTTAATGTCTGTTACAGGCAGGGTTCTTCAGGATCCTGTTCCAGCTCACTGGCTGGTTGGTCAGTGTCCAGGCTGCACTGTTAGTTAAATATCTTGACTATGACCTCTGGGCAGTCTACACAGTATGTGGGAGATGAGAGAGAGGATGACAAGGGTGTGTGCCTCAGCTGAATAATTCAACCAGTATGTCTTAAGCATTTCCTATGTGCTACGCACTATGCTAGGCCAAGAGGGTAAAAAGACAATAAGACAAAGTTCATGCCATTGAGGAGCCCACAATGTACTGTGCCCTGGGGCCACTGAGAGGATGCCAGTTTTGCCATATTGGGGTACAGACTTCAGTCCCTGAGCAGAAATGAGAGGAGCAAGAAAAGTGCAGACCCAAGGCTCTTATTTAAGCCATCACCTTAACAAGCTCAAATCTCTCCACCTTTGGAACAGTGACTGCCATGAAAGGCTGGGCAGCTAATTAAAACACATGGTAAATAAGCTGGGCAAGGAACAGTCTGTCCTTGTACACAATGAATCAAGCAGTCTCCTTAGACACAAAAACCTGTATCCTTATCTATAAAGTGAATCATTTATTTAACAATTCATGTTCTGTGTCCTAATTGGACTATCAATGGTTTCTTTGAATACGGAGGAAAAAGAGACCTGGGGTAAAAGCAGGCTGGAAGCATAGTATTTGTCTAAATAATTACAACATTTTTTCTTAAGAAAGACTTTTACTCTCAGGAATGCAACGCATTGAGAAGATGCTCTAATTTTTGTTTGCCCAGTTACTGAAAGCACAAATCTCTTGGAGGAAAAACAAAAATTAAATAGGACTAGCTACTCACTGTCAGAGCCCAAAAAGCACCCTGAAGGAAAAAAAATTACCTGACACCTTCATTTCCCCACTCAATAAATTCCAAATGATCACATGTATTAAGCAAATACATATTAAGCACCTGCTATGTGTCAAGTGTAGTCCCTACTATTACCAAATTCCACTTTACCCATCAGGTAAGTTAATATGCAGAAATCACCGGTGTAAAGCTCAGCTTTGCTTCTGTAGACGAGGTATAGAAATTCAACGTTTCCCACAGTGGAGGTAATACTTAAACAGGAACCAGACATATATTGTGAGCAGGACATTATTGTTTATATCTTCAGTTGGGGCTTCTGAGAGAATGAACACAGTCACAGCAGTTTGATTAGTCTGTAGGAGTTTATGATACATTTGGGAACCCCCTGTTTCCGAAGCAGAAGAATCAGACCCTATAAATTATCAGCTGACAAAATGAGAATGTTACATTGGCAGCTGCTACCATTAACTTCTAGTAATACAGTGGTTTGCAAGATGGGAAGGGGATGTATCAAAAATCTTGGTGGGGTGGCAGAGGGAAATAAAAGGAACATTTTCAAATTACACATCCCCTCTAAATAAGAGATTGTTATATGGAAATGGTTATGAGCATAGGCTTTGGAGTCAGACTGCCTAAATTCAAATCCTGGCTCTAATAATTAATAGTTGTGTGACTCTATATAAATTGTGCAACCACTACATGATTCACTTTTTCCACGTGTAAAATGGGAACGATGACATTTGTAGTATCTGTTCATTCAGCTGTTTTGAGAATTAAGTGAATTAACGTAGCTAAAGTCCTTAGAAAAGTGCCTCCCTCTCAGGTCGCTTTCTACTGCTGCCTCTTGCTGACCTAAGCTGACCATATAGGGAGTGCCCCAAGCCTCAGACCATGACAGAATCAAGAGAAGGAAGGAATCTTGGAGGCTATCTGCTCTTATTCACTCTGGAATTCTCTCTCTGAAATCTTGGCCAAGTTATCTGGCCCCTACTTGAACACACTGAAAACTCTGTTCCATCTCTGGACATTTGAAAGGTCTCCCTTGCACTGCGCCGGGGTCTGTTTCTGTCTCCTCTGGCTGTTGCTCTGTCTGTTGGAATCAGAGGTAACAAGGTTATTAATATCCCTTTAAATAAGGGAGGACAGCTAATGGTGCACAATTAAGCCTGCGGGCAGACTGCATGGATGGAGTCTCAGCTTCCCATTTTACTGGTTGTGTGATCTTGGGCAACTTTATCTTTCTGTGCCGCAGATTCCTCATTTGCAAAATGGACATACTAATACTACCAATTTCCTAAGGTTGTTGTGAGGATTGAATGAAATACTATATTTAAGGAACCTGGTGCTTAAGATTCAATAAATGTCATCAACACTGATGCTGTTAATATCCCTCTCGGGCATTTGCTTCTTCAGGTTAAACATCCCTATTTCCTTCACTTGTTCCTGATACAATTCCCAATACCCTCTCAGCCCTTCCCTCTGAGTGAGATCCAGTCACCAGTAACCCAGTGTTCCTCTCCAGTGTTCCAGCTCCAGTAATCCTCTTTAACTGCATCCCCGGTATGGAGCCCAGGACTCTGGTGCGTTCCTGTCCACAAAGACCAGGGTGAGCCATCCTCTTCCTTGTTTGGTTGTTTGTTCATCCACTGATTCATTCACAAATGATTTTAAGCGTTTGTTTATTTATTTATTTATTTATTTATTTATTTATTTATTATTTATTTTTGGCTGTGTTGGGTCTTCGTTTCTGTGCGAGGGCTTTCTCTAGTTGCGGCAAGCGGGGGCCACTCTTCATCGTGGTGCGCGGGCCTCTCACTATCGCGGCCTCTCTTGTTGCGGAGCACGGGCTCCAGACGCGCAGGCTCAGTAGTTGTGGCTCACGGGCCTAGTTGCTCCGCGGCATGCGGGATCTTCCCAGACCAGGGCTCGAACCGGTGTCCCCTGCATTGGCAGGCAGATTCTCGACCACTGCACCACCAGGGAAGCCCAGCATTTATATTTTTATAAATGGATCCTAAGGGAGAATTGGCTTTTTTAGTGAGCACATCATGGTCTTGACTCACACTGAATGCACAGTGGACTAGATCGAGGGTTGGTAAATATTTTCAACTTTGCAGTCCATACCGTCTCTGCTGCAACTACTCAGCTCTGCTGTTGTAGTATGAAAGCAGCCACAGACAATATGTAAAACTTTATTTACAAAAACAGGCTACTGGCTGAATTTGGCTGATGAGCCATAGTTCACCAACTTCTGAACTAACACATATAATATAAATAAGTCTTTTTTACCATATGATCCAGTAATTCCAGTTCTGGGGAGTTACCCAAAGAAAATAAAGTCTCAAAAAGATACCTGCGGGCTTCCCTGGTGGCGCAGTGGTTGACAGTCCGCCTGCCAATGCAGGGGACACGGGTTCGTGCCCCGGTCCGGGAAGATCCCACATGCCACGGAGCGGCTAGGCCCGTGAGCCACAACTGTTGAGCCTGCGTGTCTGGAGCCTGTGCTCCGCAATGGGAGGGGCCGCAACAGTGAGAGGCCCGCGCACCGCGATGAAGAGTGTCCCCCGCTCGCCGCAACTGGAGAAAGCCCTTGCACAGAAACGAAGACCCACCACAGCCTAAATAAATAAATAAATAAATAAATTTAAATTTCAAAAAAAAAAAAAAAAAAGATACCCGCATGCAGCTCAATATCAAAAAAAAACCAAACAACCCGATCAAAACATGGGCGGAAGATCTAAATAGACATTTCTCCAAAGAAGACATACAGATGGCCAAGAGGCACATGAAAAGATGCTCAACATCACTAATCATTAGAGAAATGCAAATCAAAACTACAATGAGGCATCACCTCATACTGGTCAGAATGGCCATCATCAAAACATCTACAAACAATAAATGCTGGAGAGGGTGTGGAGAAAAGGGAATCCTCCTACACTGTTGGTGGGAATGTAAATTGGTACATCCACTATGGAGAACAGTATGGTGATTCCTTAAAAAACTAAAAGTAGAGCTACCATATGATCCAGCAATCCCACTCCTGGGCATATATTCAGAGAAAACCATAATTCGAAAGGATACATGCACCTCAGTGTTCATTGCAGCACTATTTACAATAGCCAGAACATGGAAGCAACCTAAATGTCCATCAATGGATAAAGAAGATATGGTACCAAAAAAAAAAAAAAAAAGAAGATGTGGTACATATATACTATGGAATACTACTCAGCTACAAAAAAGAATGAAATAATGTCATTTGCAGCAACATGGATGGATCTAGAGATTGTCATACTAAGTGAAGTAAGTCAGAGAAAGACAAATATCATATGATATCGCTTATATATGGAATCTAAAAAAATGGTAAAATGAACCTATTTACAAAACAGAAATTGAGTCACAAATGTAGAAAACAAACTTATGGTTACCAAGGGGGAAAGGGGGGTATAAATTGGGAGATTGGGATTGACAGGTACATACTACTATCTATATATAAAAGACAACTAATAAGAACCTACTGTATAGCACAGGGAACTCTGTTCAGTGCTCTGTAATGACCTATATGGAAATGGAGTCTAGAAGAGAGTGGATATGTGTATATATACAGCTGATTCACTTCGCTGTACAGCAGACACTAACACAACACTGTAAATCAACTATACGCCAATAAAGAAATTAATTTTTTAAAAAAAGGTATTTGCACCCCCATGTTCACTGCAGCATTATTTACAATAGCCAAGAAGACATGGAAACAACCTAAGTGTCCATTGATGGATGAATGGATAAAGAAAATATTCCATTATACATACACACACACACACACACACACACAATGGAATATTATTCAGCCATTAAAAAAGGAAAGAAATTTTGCCATTTGAAACAACATGGATGGAACTTGAGGACATTTTGCTAAGTTAAATAAGTCAGACAGAGAAAGACAAATACTCTATGCTCTCACTTATATGTGGAATCTTAAAAAAACAAAAAAACAAACTCATAGGTACAGAGAACAGATTGATGGTTGCCAGAGGTGGGGAGTTGGGTGATGGGCAGAATGGGTAAAGGTGGTTAAAAGGTACAAACTCCTAGTTACAAGATAAATAAGATGTGAGGATGTTATGTACAGCATGGTGACTAGTTAACAATACTGTATTGTATATGTGAAAGTTGCTAAGAAAGTAGATCTTAGAAGCTCTCATCACACACACAAAAAACTGTAACTATTTGTGGTGATGGATGTTAACTAAACTTATTGTGTTGATTGTTTCATAATACTTACATAAATCATTATGCTGTGCCCCTAAAACTAATATAATGTTATGTCAATAGTATCTCGGTAAAAAAAATAATATTTTACGTGTCTTTTCCCCACCTCTCACCCCCTGCCCAGCTTGTGTAGCTGATTGTTTTTGTTGTTGCTTTGTTTTGTTTTTTAACACACATGCAAGGCCTTTCATTGACCTCTCTTCAGCTTTATTTTGTTGGACCTGGTCCATTCTACATCCTGCCAAGATCTGAGCCCTGATTTTGCCACTGTGCAAAGTAAACCACTATCTCTCTTAACTTTGTAACATCTGCCAATAGTGCCTTATATATATATTCAACCAAGTACTTGATTAAAATTTTGAACTGGAAAGATCTGGGGGCAGGGTCTTAAAGCATGCAATAAGTAATCTCCCTCTTTGTTAACTCTGCTGTGTCCTCCAGAATTTAGCCTGGTTTCAGCTTCCAGAAAGTTATTCTTACAACTCCCCTCCCTTCCCAAGCCTTCCTGCCCAGACTGAGGAGGATGCCCGTATTAGTCTGTGTTATCCAGCGAAATAGAACCAATAGGATACCTATCTATCTATCTATTGACCAATCTATCGATCAATCAAGATTTACTTTAAGAATTGGCTCCCATGATTATGGAGGCTGAGAAGTCCAAGATCTGCAATCAGCAAACTTGAGACTCAGGAAAGTTGATGGCGTATTTCTACTCTGAGTCTAAAGGCCTGAAAACCAGGAGAGCCAGTGATGCCCGTTCCAGTCTGAGTCTGAGTCCAAGTCCAAAGGCAGGAGGAAACTAACGTCCCAGCCTAAAGACAGGCAGAGAGAGAATTCTTTCTTAGCCTTTTCTTCTATTCAGACTTTCAACAGATTGAATTGGATGAAGCCCACTCACGGTGGGGAAGGCCGTCTGCTTTACTCAGTCTACCGATTCAGATGATAATCTCATCCAGAAACACCCTCACAGATACTCCCAGAACAATGTGTAAGCAAACATCTGGGTTCCCCACGGCCCAGTCAAATTGATCCATAAAATTAACCATCATGATGCCCTTTGAATTTGGCCCATAATACCCTACACATACCTCCACCACAGCACTATGACTGCTCTATAATTGTGTCTCCCCAACTAGACTACATGCTCCATCTCAGGGCACGGCACAAAGTCAGTACTCAATGTTTGTTGGCAGAATGAATGAATGAATGAATGCGTGGCTTTGTGTATGTGTCTTCCTTAGTTTCTTCGCTTCATCAAAAATTCCTTCTCTCTTAGTAAGTCAGATAGAAAGGACAAATATCATATGATATTGCTTATATGTGGAATCTAAAAAAATGGTACAAATGAACTTACTTACAAAACAGAAACATTCACAGACTTAGATAACGAACTTATGGTTACCAGAGGGAAAGGATGGAGGTCGGGGGGAAGGGACTGACATGTACACACTACTATATTTAAAATAGATAACCAGGACTTCCCTGGTGGCTCAGTGGTTAGGAATCCGCCTGCCAATGCAGGGGACACAGGTTCGATCCCTGGTCCGGGAAGATCCCACATGCCACGGAGCAACTAAGCCCGTGCGCCACAACTACTGAAGCCCCTACGCCTAGAGCCCGTACGCCACAACTACTGAAGCCCCTACGCCTAGAGCCCGTGCTCCGCAACAAGAGAAGCTACCACGATGAGAAGCCCCGCAAGGAGTGGCCTCCGCTCACCGCATCTAGAGAAAGCCCATGTGCAGCAACAAAGACCCAACGCAGCCAAAAATAAATTAATTAAATAAGTAAATTTAAAAAAAAATAATAAAATAGATAAC
Organism: Balaenoptera musculus; assembly: GCF_009873245.2. Classification (NCBI taxonomy): domain Eukaryota; kingdom Metazoa; phylum Chordata; class Mammalia; order Artiodactyla; family Balaenopteridae; genus Balaenoptera; species Balaenoptera musculus. Next base: position 78,571,176 of record NC_045794.1, read on the forward strand.
CAACAAGGACCTACTGTACAGCATAGGGAACTTGGCTTGATATTCTGTAATAACCTAAATGGGAAAAGAATTTGAAAAAGAATGGATACTTGTATGGGTGAAACTGGATCACTTTGCTATACACCTGTAACTAACACATCATCATTAATCAACTATACTCCAATATAAAATAAAAATTAAAAAAAATTACTTCTCTCTTATTATCTTCCTTTGAAGACCAGCTAGGTCACTGGAATTTGATCAACTAATTGGAGATAAGGTGTAAGTGAGAGATAACAGCTCAGGGTACCATATCTTCCAGGATTACTTGAGAGGTGTTATTTTAAGAAGGGTGTCTAGTGTCCTTATCACAAAGGTCTAAGTAATATGGCAATTTCAGGTATCACGGAAGAGAGATTTTGGAAAAAGGATGCGAATACTTTGTCATCCTCCCCAGAGCACACCACGTTATCTTTTCCTTATTATGCCCATAGAGTTTTTTAATAATTTATTATCAATGACAACAACATAACAGCAGTTTTATCTTTATTTATTGTCGTTTATTTTCCAGATAAGACTATATTCAAGACAGGCAATTTTCTGGTGATTGAACAGCATGATATTGGCTTCAAAGGTGAGGATATGAGTTGCTCTGTTAAAGACTCTCTGGGGACAAGTCTGAAAAAACTGTATGGGCCACAGATGGTATTTATTGATATTATTTTCAGTCTATAAACATTTATGTATATTCTCCAAAGAACCTGTGTCCAGGCTTTTCTTATACAGAGGCATAATAAGGAAAAGATAACATGGTGTGTTTGAGGCTATTGTTATTAAACTAACTGATCATGTGTGCATGTGCACATATACTATATTTTATTTTGTTAAATATGCTTTTATAACACCCTATCCCATGTGTAAAAGTTTATTTCTCTGAGGAGAGTGCAGACAGAGACCAGAGCTGATCGTTAGTAGCTGTGTCTTCAGAAGCAGGACCAGAAGGGAAGGAGCAGCAGGAAACCGCCTGCCTCTTAAAAATCCCAGACTAAAAATTCGTTTATCCCTCCCTTGTGTTCTCAACAGGGATCAAATGAAGCTGAGATCGTGATGGCGCCACAAACTAGTGATCTTATTATGTCTTTAGGAACGTCCACCTTTCCTCAATTCACTTGTTTCTGAGGGCCTACTGCTGTGCTCCATGCTGAAATACTGAGGCACAGTTCCTGCCCTCCTGGAGCTTAGAATCTAGAGACAATGCAAGTTCTTTCCTTTTGAATTCCACTTCCCAGAATTTCAAATATTTCTGGCAGTCACTTTCAAACATAAAATGTTTTTGAAACAGAGATAGACTGTATCTTCAGAAGTATTTAGATCCCAGGATGCTATGGACTGGATTGTGTCCCTGCCAAATTCATATCTTGAAGTCCTAACCCCCATGTGACTATACTGGACATGGGGCCTTTAAGGAGGATTAAGGTTAAGTGAGGTCATAACGATAGAGTCCTGATCTGATAGAACTGGTGCCCTTATAAGAAGAGGAAGAGATACTGGAATTCTCTGTGTGTGTGCACGCACTGAGGAAAGGCCATGTGGGCACATAGCAAGAAGGCAGCCCTGTGCAAGCCAGGAAGAGGGTTCTCACCAGAACTCAACCTTGCCGGCAACCACACCTTAGACTTCCAGCCTCCAGAATTATGAGAAGATAAATCACTGTTTAAGCGACCCAGCCTATAGTATTTTGCTATGGCAGCTCTAGCAAACTGATACATGTGGTGTATGTGATATTATCTTGTTTAGAGTAATTAAGGGTACAAAAGCATCGGTATGAAAATAGCATCACTCAGGGAATTCCCTGGTGGTCCAGTGGTTAGGGCTCCACGCTTTCACTGCAGAGGCCATGGGTTCGATCCCTGGTTAGGGGACTAAGATCTCACGAGCTGCAGCATGGCCGAAAAAAAAAAAAAAAAAAAAAGCATCACTCAGACGCTCCTCATCAGTTCAGGGGCTTAGTGGGAATCTGTTATTTTGTCTGCTCTTCTCTGACTTCTTTGGGGAACTCCTCATCGCCAGTCCATAGCATTCATGTGGAGTAGTCAATCACAATTTACTGCCCTGTGCTGGCCATGGGCTTGCTTATCATGGTACCCAATCATCCTGACAACAGTGATTATAACTGGTACAGCAGTGAGCACACAACATAGACAGGACTTAGCAGAGCCCTTCTCTACGTTTATATGCAGTACTTACCAGGGACATTTAATACACATTGAGAGAACTTGCTTTTTCTGCTAGTCTTGCTGAGCTGGGATCATAAAAGCCTGGCTGAATGTAGGAAGCCTGACTGTAATGGGAGGGAATGAATCTGACACACAAAGGAGAGCAAAGAAGAGAGAGTGTGCATGTTACATAAATGCCAGATTCCAGTCATGACTCAAGCCTACTCCTGGCCCCCCAGTTAGATAAACCAGTGTATTTGCTTCTCTTTCAGCTTAAGCTAGCTTGAATTTGATTTCTGTCACCTGCACCCAAGAATCTTGACTTATACAAGAGATTCACTAGTCCCTTTGAGTCTTTTGTTGGCCAGATTTGACCAGAACCCAGGCTCAGAGCTGCTTTCATCCTCCAACTCAGACTGTGCTGATCCTTTTCTCTTCAAAACATGGGAAGGGCAGGGTTGGTTATCACCAGACTTCCCATGACCCAGAAATATGCTTTGCCTGCTCTCTCCTCCAGGTTTTCCCAGGTAAAAAACCTCAGTTTTCTTATCTTTAAAATGGGAACATTCACCTGTAAAAATACTGAATCACTATGCTGTATACCTGAAACTAATATAATATTGTAAATCAACTATACTTCAATTTAAAAAAATGGGAAGAGCTGCTGTGAAATAATTTCATAAAGTGTGTAGCACACTGTTGAGCAGTAGTAGGTGCTTGGGGATATTAGCTCCTATCATGGAAAATTCTCTATATGGTGCCCAAGGCCCTCCCCTAGGCTGCCGTGAGCAATCTTTTCTTTATCCTCATGACAAGCAAAAGCAATGAACAGATGGAGAGCAATATCTATTGTTTTTACAGTAAGATCTTAGTCCCCTCCCAGAGAAATGTTGCCTATCTGTAACAACGGAGAAGAACGTATGTACCTAAATGCTCTGCTTAAAATCACACTTTGTTTAGAGATCATTCCTGCCTACTTTTCTTCTTCAATTCAAGAATGGGAAGAAACCATTCCTTCTGTGTCCAGGAAGGAGAGGTGAAATTAAGGGTCACTGTGGGCACTCAATTTCTGCTCTGAGGAAACTAACAAAGAGGCCTAGCAAGCCTGCCTTCCCTGGCACGGTCACTTGGATGGGCTTGCAAAGACTTGGTTGGGTCCTGGGCAAACTCCTCTGCTGTGTGCCATCACCAACAAATGGAAGATACCACACCCTGGGGGTGGGGGGGGGGAGAGTTTGGAAAATGGAAGAAACCCATGTTCAGGCTGAAGACAGGAGCAGTAGGGCTGTTACCTGGATGGTGCATCTGATGTAATCAGGGATAAGGGAAGTGCAAAACCCTTCTGACTGATCTCAGCTTCCTGGGATCCTGCAATTTCCATTATTTGGGATAAAAAAGAATTTCAGTACAAACTGCCCAACAGGGGAGAAGCTTCTGTTATTACTCAGGCCTTGCTAAACAACCAACCAGAGCACGGCAACACTTACGTAGGCTTGGTAAACCATTAAACCATCACACTCAGTGGGCCAGTCTCAGCCAGGGCAGCCGGCCTTCCTGCCGCGGACAGAGTTCTGAGTCATATGGCCCCTTAGGGAAAGCTTTCCATCACCCCTGACAGCAACATTACCCCATCTCAGCCTGGTGTTGAGACTTTCACTTCCCCTTCCTTCTGGCCCCACCAGCGATGGGAAACCAGCACTACATGTTCCAGATACTGTGCATGCGCTTACTTGGTTTAGTTCCTACCCTGTGAAGTGGGTACTTATCCCCATCATATAGAGGAAGAAACTGAGGCTTAGAGATACAGGTGACCAGTTGGTAAGTGGAAGAACTACAACACCCACATTCCTCCCCACTGCAAAAAAGTTTCCACGTATTTAAGACTTTTGTTCCTAAGGCCTGCAAAGAGGGGAATAGGCCAGCACACCCCCAATTAACTTTATGGGCTTCGTCTTTCTAATAATCTTCATCTCTTTCACTCTTAAACAGAGAGCCATCCTATCAGCACCATTCAAAATACTTACTCTCCCGAGAGAGAAGAGACTGTGCTCCAATGTTTCCTCAATCAACCTGAAGAGTGCCTGGCACATCATTCCTCAGTAATTGTAAGCCGCCTTCATCTGCATCTGTTCATTCGCTGAACAGGTCAGGCCTCTTTTTGCAACATCCTACTGTCCTCAGAGTGGCCTGCAGCCCTTACTGTTATCCCTCAGTTGGCCTGGCCACAGACCAAAGCAGATGGTCCAGCTCTGGGGGTACAGACCTCCTCTGGTTTCCCCACTCCAAGACCAGTTAGTAACCTGCCAGAGTCCATGCTTCTTGCTCTTCCATACAAATGATACCTAAATGCACATTTCATCACAGCGCTTCTTGAGAAACCTCTGGTTTGCAATGTTCTGAAAACTTTTCAAACAACCATCACTTGTGCTTCCACTCAGAAGCTGAAGTATCAACCTGGGAGGAGAGAAAGTCAGGGCAATGTTTGTTGTCCTGTGATTGCTGCATTTATTTCACTAATTTCAGATATTGGCAGCAGGATGGGCATAAATGGTTGGTGTTTGCTTCTTAATTGGTTTAGGGCCCTCGTTCACTCTGTGCCCAGTCTCATTCATCAGTAACGGGAGACAGCTGTCTACAAGGGATTTTTTTTTATGGTGTTTTAATGTCATTTTACTTTCCTAAAATGTCAGTTGGACGGGCAAGGAAATTTCCCCCTAGAGTCCTTGGAGGTTGTTCTGAGCTGAAATAACCACCACCATGGTCGGCTGAGCTCTAAATGAAAAATAGAGTTATACGTCAAATTAATATTTTAGGGAAGAAAATGTGCAAACCCACACTGGCACATCTGTCAGCATGGTCTCAAGCTTTAGCCACAAAGCCACAGAGTGACGACTGAGGGCCAGAGTCGCTCATGGCCATCAGTAAGGGAGTTGAAGTTCAAGAGAGGGACAGAATGAATAATGGTGACTGGCTCTCTGTTCATCCACTGTGGCAGATTAGAAGGCCAAGAGAAGGCGGCAGTGATGACATTTTTAAATGGATTCGTTTTGTGAGAAGACTGCTGGGTGAAAAGCAGTGGGTCAGGGCTTATTAGAAACCACAGCTGAAGCCATAAGAAAAAAAAAATAGAACACTGTACAAGAATAATGATGATGAGAGATAAAGCAGCTTGACAAAAGCAGTTCACAAAACTGAACGTACAATATTGTCATTGACTGGTTTGGCGTCTGTATTTTAAAAAGCTTCCCAGGTTGTTCTGATGCCCTGTCAGCATTGAGAACCACTAGTATATGCAGAGAAAATTTAAAAACCAGAGATAGCTTTATGGGGTATTTCTGATTTAATTTTTTTCCTGTGGTTTTTCTGTTTCTACATATTGTTCTATGAACATGCATTACATCTAGCATCAGAAAAGGTTATTAATAAAAATTATAACTGAACTTACTAGCAAAAATCGTTCCAGGCAACAACAAGAAATAATAATAACAACTAACATTTATGAAGTGCTTCCTGAGAGCCAGACATGGGTTTCTTTTTTTGGCCGCACGGAATGTGGGATCTTAGTTCCCCAACCAGGGATCAAACCCATGCCTCCTGCAGTGGAAGCACAGACTCTTAACTACTGGACCGCCAGGGAAGTCCCAGACATGGTTTTATTAATGTTGTCACTTAGTCCTTACAACAACTCTGACCGAGGCACTAGCATTTCAGCCATTTTACTGATAAGGAAAGCAGAGGTCCAGGAGGTTCTAGCTCAGACAACAAGAGAGTGACAGACAAAGTACGAACCCAGGGACAGTTACTTGAGAACCTGAGGCTCACCCTTACGTGCTGCTTTGTTCCGGTTGGAAGAAGTCCTGTGTGGTCCAAAGGGCTCCACTCCAGTCACACCATCATGGGCCCTCTGGATCCTGGGCCTCACCTGTGCCTGCTTTGGGATTCCCAGAGGTCATGGGAAGTTTCCTCTCTGCATTCCCATCAATGTGCTGTTTCTTCCGGAGACTTCCCAGAGTTTGCTACTCCCCTCAAGGGATAACTCTGTCACCACGCAAGCTAGAGAAAGGGAAAAAGAAAGAAGAAATTGAACACTGCAGGATCCTGGCTGGCTATTAAGACATATCATAAGAATCCTTTTTAAAGTCTTAATTCGTTTTTTGTTGGAGTGCAGAATGGAGTTCTAAGAGGTGCCCCAGGCCATTATACATGAGGGTATGGATGTGAAATTCTACAGGGTTTTCCCCTGGAGAGAGGACAGAGTGCTGGTCAGATTATTTCCCCACCTCGCAGATGGTGGTGTCAAGTCATTAAGAAACTTCGTGAAAGAGAAAAAAATGAGTTGATGCCCCAGCCAGAACCAAAGACCTTTCTAGTCCACAAGCGGTTTGTGGATTTTAAAAGATTTTTAAAAATCGGCAGCTATTTAAATTCATTCTCCTTCATGGTAAGGTTTCCGATAAGACACAGCATGTCCAGTTAGATTTGAATTTCAGATAAATAATTTTTTGGTAAAAGACGTCCCAAATAGTGCATGGAACATCTTTATACGAAAAAATTATTCATTGTTTAATTTTAGATAAACTTTAACTGGGAGTCCTGTACTTTTATTTGTTAAATATGACAGACTATTTCATAAAAAACATGATTTTATTTTCTCCTTGGAGACTGTTTTCCCTTCTCAGTGTCTTTAGCTCAATGATTTGAAGAAAAATAGACCAGAAAATTAATCCCAGCCCATCCTTTTGTGCCAAACACCCACTGGGCCAACTCCTCTGGTAGTCAGTAAGCGTTAACATCTTCCAAAGGCACACATGCACACACACCTTACACACATGCATTCACATACACGCACACACCTTCAGACACGCACAGGCACACATTTTCTCATATATGTATATATATGCACACACGCAGGGTACAAATAGTTTCTCCTAACATTTTAAATTGCAAATCCCTCACTCTCTGCTCAGATTTTCATGGCTTTCCAAAAACATTTTTTTTGGGGGGAGGGGGGTCAGTTCTTGTCTATTCGAGGAGACAGTCATGTCTCCAGCTTGCTTTGTATGCCGGGCTACACTGATTGGGCTTCCCACAGAGAGGGTTGGCAATAAGACCTTATCGCTCTCTCTTTTTTGTTTTTATTTTATTTATTTTAGTTTTGGCTGCGTTGGGTCTTCGTTGCTGCGCACGGGCTTTCTCTAGTTGCGGCGAGCGGGGGCTACTCCTGGTTGCGGTGCGCAGGCTTCTCATTGCGGTGTCTTCTCTTGTTGTGGAGCACGGGCTCTAGGCACGTGGGCTTCTGTAGTTGTAGTGCGCAGGCTCAGTACTTGTGGCGCGCAGGCTCTAGAGCTCAGGCTCAATAGTTGTGGTGCATGGGCTTAGTTGCTCCGCGGCATGTGGGATCTTCCCGGACCAGGGCTTGAACCCATGTCCCCTGCATTGGCAGGCAGATTCTTAACCACTGCGCCACCAGGGAAGCCCAAGACCTTATCTCTTGTATTTCAGAAAATTTGAATTTTTCTTTTCTTGCCATCGCATTAAACTGCCTGTTTTAGTGAAAAGGGAATGATAGTTGTCTTATGGTCAGACACTGAATGTGACTTAATAACAAGGAAAAATACAAACTGCAAATTGAAAACTTGAGCCATGTAATAAAAATATTTGAAAATGAGAGAGAAGAAAAAAATTTAAAGTATTTAAGAAGCAGTACAGCATAGTGGTTAAAAGAATAATTCCTATAGCCAGGCTACTTGAGTTACTAGCTGAACAAGTTACTTAACTTTAGCTGTAAAGTGGAAATAACAGTTTCTGCCTCATGAGGTTGTTGTGATATTTAAGTAAATATATAAAAGATGTATGAAATAGTGGCTGACACATATTATTTACTATTACAATTACCTCTTATTTGCCACACACAGGGGTAGCCTATTTACATATATACTTCCATTCAATTGTCAAATGAATGTGAGATACATGGACATAAGGAAACTGAGGCTCAGAGAGGTTAAGAGACTTGCCCGAGGTCACACAGCTAGCATGCAACAAAGCCAAGATTTAAGTACCAATCTCAGTACAAAGCCACTGTTCTCTTGATTACCCAATTTTAAAATAACAAGTGGATACTGGGCATATACCCTGAGAAAACCATAACTCAAAAAGAGACATGTACCACAATGTTCATTGTGGCACTATTTACAATAGCCAGGACATGAAACCAATCTAAATGTCCATCGACAGATGAATGGATAAAGAAGATATTGCACATATATACAGTGGAATATTACTCAGCCATAAAAGGAAACAAAATTGAGTTATCTGTAGTGAGGTGTATGGACCTAGAGTCTGTCATACAGAGTGAAGTAAGTCAGAAAGAGAAAAACAAATACCGTATGCTAACGCATATATATGCAATCTAAAAAAAAAACCATGGTACTGATGAACCTAGTTGCAGGGCAGGAATAAAGAGGTAGACAAAGAGAACGGACTTGAGGACATGGGGTGGGGGAAGGGTAAGCTGGAACGAAGTGACAGTAGCATTGACATATATACACTACCGAATGTAAAACGGTTGGCTGGTGGGAAGCAGCAGCATAGCACAAGGAGATCGGCTCAGTGCTTTGCGATGACCTAGAGGGGTGGGATAGAGACGGTGGGAGGGAGGCTCAAGAGGAAGGTATATGGGGACATGTGTATGCATATGGCTGGTTCACTTTGTTGTGCAACAGAAACTAACACAGTATTGAGAAGCAATTATACTCCAATAAAGATCTATTAAAATAAATAAATAAATAAATAAATAAAGTCACAGGGATGTAATGTACAGCACAGGAAATAGTCAATAACACTGCAATAACTTTGTATGGTGACAGATGGTTACTAGACTTAGTGTGGTGATCAATCTGTAGCGTAGATAAATCAAATCACTATGCTGTACACCTGGAACTAATATATATTGTATGTCAATTATACTTCAATAAAAAAAGAATACATCTTTTAAAAAAATAAAATAAAATGAAAGTGGAAAGTACACAGGTGGCCAGGTAGTAGCTCTTCAGGAAGGAGACAGAATCACGGCTATGGTCACTGCTTCTGTGGAGTTGCAGGGTGAGTGTCAGGAGAGGTTTAGACTGGTGCATTTGGTGGAGAGTACAGGACCTTCTGTTTAGTTACAGACCTCACCCAAACATCTGCCAACCAGGTTAGGACCTTACTTTCTTGTGACCTCTCTAAATAAATCCCCAGGAGGTGGAAAGCCCTGATCCCAGGCTCTGCCTGACTCTCCATCATTAAGGCAATATAAGGCAGGGCTGATGCACCAGCATTGGATGTGTTCTAGCAGTAGCCCCAACGACTCTATCCTTGACTCACAACTGTCTACTCAGCTTCTCCACTTGGATATCTAATACACATCTCAGACTTAACAAGTCCAGAACAGGATTTTATCCCCAAAACTGGCTTTATCTCCAGTGGCCCTAGCTCAACACATGACAACTCCATTCTTCCAGTTGAGCAGACCTAAAGACGTGGAGTTGTCCTTCATGTATCTCTTTCTCGTGCCTCTGATATCCAATCCATTGGCCATCCCTCATCCAATCCCGATGGTTCTACCTGCAAAATACATCCAGAATCAGACCACCTCCCTCCATCTCCACCCCTACCATCCTGGTCCACGCATCTCATCTTCATCAGGATCACTGCAGTAGACTCGTAGCTGATCTCCCTGTTTCCACCCTTGCCTCCTGCCATGGTGTAGTCTTCACACAGAAGCCAGAGTACTCTTGTTAAACATGCGACAAATTACTCCTCTGCTCAAAGTCCCCCAGAGTCTCCCATCTTGGAGAGCCTGAAAAGCCCGTCAGGATCCACAGCTCTCCCCCAGCTCTCTTGGACCTCCCCTCGCACCACGAACCCCAGCTCCGTCTGTCCCAGCCCCTAGGCCTCCACACCAGTCCTTGCACAGGCCAAGCCGGCTCCCACATTAGGGTCTTTGCACACGCTCTTCTCTCTGCTGGACGTACTCCACCATGATGCCCTCACGACTCACTCCCTCATGTCCTTTAAAGGCTGTACTGCCCCATCTCACCCTAGCAGAGAGGACCCCCCTGTCCACCTGCAAGAAACAGCAACGCGCCGCCCTCACCTGGGCACTCCCTCTCCCTTAACCTGCCTTATTTTTTTCACAGCATTGATCATTTCCTGATGTGCTCTATTCATCTATTTGCTTATTGTCTCTACCCTCTAGAAGGGAAGATCCATGTGGATAGAGATTTTGTCTGTATTACTGACTGCTATTTCTGTATCCTCAGGGCCTAGAAGACGATGTACACACAGCAGGTGCACAATAAATATTTGGCGAATGAGTGAACAGAGAGAGCCTTGTGTCGGCTGAACAGGACACCTCTGCTGACTGCTTCAGCTTCCCTACCCTAAAATCAGCCTTTGAGAAGACTCTCCATTCTGCATTCTTTTCCACCTTAGGAGTCAAAACTCCAGGATGATCCTGAACAAATCTTTTCTGGCTGGCTGGCTTCTGTGTTTTGTAGCTCTGCCCAGTTGGGTTGGGCAGAACAGGCTGAGGGACAAAGCCACGTGCAAGGCTCCCGGCAGGTCTCCAGCTCGCCATGTGCTCTCAGTGGAAACATGTCTGGGGACACTATTCTAAAGGCTCCAAACCAACCTGCAAATGATGAAAACCTCATCGCTCAAGCAGAGAAGAAAACAAATCCATCCACCCCGATGCCCACTTCCACGGAAACTCCGCATTAGTTCAAAGGGTCAGTACTGGCAATACTTTCGGCTTTTATTACCCTCTTTTGTCGTTCCAGGGATTGTGTTTGGCACATGCTGGGGGGAGGTGGCCTTTCAAATTGAATGCACCAAGCAGGAAGCTTTCCAAAGACCAAATTAATTATCTTCAGCAGCATCTAAACAATTATTATTTTGTGAGGAGTTTGCCAGTCAGAGACTTTGGCACATCCATTAGGGACCCTGAAACCACGCCAAGGACTCAGCCTCTCACTGCAGAAATCCCTTCACCCTCCCCAAATAAGCAAGGCTATTAGAGAAAGGCTTTGCTGACCCAGGTGGGAGGCCTCACCCAATCCCCTGGCTCCTGCTGCATCTCCTAACAGCTGAAGTGTTGCCCACAGAAGCCTAGCACAAACGCTGAACACTGTAAGGGGTGAACACTAGAATATGCGGCATCTAAATGTTCAAGTATCTCTTCCTAAAAGGATTCAGGTATATCCAATCGTACTGTGTTAGTTAATCATTTCTCCAGAATTACACTGGCAAAACTATCAATAAGGCTAGAGTGCCTCTTAATGGGCCCCAGGTTTAAGTACACACATTCTACTCACATGAAGAGGACAACGCACCAGTGGAAACGCCTGAACTCTGGTTTTTCTGACACTTGGATCAGCCACGTCCCCTCTAAGATTCCTGAACATTCAACCAGCCCAAATTTCTAGTTCATCTTTTTTTTTTTTTTTAATTTATTTATTTATTTATTTATTTATTTATGGCTGTGTTGGGTCTTCGTCTCTGTGCGAGGGCTCTCTCTAGTTGCGGCAAGTGGGGGCCACTCTTCATCGCGGTGCGCGGGCCTCTCTTTATCGCGGCCTCTCTTGTTGCGGAGCACAGGCTCCAGACGCGCAGGCTCAGTAGTTGTGGCTCACGGGCCTAGTTGCTCCGCGGCATGTGGGATCTTCCCAGACCAGGGCTTGAACCCGTGTCCCCTGCATTGGCAGGCAGATTCTCAACCACTGCGCCACCAGGGAAGCCCTCTAGTTCATCTTTTAAGTATATTTATGGACATGGACACCATAATTTGTCAGTCATTTTACGATGCACCGTTATTTTACGTAAAGCTAAGAAAGAAAATGATGCTGTAAACTAAATTAGAACAAGCCATTGATTATAGGTTGGGTCCTGACCAGAGATAAGTTGTAAAAAATTGTGTATCTTACAATCGTGTGTGTGTGTGCGTGCGTGTGTAGGGGGAAAGAAAAAGATGTAGTTGGGGGAAAAAAAACTCATGTACGCGGTTTGGAGCAGTTTTGATATTTAATATTTTCACCATTTCTAAAATTAAAGAAAATTACTATATTGCTTTTAAAATTCTACTTGGGGATTTTAATAGAACTTTTAAAATTATCAACGGTATGAAGTTATTTCTATTTTAGAGTCTGCTGATCAGGCACTGAGTTCTCTAACATTAAAATGAATTATGTAATTGCTCTTCTTGCAAAGGGCCAAACCAGGTTTGGTGTTGCTGCCTCAGCAGAGCACATATGATTAAGTAATGTGGCAAATGACCATCATTCTAAGATCTTGAGTGCACTCATGCACTCACTCACTCTTTCATGACTGCCTTCCAACCTCCGGCCAGTGGTAATTTTCTGAGTTTATCACTAATTTCTCATTTGCAGAATGAGAGGCTAGAACTAGATTGATTTCTAAGCACCCTTTCTGCTTTAACATTCAGCTTTATACTAATTCCAGTTTGACTTTTAAAATATAGGAATCATCTGGCAAACACTTAATGAGCATACCTGCAAGGCACTATGGTTATTGCTTTCCATACAGTATTTCATTTAATCCCAGAGGCAGCTCTGTGAGGCAGATGTTACTATGACCATTTTACAGATGCAGAAGCTGCAAATAAATGCCAAACAGGGTCTTTTTTTTTCTTCTGTTACAGATTGATTGACATATAATTCACATCCCATACAGCTCACCTTTTAAAGTATAAAATTCAGTGATTTTTAGTATATTCAAGTTGTGCAAACAGTACCACAATCAATATTAAAACCTTTTCATCACCTCAGAAAGAAACTCCACACCCTTTAGCAGTCATTCCCCATTGCCTACTCTCTCAGCCCCTGGCAATCGCTAGTCTACTTTGTGTCTCTATAGAGAGACACAAAGCAGGCTAGTCAGGATATATATTTATATTTCCTATAAATGGAATCATACAATACAGTCATCCCTCGATATCCATGGGGTATTGGTTCCAGGAGTCCCCACAGATGCCAACACCTAAGGGTACTCAAGTCCCTTATATAAAATGGTGGAGTACAGTGAATACAGTTGGCCCTGCATATGTGTGGTTTCACATCCCCGGATTCATCCAATTGCTGATACGGAGAGCCCACTGTATGTGGTACCTCCAAGCAGCGTCTTGAACCCAAGTCTTTTGGACTGCAGGATTATATACCCTACTGCCTCAGTGCTGGGTGTTTTGAAGGACATAGATAAAGTAGGATGCTAATCCCTGCTCAAGTTTGAGTGAGAAAACATACATTCAAAACAAGAGCAGGGACCTCCCTGGTGGCACAGTGGTTAAGAATCCGCCTGCCAGTGCAGAGGACACGGATTTGAGCCCTGGTCCGGGAAGATCCCACACGCCACGGAGCAACTAAGCCCGTGAAGCCCACGTGCTTAGAGGTGGTGCTCCGCAACAAGAGAAGCCACTGCAATGAGAAGGCCGTGCACAGCAACGAAGAGTAGCCCCCGTTCGCCGCATCTAGAGAAAGCCCACACACAGCAACGAAGACACAATGCAGCCAAAAATAAATAAATAAATAAACAAGAGCAGAGATCCCTATCAAATTACTGATGGCATTTTTTGCAGTTCTAGAACAAAAAATCTTAAAATTTGTATGGAAACACAAAAGACCCCTAAATAGCCAAAGCATTCTTGCAAAAGAAAAACAGAGCTGAAGGAATCAGGCTCGCTTGACTTCAGACTATACTATAAGTCAATATATACTTATATAAGTATATAAGTATAACTGACTTATAGTATAGTCACCTGTGGTCAATTAATCTACGACAAATGAGGCAAGACTATACATTGGAGAAAAGACAGTCTCTTCAATAAATTGTGCTGGGAAAACTGGAAGAGCTACACATAAAAAAATGAAATCAGAACATTCTTTAACACCATACACAAAAAACTCAAAATGGATTAAAGAACTAAATGTAAGATGAGATACTATAAAACTCTTAAAGGAAAACACAGAACACTCTTTGACATAAATCACAGCAATATCTTTTTTGATCCATCTCCTAGAGTAATGGAGATAAAAACAAAAATAAACAAATGGGACCTAATTAAACTTAAAAGCTTTTGCACAGCAAAGGAAACCATAAACAAAACAAAATGACAACCCACAGAATGGGAGAAAATGTTTGCAAATGCTGCAACCGACAAGGAATTAATCTCCAAAATATACAAACAGTTCATGTAGCTCAATATCAAAAAGACAAATAACCCAATCCAAAAATGGGCAGAAGATCCAAATAGACATTTCTCCAAAGAAGACATACAGATGGCCAAAAAGCACATGAAAAGATGCTCAACATCGCTCATTATTAGAGAAATGCAAATCAAAACTACGATGAGGTATCACCTCACACCAGTCAGAATGGCCATCATCAAAAAGCCTACAAACAGGGACTTCCCTGGTGGCGCAGTGGTTAAGAATCCGCCTGCCAATGCAGGGGACACGGGTTAGATCCCTGGTCCGGGAAGATCCCACACGCCATGGAGCAACTAAGCCCGTGAGCCACAACTACTGAGCCTGCGCTCTAGAGCCTGTGAGCCACAAGTGCTGAAGCCCACGTGTCTAGAGCCCGTGATCCGCAAGAAGAGAAGCCACCACAGTGAGAAGCCTGCACAGTACAACAAAGAGTAGCCCCTGCTCACCATAACTAGAGAAAGCCTGTGCGCAGCAACGAAGACCCAATGCAGCCAAAAATAAATAAATTAATTAATTTTTAAAAAAGGAATGCTTAAAAAAAAAGTCTACAAACAATAAATGCTGGAGAGGGTGTGGAGAAAAGGGAACCCTCCTACACTGTTGGTGGGAATGTAAAATTGGTACAGCCACTATGGAGAACAGTACGGAGGTTCCTTAAAAAACTACAAATAGAGCTACCATATGATTCAGCAATCCCACTCCTGAGCATATATCCAGAGAAAACTGTAATTGGAAAAGATACATGCACCCCAATATTGACTGCAGCACTATTTACAATAGTCAAGAAATGGAAGCAACCTAAATGTCCATTGACAGGTGAGTGGATAAAGAAGATGTAGTACATATATACAATGGAATATTACTCAGCCATAAAAAAGAATGAAACAATGCCATTTGTAGCAACATGGGTGGACCTAGAGATTATCACACTAAGTGAAGTAAGTCAGACAGAGAAAGACAAATATCATATGATATCATTTATATGTGGAATCTAAAAAATGATACAAGTGAACTTATTTACAAAACAGAAACAGACTCACAGATTTAGAGAGCAAATTTATGGTTACCGAAGGGGAAAGGTGGGGGGAAGGGATAAATTAGGAGGTTGGGATTAACATATACACACTAATATATATAAAACAGATAATCAACAAGGACCTGCTGCCTAGCACAGGGAACTCTACTCAATACTCTGTAATAACCTATATGGGAAAAGAATCTGAAAAAGAATCGATATGTGTTTATGTATAACTGAATCACTTTGCTGTACACCTGAAACTAAGACAACATTGTAAATCAACTATACTCCAATATAAAATTTTAAAAGTTTTAAATAATTTAAAAGATAAAATAAAAAATAAACAAAACTATAGCAGACAATATAAGACAAAAGTGTGACAAGACAGATCTCCCTTCCTTCCCAGTTTTCCTGCTCTTCTTGGCCTGCATGTGGATGTTTAGAAAGTGCACAGAGGCATCTGGGTTCCGAGCAGCCCCCCAACCCCACTCACTCTTGCGCACTCTGCAGCTCGCTCAGAGCTATAAAACTGTAAAGAGAAGAAGCAGGTAACTTTCCTGGCCCTTTTTGGCCAAAGAGGGGACAGATTATGGTCTCATTTCTGTACCGAGTCTTGAGCTGACAAAGCATTCCTCAAACATCTCCAAGCCACAGCTGGAGGCTCTCCCTTCCTGTACCCTGGCTGGAAGTTTCAGTCTCTCTTTGAACTCAAACTGCTGCAAATCTTCTCACCATAAAGGCCAGCCACCTTGCCCTGGTATGTGGAAGGACATAGGGCTTGGTGGCACCTTGCAGAGGTGACTGTGCTGGATATTCTCTATTTGTTCCACACCATCTTCTGCCCTCCTCCACCTGCTCTGGGCCCTGCTCTCTGGGGCTGCATCACCCAGGCTACCTCGCCCTCAGGTTAGACCCAGGCAGCTGCTTTCAGAAGATAGGAGGGCAGGAAGATGGAGGGCCTGGTGTCTTTGGTCTCTGGCCCCTCTCTCTCCCTGGGGTCTAGGGCTGGTAGCAGCTGCCTTCTGTTGCTAGTTTCTGGATGTGTCACCATCTCTTTACGGTTCCCTGAATCTTTCCCAAACCTTTGAAAATCATCTCTCCGTTAATTCCTCTTTTTTTTTTTTTTTTTTTTTAATTTTGGCTGCACTGGGTCTTCGTCGTGGCGCACGGGCTTCTCTAGCTGTGGCACAAGAGCTTATTTGCCCCGCGGCATGTGGGATCTTAGTTCCCCAACCAGGGATCAAATCTGCGTCACCTGCATTGGAAGGTGGATTCTTAACCACTGGACCACCAGGTAAGTCCCCATCTCTCCATTAATTCCTTTTCAGTTAAATTCTTCTGAGTGTGTCATCTGTTTCTGCTAGGACAGCTAACAGCCTTCAAAGCTAGCTACAGCAGCCTTCAAAGATTCATGCCAAAAGGGGTAGGCAGACAACAAGCTCTACCTACCCCAATATCCACCTTCCTTCTGCCTTAATTAAGAAACACTTTATTTGTAGCTGGGCACGTGGCTACTCTTAATGAAGATCTAGTTTCCCAGACTCCACTGCAATTAGCTATGACCATATGACTCAGTTCTGCCTGGTAAGATGTGAGCATAAGTAAAATACAGCAGTTTCTGGGAAACCTTAAAAGATAGCTAGATCATGTCATTTGGTCTTTTCTTCTGCGTTCCTTCCTCTACTCTACTACTTAGAACATGATTATGATGGTAGGAGTTCCAGCAGCTGTCTTAGAGCATGAGAATGAAGGTTACACCTTAGTTATGGTGGGATGGAAGCCTGAGGGAGCTTGGGTCCCTGCATGTATAGAGCTTCCATACCAGCTTGGACTGCCTGTTTCTGATCCTCTTGTATGGGTTGGCCAAAAAGTTCGTTCGGGTTTTTCCATAAGATGTTACAAAAGCCCAAACAAACATTTTGGCCAACCCAATACAACCCATGCTTGCTTATGCCGCTGTTATTTTTGGCTATCTGTAAGATGCGGCTGAATTCAATCCTAACTGAAACTGGTGAGTGAGATTGGAAAAGAAGTATGGTTTAGCAGAAAGAACCCTAGACCTAAGGGCAGAAGATGTTGTTTCAACTTGCAGCTCTTCTACTAAGAGCTCTAGAGAAAATCACCTGATCTTTCTGAGACTCAATTCCCTATCCATTAAGCTGAAAAAGGAGAGTATCCACCTCACATAATCACTGAGAAGATTACATAAGATAACACATGTTTCAGTGTCCAGCACACAGCAAGCACATGGTTTTAAGTGTATGGCTCTAGAGTTAGACTGGGAGTTGAAATCCCGCCTCCACCACTTACTAGCTGTGTGCCTTTGGGAAAGCCATGTGACTTCTCTGGGCCTCAGCTCTCTCATCTTTAAAAGTGCTTGATAATAATACATGTTTCATAGGACTTTGAGGGTAAAATTAGCGAATTCATGTAATTATTTTATTACCTAGCACATAGTAAACGTTCATTAAATGAATAACTACTGTTATTAATATTTTCTAGTCATTATCCTCTAATCATTTTTAAATATTCTTGTGATGATTATTTTCATTTTGGATCTTGGATTGCATATTCCTATGACAAAGGAATGTCTATATACTGTTATAGACTTCACAGCTCCTAGCTCTATGCCAGACCCAGAAGTACTTAATTAAACAGCTAACAAATCATCTCACCCAGCCTCCTATCATATCATTCTTTTATTTTCTTTTTAGCATTTAGCTGCTATTTTCTTATTCTTTGTTGTTGTTGTTTTTATGGTCTGTACTCCTCTTACCTCTAAATAGAATGGAAATTCCATAAGAGCAGAGACTGTCTTGTTCATAGCTGTATTCCTGGAGTCCTGAAGAGTGGCTGACACATGATAACAATAGCATGCATTATATATATATATATGTATATATGGCAGTCTGGCTCTAGAGCCTGAGCTCTTAACTGCTACAGCATGCTGAATATAGCAGGTGCTCAAAAAATAATTTATGGATACATGAGTGAATGGTCATCTTTTAGTCATCTCATTAACCCTCTCTGTTGTATTTAACACTGCTAATTCTCTCTTTCTCTGTCTCCTCCATGGGCTTCTCTTCCTCAATCCCCTGTCCCCCTTCCTTTACCTACTGGTGTTCTACAGAATTCCATTCTGTGTCAACTGCTCTTTTTTACCACATGCTCTCCTTGGGTCATATTTAGAATCATGATTGAATGACCATATTTTATGCTGATGAGTCCCAGGTCTACCATAAATCTCTAGTGTTGATTCTCCAGAGGGACAGAATTAAATGTTCTTAGCTTCCTGGACAGCACCATTTGAGCATCCTTTAGGCACCTCAAACTCAACAAACACAAAGTTGACTTCATCTGCTATAGGTACAATCAAGTTAGTCTCAGCCAGTCTGTGGAGAGGGTGCCGTTTCATTTTCTCCCCAAAATCTGCTCCTCCCACTTCCCCAATCTCAGTCAATGTCACCACCATTTAGCCAGCCTTCAAGGCCAACAACCTGGAAATCACTTTAGAATTTTCCTCCCTCTCCTCATAGCCAATCTATGACCAACTCCTGTGGATTCTACCTCTTAAACAGTTCTGCAGTCCATCCCTCCTCTTTATTTCTGCTCCCAACAGGACTTCTGAACCTCCTTCCAAGAATATATATTGCAATAGTGTCCTAACTACTGTACCTGTCTCTGGTCTTGCTCCCTCAAATCCATTTCTGAATACCACCAGTGTGATCTAACTACAATAAAATTTTGTTTGCTCTATGCTACACTCTGTAGTGGTTCTGCCATTCACTGCCTTCAGGATAAAGTTCCCGCTTGTTAAAAATCAACCTTGAGGGACCTCCCTCATGGTCCAGTGGTTAAGAATCCGTCTTCCAATGCAGGGGACGCAGGTTCGATCTCTGGTTGGGAAACTAAGATCCCACATGCCGTGGGGCAACTAAGCCCGTGCACGCCACAACTAGAGAGAAGCCCACATGCCTCAACGAGGGGCCTGCGCGCTGCAGCAGAGGATCCTGTGTACCACAACTAAGACCCGACGCAGCCAAAAATAAAATAAATATTCTTAAAAAATCAACCTTGATCTGGCCCTTGACCACATCCCAAATCTACATCAAGCCCCTTCCCTACTCCCAACCTTCACCATCACCTATGCTTCAGAAATGGCCAGTTGGCCAGTTCACTGCATTTCCCCAGCAAAGCCCACATACAGAGCCCCGTTTTTCTCCTTGTGGAGTAGGGATCAGGGAAAGCCAGTCAACTCGAGAGTAGAGGAAACGTTATGGCAGCTTTTCAGTCCCCTAGTTTCTTCTTGAAGCCCAGCTGCAGCCCTGCCATTTCATTTCTCCAGACACTCCAAGAGCTTTATAATTTAGTCCCTTTATTCACTACTGCTGGCTCAAGTTGATGTCTGTTATTTGAAACCAAAAGAGTTCCAACAAGTGCACTGATGAACTGAAAGAAAAGGCATCTATTTACATAAGATGATTTGCATGAGAGGAAGGAAAGAGCCCCACCACAAGAAGAGGGAGAGGACTGGGGAGGCTGGCCCAGCCAGGCCCAGGGATTCATGTCTGAGCAGTGAGTGCAGCAAGAGAAGCTGCAAACAGATGATGAAGCCTCTATTTTACAAAGGCTCCCTCCTGAAGAAGCAAAGCTTTTGTGTCCAAGTGACAAAGTGAGTGCCACACAGGGCAGAGCCTTCTCCCTGTTCTGTGAGGGATGCAGCCCAGCTGTGGCACATTTTGGGTTCCAGGGAACACGGAAGTGCTCTGACATCCCAGGCTGGATGGCTGGGGATCACTGAAAGATGGCATTCTTGGCACAGCCCTCAGAGTTATCACCATGGACACCAGCAGCATGGGTGCGGAAAGGCACCCTCCCCAAGTGGCTCAGGGGGCAACAAATATCATTGTGGGGAGATGATGAGAGCACGGGAAGAAGACGTCATGAATGCCCCTTGGTAACTGTGGTGGACAGACTGGTTTGCAATACACCCACTGGCGAATTCCAAAAATAACTGAATGAGACTTGAATGGGGGCACTCAAGACTCTGAAACGTGAAGATGTGAGATAAATTCAACAAAATGTGGGTTATCACCATCCATAGGCCCCCCCTGCAACCCAAAGGCCAGGGAAATCCGAGGAAATTGAAGTTCATGGTATTAGATCTACTTAAAAATTTTTTTAAGTGAAGGAATAAAATAAACCTAGGAAAACTAAAATGGAATTACCTATGGGACTTTCCTTCAAAGCCTTGTCTAGAACTCACAAGATGTTTATGAAATGTCATCCACTAAAAGAAACAGTTTATAAATTAGTGTGCTGAGATTTCCTACTAATTCAGCAAAGTAGAAGGGGACAACAGAAAGCTTATATTCCAGGATTACAAGTCAGAAAGTCCCCTTTATAAAATTAGGGTCTCTGGGTAGTTAGCCACAGAGATCTTGTCAATTATTCTTGAGCTCATTTGGGAAAGAAGTAGACTGACATTTTTATAAGCTTACTTTTAATTCTGCATTTCACATGGAGTGCTTGACCCAGTTGTGAAATGACACACTTTCCATAGCCTGGTTGGGATTAACCTGACTGAACATATAGCAAATCAATTCACCCAAGGAATGGATGTCAACTTAGCCTTAAAGAGAAACTTTCCTCTAAAGAAAACTTTGTACTAAATTCAACTTGATACTTATACAACTTTCATGATCCTCAATTCTTTTCCATTCTTATAAGTGATGATACTGAGTTTCAAACTGAAGCTGATGAGTTATAAAAATCTCCATTTAAAACATTCTAACTATGTTTACAGATATTTTTATGACACCCAGGAGACATGAAATGCAGGACCATTAGTTCACTGGAGGATGAAGACTTGGGGAGTTAAAATGTTTCTCAAACATAAATTTTCAAGTAAATGAAATCCAGAAATCAAACTTCCTATATGATAGGAATTGTTCAAAGCAATTAACAAAATATGAGATAGATATAATTTTTTCCCTATGTCATAGATGAAGAAATATAAGCATGGAGAGCTTAAGTAACTTGCCTAAGAGCTCACAGCTAGTAAGTAGCAGGGCAGGGATTTAAGGCAAACTGACTAGAGAGAACACATGTGATAACCAGCGTTAAGTATACAGCTTCCCAGCTTCTGCTACTTCCCTTCTTTAGCTGGTATGTGTATCTTTGGGCTGTTTGGTACCAACTCTGATCCCATCTATATGTGACCTTATCTTTCAAGCATCTAACCCCTTCTCTAGCAAGTCTCACTGGCTTAGCTTGGATTAGTGTTTTCACTGTGGGTTTTTTACTTTAACACAACCAAGCAATTCCTTAATTCTCAGCAGACACTGACTGGGTCCTGGGTGTCCTAATTTAACTCATTTCTGGTACTATCTACCTGGACATAGCATCAGATCCCACAGGTTAAGGGCTCTGTCCAAAAGACTCCCTCGACCCCACCCCCAAACTTCAGATGCCAATCACAAGTCCAGGTTGTCACCTGTGCATCTGACCTGCTAGCTAGAGATCCTCTGATCTCCTGCAACCGAATCCTTGGGTTCGATTAACTTGCTAGAGCAGCTCACGTAAACATTTTGCCTCCTAGATTACTGGTTTATTATGAAAGGATATAAGTCAGGAACAGCCAGATGGAAGAGATTCATAGGACAAGGTATGAGGAAGGGGCTCGGGTTTTCCAGGCTCTCTTGGTGCACCACTCTCCCAGCACCTCCATGTGATCACCAATCTGGAAACTCCAAATCCCGTCCTTTTGGGTTTGTTTGTTTGTTTCTTTTTCCACACCGCACAGCTTGTGGGATCTCAGTTTGCTGACCAGGGATTGGGCCACGGCAGTGAAAGCACCGAATCCTAAACGCTAGACCACCAGGGAACTTCCCTGTCCTTTTGGGGTTTTGTGGAGGCTTCGTTACATAGGCATGTCTGATGAAATCTTTGGCCATTGGCAAATAATTCAACCCCCAGTTCTTCTCCCCTCCCCAGAGGTGGGGGGCGAGGGGCTGAAAGTTCCAACCCACTAATTACCTGGTCTTTTCCCCTGGCAACCACCCTCCATCCTTAGGTGCTTTCCAAAAGTCACTTCATTAATATAAACTCATGTGTGGTTCAGAAGGGTTTGTTATGAGTATTAAGACACCTTTATCACTTAGGAAAGTCCAAGGGTTTTAGGAGCTCGGTGCCAGAAAGGGGGACAGAGACTGAATATATATTTCTTATTATAAATCACAAACATCACAGTTTTCATGTTTAAGTTGTCGGGGCATTAACTGGAAAACCACTCGAATGCACCTGCTACATCTCAATGAGTTCTTTACAATCAAGACTTGAAAAGCAACCACAGGCAATAATATTAGGGAAGCAGAAGTGGAGGATTACCAGTATTGATTACCTACTATGTGCCAGGCACTAAAAGTTCTAAATGCATTACCTCATTTATCTTTGTAACAACACAACAACTAAATGAGGCCAAAGACTATCAAAGGGTCAATCAGAACAATCAACAGTGTTAAAGAACAATGACAATACGAGATATTAGAAGACCACAACAGCCTAAGAGGATTGAGCACAGAAAGATGGTCTACGGGAAAAGCCCCCAAAAAATGGATTTAAATTTTTCTTAATTTATATTTTGAATGGGATTATATGCAAAATTCAGAAGGTACATAAGAGGGTTTTTTTGTTTGTTTTTTATAGTCAAAATAGGTTATTGATTGGGACCATAAATTTTTTTTTCGTAAGAGTTTTGTAATGGACATTTGTCATTTGTGTCTGCCCCACATCTTTTCTTTGTAGTTCTTCTATATTATGAATTCTCCTTTCCACAGATAGAAACAAACAAAGACAACACATATCCTAAAACCCTTTGCTGCTAGGATATAGACATGTGACTATATGCCAACAAACCCCAAACTTAAGCAAGACTTGGGTTACAGGCGAAAACTTACAGACACACTATTCACCTAGTAAGTATGGCCCTGGGGCATTTGCTTTTCTGTAGGAACTGCAATGGGGATACTGGTGCTCAGTCCAGGTTTTATAGATGTTGAGCATCCCTTGGCAGCCACAGCAGGATTTCTGCTAGAACACCCCTGTGGTGTGTTTGGACATTTGTGATGTAGTTGGACATTTTTCCTGGCTGCTTTGCTTCTGACTGTATGACATGCAGGCTTTGTCTGTTGGCCCTCCCAGAAATTCTAGTTAATACTGTGCAATAAATTTTTACTGAAACTAGCTGGAATGGATTCTTTCTTTGAAAGAGGTCCCAAGGTATTGGGAATCTGGGATGGACTAGGTGACCTGGTTGGATAAGAAAGCAGTAAGGATGCAATACAGGTAAAACACTGGCACCCAGTAGTAAAAGAGTCATGAAAACTATTGCAATACAAGTTAGGATGATACTGTTTCTTCCTCAGTTTAGAGAGATGCATCAATAGATTATATCTCAGTATGCCAAAATTAGAGTGAGCCCAGCCCCACACCCCAACCTTCCCCGTTAGGCAGAATTTATAGGGCAGGAAGAAGAACCTGCCCTACATCTCCTGGGCTTCTCAGAGAAATCAAGGATGTAAAAGGGGGTCAGAGAGATGATTTGGAGAAAATGATTGAGGAGATCTTTTTTGAAGAGGCTTCTGCTCTGCTTTAAGTCCTCTCTCCTTTGGACAAACGGGGGGGGGGAGGGGTGATAGGTGCTATCTCCCAACCTCAAGCCTAGTGAGAGAATTTCCAGTAGACCACAGGGTAAGTTATGAAATGAAGCCCCCTGCAGCTGGAAGACATAGAGGACCAGGGTCTGACTAATGACCAAGAAAGCGCAATCAAGTCATGGACTGAAGTCCAACTCCTCCATCAAAATACAGAATGTTTAGAAGGGCTGGTTAAGTGCTCTGGAGATGGAGGAACCAGGAGGGCTGCTACATTGCAATCATCAGGCACTCCCGGAGTTTGCTGGGGCAGGGGATGAGATTTCCCATAACTACATGTGGGTTAAAAAGGAGAAAGACTTGGATCCTAATGATAGGTCTTTTTAGAAGGACCTTGGCAATAAAAGCTGAGCATGCACTGCTGGATATCCAGGGGCTGAGGAAAGAGTTGAAAGGAACCATCCAGAATAGAGATACATCCACTGGAATCGATGGAACTGCAGGAGAGGCGGCCTGCAGGGAGCATCCAAAATTCCTATGCAAGTGCCCTGAGAGATGAATCGGCTTGAGCCATCCTACAGGCCCCCCAGGGGTCACCAGCTTTAATCATCTGCAAGGCCCAGAGAACACAAAGCCACCAGATCAAGTCATAACTCACTTGCCTCTTTCCCTCTCATCTCTACCCTACCTTCACCCTGAGAGAAAAAGAAAATGACAGCTAGCAGGTAGAGGTGAAGGTTGTCAGGGAGAGCAGGAAAAGCCAGAGAAGCTGTCAGAAGTTCCATCCAGGGGTAGAGGAATACCACCTTCTCCTCCTTCATCCCTGAATGAAGTTGAAAGAGTTGGTGGTAAATATAAAATTGCATTTTGATTATATCATGAGTTGTGTTCATATTAGTCCATGGCTCCCAGTGGCAAAACACCAAAATGATCAGCTATAGTCACACAGAATGAAATGCCAGTGAAAGCAAGGCTCTGGCGGGTGGAGAAGGAAGGAATAAAAAGGCTCTGAGGTGAGTAATTCCATTTAACTGTACGATAAAATTTAAAGAAAAAAAATCACAAGTTTAAATTCTCACTTCAGAGCATGGTCAGTGAATGAGAAAGGTTCTGTGACTTCCCTAAAATACTCTTTTATTTCTTGCAGGCACTGAGCTAATGAAGCTGAAAAGTCAGAGGCAGAGACGGAGTCTGAAGATCGATGAATTACAAAACAGATTGAATTCAAGTCTCACTGGGTCTTTCAGGGAATTTATCGAGAAAAAGTGGTTCTTCCCCTGAGTACTGGAATGGACATATTTTGGAGGTGTCAGATAGCCCCAAGAATCTAAAGCCCGAGAACTCACAGAGCTTCCTGGACCAACAAAAGCAGCCCCTCCTCCCATTCTGATGAGGCTGGTCCTGCCCTGTTCAAAGACACCAGCTTCCCTCGGTGGTCACCTTGCAAGGGGATGTCCTCATGGCCCACCCCTACCTCTGTTCATTGACTCCACACCCAAAGCTAGAGGCTGATTCTAGCACGCCCTGAAATCAAAATCAGACCTAGGAAGAGAACGCAGACACACCAAAAGCATTGCAGGATTATGGGAAAGTATTCTGAGAGTGTTAGGAAGAGAAGTTCAGAATTTTAGATTGGATCAAGCTCATCTTAAAGGTGCCCTCACCGAAAATTCTGGATACAATGTGCTAGATTAAACAACTGGAAGAGGTGTCAACTTCTTGACTGGTTGTCTGAGACTGAGTCTCAGTGGCGGCCTGTGCATGTGAAGTTCAGATGCCATACATACCTTGATGGAACATACAGAAGGGAATCCAAAGACTTACAGAGACAGGAATATGACAGTGGATTTATAATACCTTTTAAAATACCTGAACTACTCACCCAGTTTCAGAAGAAAAGCCCTCTGATGAGAAGAGCATGAGCATGCCTGAAAGTACTTGCCTGCTGTAGGCCAGGGATGATAGCAGGAGCTGCCTCCACGGGAAAAGGTTTCCTGAAGGAGTAGATGTCAGCTTTAACCTTCACAGTGGGTCCACATGCCTGAAATAAGCATAAGGCTTACGTGTGATTATCAGAAGGATTTGATTCTCAGGGATATTGGAGAGTGCGTAATAGATTGTAGGGTCTTTGCGGCTGAAATACATGGATACCAAAGTGTGACTAAATTTGTATAACAACAACAATAACAAAATCTAAGTCTGGGGAACAGGGGCTGATTTTTGTCACGAAGATAGAGAGTCACAGTCCTTTACCCAATTCCCAGACCCAAGTCACTTAAAAGACCCTTGGAAAAAGGGGACACAAGACACTCTTTAGGAGCAACCCAGCAATGGCACCACAGGTGTACACCAATGTCTCCCTCCTCCAGCAGGGGCACCACAGGTGTACACCAATGTCCCCCTCCTCCAGCAGGGGCACCACAGGTGTACACCAATGTCTTCCTCCTTCCCTTTAACAAACGCACTTGGAGCCACATACTAGGGTAACTGGGCCCTGGGAAAAGGGCTTCTATTGGTCTTTCAGGATTTTTATTATTATTCCTAGCTGATGCTAATATCTGGAGGCTCCAAATGCCATGTGCAGTTCTCTGGTTGGTGTAAGGGAGTTTATGGAATACAGGTGCTAGTGCGGCTCACCCACAGTAGGACCATTTATAGTGATCCTAGTGGATCCTTGAATCCCCTCTATAGTTATTTCCTCAGTTCTTGAGTGCTTAGTTGTAGCCAAAGTACTGACAGAATAGACATACTGGGTCCCTGACCAGTGATGTGTTACAATGGTAGGAAGGGTCAAGTCAGGTGGTTAAATACACAGAAGATGAAGTCAGACAACACGGGTTCAAATCTCAGTTACTGCTGAAGACCTTATGCAAGCTTCTTATATTCTCTTTGGCTCAATTTCCCCCATTTGTAAAATGATAGTTCTTACTTATAGCATTATTATAAAGATGAAATGAGTTAACATGTATGTACAGTGCCTGGAAAATAGTGTTTGCTATTATTATCTTCCTTGCTTTATCAAGTATATATTTATGCAGCTAACTGATTTTCTATTTTATTTCCTTCTGCTTTTCTCCTATATTTTATATAGACTACATTAATGATGGTTAACCTTAAAACTTAGTCCAGAGGTTATAGAATAACGAGATGGGCTTGTTACTAAACTTGAGGAGGAATGCTCATTTCTCAGAAATCCTGGACTTGGAGTCAGATTCAGGGACTGCTAAGACTTTAGGGCTCTCCTTTATGGAGAGAGGGTGAGCATGTCCTCACTTTTTTTTTTTTGGGCCTCATCGCGTGGCATGCGGGATCTTAGTTCCCTGACCAGGGATCGAACCCACGCTTCCTGCAATGGAAGCATGGAGTCTTAACCACTGGACCGCCAGGGAAGTCCCTGTCCTCACTTTTACAAGGAATGGTGGCATTATCTCAGGCTATGAGAAACTTCATGGCTTAAAGGTAGATTTTCTACGGATGCTTTGCTGAAAAAATATTATGACTATAGTGAATGTTCAATAATATTCATGTATAGGTATCCAGTTAGTTCTATTGAATTCTGATGGTAGTATTAAAGTACAGAGTTCATGTAATAGTAACTTGTTTAATGTCATTCCAATGTGTTTTTTCCAACACCACCAAGCAATTCTCCGGTTCTCAGCAGAGACTGACTGGGTGTCCTACAAATTTAACTCAATTCTGACCCTATCTACCTGCAGATAGTGTCGGATCCTACAGGTTAAGGGCTCCGTCCTGTATGGCTGCTTCCACTTCAGATGCCAATCATGAGTCTACGCTGTCACCTGTGCTTCTGGCTGACTAGCTATAAATCAAAGGTCCCCACTACCCCCTCCTCAGGTTTGATTAATTACTAGAGCAGCTCACAGAACTCAGAGAAATATTTGCTTATGTTTACAGTTCAATATAAAGGATATTATAAAGGATACAGATAAACAGCCAGATGAAGAGGTCCGAGCTCAGGAACTGGGGTGCACCACCCTCCTGGCATGTGAATGTATACATCAACCCAGAAGTTCATTAAATCTTGTTGTTCAACAGCTTCTATAAGGTGGAATTTTTATAAGGGGAAGGCACACCGCCACATTTCCCTGTCTAGAGGTCAGTGGGTAGAGCTGAAAGCTCCGACCTTCTAATCACAAGTTTTCCTGGTGACCAGCCCCATCCTGAGGCTATCTAGGGGCCCCACCCTAAGCTACCTTATTAGTAAAAACACAGGTGTGCTCAGAAGGGGTTCCTTATGAATAACAAAAGACTCTCCTATCACTCAGGAAATTCCAAGGGTTTTAGGAGCTCTGTGCCTGCAACCAGGGATGAAGACCAAATATATACTTCTTAACGTAGATCACAATATCACATACACCCCAATGTTTATAGCAGCATTATTTACAATTGCCAAGATATGGAAGCAGGCTAAGTGTTCATCAACAGATGAATGTATAAAGAAGATGTGGTATATATACATACACACACACACACACACACACACAATGGAATACTACTCCGCCATAAAAAAGAATGAAATTTTGCCACTTGCAACAACATGCATGGACTTGGAAGGTATTATGCTAAGTGAGGTAAGTCAGACAGAGAAAGACAAATACTGTATGACATCACTTATATGTGGAATCTAAAAATTAAAACAAACTAGTGAATATAACAAAAAGGAAACAGACTCACAGATATAGAGAACAAACTAGTGGTTACCAGTGGGGAGAGGTGGTGGGGGGCAACATAGGGATAGGAGATCAAGAGGTATAAACTATTACGTATTAAAAAATAAGCTACTAGGATATATTGTACAACACAGGGAAGGTAACCAATATTTTATAATATAAATGGAGTATTACCTTTAAAAATTATAAATCACTATGTTATATACCCGTAACTTATATAATAATGTACATCAACTATATCTCAGTAAAATAAAAAATCACAATATCACAGTTATCCATTTCATTAGATCGTAAGCTCCATGAAGATCCATTTTCTCTCTTGTTCACCACAGTATCCCCAGAGCTAGTGCAGGCTTCTCTGTACATGGGATTCTCTCAATAAACATTGGCATAAATGACTCGATTTTGAATACGATAACTGTATTGTTAATTATCTATTGCTAGATAACAAACTGCTTCAAATTTAGAAACTTAGAACAACACACATTAATTATCTCATGGTTCCTGTGAGTCAGGAGTCCAGGCAAGACTTTGTTGGGTCTCTACTCCAGGGTCTCATCTGAAAGCTGCAATCACAGTCTTGGCCAGGGCTGCAATCTTAGCTCAAGGTTTGACTGGGGAAGGATCCACTTATAAGCTCACACGATTGTTGGCAGAATTCAGCTCCTTGAGGGTTGTTGGACTGAGGGCCCCGGTTCCTTGCTGGCTGTCAGTTGAAGTTACCTTCAGTTCCTGCCACGTGGGCCTCTTCACGGGGAGGTTCATAACATGGCCACTTGCTTCATCAAAGCCAGCAAGGAAGAGGGTCTTTTAGTATAACTGAAATTAAAATCCTATGTAATGAACTGATGTACATGTAATCACATACATTCCATTACCTATTGATTAGAGACAAGTCACAGGACCTACCCACACTCAGAGGGAGAGAATTATACAAGAGCATGGATTCTAGTAGGCAAAGATCATTGGGGTCACCTTACAATCTGTCTGCCTCTGTGATTCACCAAATACCCTTATCAAATCAGCTAAGCTGTAGCCATTCTCTAAAGAAGGCCAGACAGTTAATGTCTATGAAATGCCAGAGAGTTCTCATTAGCTCAGCCCTTATTACCCAAGTCCCTGCTACTGTCAAGTTACATAGGGAAGCAAAGGTCATCTTAAGATAAAAATATTCACTAATATCAAACTTGCTCCCGCTCGAAAAACACTTCTCCTCTTAATGCTAGTACATGTCCTCTTACACCTCATTTTGCCAGAGTGCCTCCTGCTAATTATGTGAGTCTGCAATGCAAATACAATCAAAACCAATTGCACGGGCACTTCAAAAGAAAATTATTTGAATTATCAGAGGCTTAGGAGAGGCCCTTGGGAAAACTGATGAAGCTCTCAATAATTTTGTAAAAATATTCTTATTCGGATCATGTTGGGAAATTTGAGTATGAAATATTATGTATCCTGCTGTCATACCATTTTTGGAAAAATATTATGAAAAAATGTCAGCAAAATATTTTTTTTCATTCTAAGAAAGTTGCCTAGATGCAAAATAAAGTAACCTAACCTTAAATATAAGAGAAAATAGCATAGTCCCATAATTCTATTTTATTTTTATTTGGATCTCTTGTGGCCTGGGTTCAAATCCTAGCTATGTCAATTACTAGCTGTGTGATAGGCAAGTTAGTTTTTCTGTGCCTCAGATCACACATCCGTAACATGGAGATGCTAGTAATAATAGTACCTAAATCACCTTGTACTTCATTTGACCCTAACGACAACCCAGGAGGCCAGGTTGAGGCAGGTGCCTTGACAGGGTTAATGACTGTGATTGGGTAAGATGACCAGAGGTCCCTTTTTTTGCCTCCAAAATGCTGGGCTTCAGCAGCATGAACCAGAGTCGCCAACTAATTAAGGTCAGGGGAATCCACACATTTAGGATAACCTCCTCATCTAAATGCTTTTTGAAAAAGTCCATCTAACATGAATCCACATAAAGACCAGATGATATACAGTGCACCTCACAAGATATAAGAGCATTTAAGTAACTTTCAGAAGGTCAATAGATTAAAAGTGGTGTATTCAGAGCCAGGTGTAACTAACTCCAAAGCCCACTTTGATGCTTTTTTCATACCCTTCTCTTTGTACAGCCCCGTAGATAGCAGGATGAGCACCAGGGAAGAGTGGTCCAGCATGGGAGAAATGCCCAGCACTCAGAAAATAAGGGTCAGATCCATAGCCAACCCCAGAAAATCACTAGCCTTGCTTCCCCGCCCCCTCCTCTTCCTCAACTAACCCTTTCATTCCTTAGCTCTCTCCTCCCTTCCCCATACCGCTTGTGTTCCTCCAGGCTGCTGCTTAAGAAGGTTTTTGAGATCTCAAGGGTAGGAAAAAAGAAACAGTCTAAATCAAAAAAGCAAATAAACATTGCACCATCTTCCAGCTGTTCTATCTGAACAGAAAGAGGAACTCAAAGCAAGGCCCAGGAGTGTTGAGTTCATTTTCAAAGCACATATAGTGTTCATTCTTAATAAACCAATGGATGGAGTGAGACAGAATGTAGAGAGACTGAGGGAAGGGTCACTGCTTAACAGATCAATGCCACGAACAGAAGCAGCTGAGTCCACACGCATGCAAACAGGTTGAGGTGCTGCTTAGGTCTAGGAAGGATCAACAGT
Organism: Balaenoptera musculus; assembly: GCF_009873245.2. NCBI lineage: Eukaryota > Metazoa > Chordata > Mammalia > Artiodactyla > Balaenopteridae > Balaenoptera > Balaenoptera musculus. The sequence continues at coordinate 78,602,666 of NC_045794.1, forward strand.
ACCTTTGGAACTTACGGTTCCGAGCATGAAGCCTGGCCTTCCCACTTGAAGCAAGTCACCGAGTCTCTTCTTCAGATGTGAGGTAGAGAATAATCAAACTCCTTAGAGGCCAAGCTGGGAATGGAAAAGAAAATGAAATGCTGAGATCCAAGTGGTATTGCCTTGGAAAATAATCATTGTGAGGGAAGGGAAGTATTATTCCATAGCTGGTGCTGGGTACAACCTGAAGAATGAAATGAATTCATGCCACTGTGGAAATATTTTGATTCCTCTTTGACTGAAATGAAAAGGACTATAGATAACATGCTACATGGTATTGAATGGTAAGGCGTGAGAGACAAATCTCATGAACAGAAGTACGTGGAGAATTCCAAATCCTGAGGGTATATTACTCTTCTCAGTACAGTGATGAAGGGGGATTAGAGAATATTTACACCCCAGAAACCTCAAAAAACAAGGAACAATAACTATCATCCAGGTGGGTCAACTATCTTAAGTTAAAAAATTCTTATCTCTAACAATCCTGCTCAATACATTTTCAGTATTTAAGGGTAAAAAACTCTCCAATATAGTTAACAATGTATTACACATTTGTTTAAACTCTTGAAAATAGAACCTTTGATCTTGAGTCTATAATGTCTACAAAGTTTGTAAGACATGTTTGTTACATACATTAGATTATAAATTATGTGTATTAGAATGTTAGTTAAATTAGATTTTCTCACTGTCTCAGATCACATTCCCTAGAAGCAGAGCCTGAGACAGGGTTTGGGGTGCATACAGTTTAGTGAAGGAGGACTCAGGAGAAAGAGTGAGGGAGAAGGACAGGGCAGGAGGAGGAGCTAAGCACGGGGAGGATCTCAGCCAGAGATGAACTTCAGGATGATTCCACGGGAAGCACGGCAGCATAAATAGCATCGCAAAGCTGATCCCACCTTGAGGCAAGGGGGCCAGCCTTTTGTACCCCATGTCAATCAGTCACTGGCTGCTGGTTATGACCCAGGCATCGGGAGGGGCATAGGTGTAATTTCCTGGGTGGAGTGGCTCCCTTTGGGCTGAGGGCAATTCTTTGGAGAAGGATGTATCTGTGAATACTTAGCAGCCCAAACTCACAGCACCTGGGGGATGGATGCACGAGTCAGGAGAAGGTGTGTGGCCAGTGGGCCAGCAGCAACCAGTACACTCACAACAGCTGTGAAATAAACTCACCTGCCTGCGATAAGCAACCCCATACCTAGACCCTCCCTAGCCTTCTATTAAGGAATCGCATCACTATCAATATGGTATAGATTTCTTGGGGGTCAGTCACTGGTATTGGCTTTCTCCATTTAAGCCTGTTTGAAATAAATACTTTCTCTGGTAGAGTCAAATCTAAATATAATGGGAATCTTCATTTTTCCACAGACAAAAGCAATTCAAGATGGATAAGAGTAAATAACAATTTAAAAAATCAAACACTGAAAAACAGGAAGAAGATCTAATTAAATATTCATCATCATTCTCAAAGGAGGATGGTTTTTTAAGCCTGGATGTAAGGAAAAAATCATAAAGGAAAACATCAGCAGGTTTTACTGCATAAAAGCATAAAACTTCTAACCATCAGGGGAAAAACAAAACCAACTCTGCATAAACAAAATAAAAAGGTAAACAACAGAAAAGAATATTTCTGCAAATGTGAAAAAAAAATTCCTTGACAAATGATGGTTGCTAATTCAGCAAGGGTAAGATTTTCACAGCATGCTTATTGGCCAGATTCTGGAATAAAATCTGCACCCAGCAAAAAGGATTGAAAAGAGATTAAAATATCTTTTTTCAAGTGCCATACGTGACCAGCTATAACCTTGGGCAGCTTACTTCATTGTTTTTTATCTCAGTTTCTTTATCTTTAATGTGGAGATAATAATAGTGTCTACCTCTTTTTTGTTATCATTCTTAGGGCTGCAAGAGCCAGACGTCCTACTAGGAATTAATTGTCCATACTTATAAAAAGAAGAATTGTTAGAAAGAGAAGAAGGAGCTACAGGGGGTGACAGAGCAGAAGTATTAGGGAAGAGTAAGTGGAGATGGAGTTGACAGAATCAGGGCAGCATATCTAACTAGGTTCCACCACGCTCTGGCATGAAATTATCTTTGGCAGAGCTAAAGCTCTACAACTTAGGCCAAGGAGTTGTCAGAGGACCCTTGATGCCCATGGAGAATTCCTTCTTACCTACTTTGAGAGAGACAAGCTTTCTTTCTTCTTCTCTGGCTCCCTTGCCATTAGGTGCTGTCATACGACCAAATTCTAGCTTATGGAGTATGAGTGGGAGTGACGTGTGCCATTTCTGGGCACACACACATCATATTCATCTATGTTCTCCATTCCTTTTCAACTGCTGGAAACTGGATGTGGTGGCTTTACCTGGGCCACGCAGATGACAACAGACCCTAACACAGGGCAGAGCCACTAGATGGAAAGAGCTTGAGTCCCAGAATTACTCTGTGGAGCAGAGCCACCTAGAATACCCACACTGGATAGTTTCATGAGCAGAAAACAAACTTCCTTATTCATGCCACTAAATTAATGGGTCTTGTTACAATTAAGTCTACACTCATTCAGCAATGTTGAACTAAGTCTACTGATAAATGCCACTTAAAGCCTTTCCTATGGAAACACCCAAGGCACACCGGAACCGTGACCCTACCAACAAACAGCAGGAGACAATACATGTATGTGAAAGGCTACACATACAGTTTGAAGGCTGCTGCCAAAAGGGTTTGGCTCCAAACATTTCCCGTCTTGGCCTGCAATAGGGGCTGGCAAACTTCTGAAAAATAGGACAGATAGGAGATACTGTAGATGGCTTTGTGGGCCATACAGTCTCTGTTAAAACTGCTCTGCCTCTTTGTAGCACAAAGGCCATCATAGGCAATACCTAAACGAATGGGCATGGCTGTGTTCCAATTAAGTGATTATTTACAAAAACAAGGTGTAGGCCATATTTGGCCTGCAGGCCATAGTTTGCTGACTCCTGACCAGAAGGACCCCTGGAATTCCTGTTGTTAGAGAATCATTTGTTTGGCCTATACTTAGCAGAGTCTTATTAAAATGTACACATAGGCAGTAAACCAAACCGTAAAAGGTGGCATTGTTTGTAGCCTTACATTGTACCTGATTGTCTTGAAGAAGCTATATTATAATGGGTTTGACATTCCTGATCAAGAGCCTAAAGTTAACCATTTATAAAAATGATGGGGCTTCCCTGGTGGCGCAGTGGTTGAGAATCTGCCTGCCAATGCAGGGCACACGGGTTCGAGCCCTGGTCTGGGAAGATCCCACATGCCGCGGAGCAACTAGGCCCGTGAGCCACAACTACTGAGCCTGCGCGTCTGGAGCCTGTGCTCCGCAACAAGAGAGGCCGCGATGGTGAGAGGCCCGCGCACCGCGATGAAGAGTGGCCCCCGCTTGCCACAACTAGAGGAAGCCCTCGCACAGAAACGAAGACCCAACACAGCCATAAATAAATTAATTAATTAATTAAAAAAAAAATGATGGGTGTCATATTTAATCAATTATTAACTCTTTAACTGCCCAGTTTAAAATTTCCTAGACTAGATAAGCATCAATTTAACAGGACAATATTGAAAATGCTCTTATCAATTTTATTTAGGATACTACTAGCTTTTCAAGATGGTGCCGAAAGTGAGGAAGGAAACCCCTGTCCCTCCCAAAGCTGAAGCCAAAGCAAACACTTTGAAGGCCAAGAGAACAGTGCTAAAAGGTGTCTTTAGCCACGCAAAAAAAGATCCACACCTCACCTACCTCCTGACAGCCCAAGATACTGCAGCTTGAAGGCAGCCCAAATATCCTTCGAAGAGCACCCCTAGGAGAAACAAGCTTGACCACTACACCACTGTTAAGTTCTCTCTGACCACCAAATCAGCCTTGAAGAAGACAGAAGATGACACACTGTGTTCTTTGTGGGCGTCAAGGCCAACAAGCACCAGATCAACCAGGCTGTGAAGAAGCTCTCTGACACTGACGTGGCCAAGGTCACACCCTGATCAGGCCTGATGGAGAGAAGAAAGCATATGTTCGACTGGCTCATGACTATGATGCTTTGGATGTTGCCAACAAATGGGATCATCTCAACTGAGTCCAGCTGGCTAATTCTAAATATATATATATAAATATAGATACATATATATACATTCACCATGAAAAAAGATATCTCTAGAGAAAGTTATGATTGAGTCATTGATTGACTGGCTGATAAGGGTACTTGAGATACATTATCTCCCATCATCACAATAGCTCCCGATGTGCCTTACCAAGGGGAACACTGAGGCTCAGAGAAGTAATTTTCTAAGATCATCCAACTGATAGAGAGAGATGTGCCTAGCTTCAAAGCTTCTATTCTCATACCACTGCCTCCTGGCTAGAAGAAGAAAGGGCATGGGCAGAGATTTTGATGGAAAACTAGAGGCTGGCCAGGAGAGGAGGCCACTGGGCTCTGGACCTGGAGGGACAGGCTTATGTGGTCAAGAGTATCAGGAAGCAGAAGCTTGACCACTGTGTATTGTTAGTGGGTCATAACATGAATAACTGGCTGAATATTCCAAGTGTGGATTGTTATAAGTACAACATGTAGCCTACAAAGAGCAGCTATGAAATTATTACATTTACTGAGTACTTACTATGTGACAGGCAGCATGCCAAATACTTTTCATGGACCCTATCATGTAATCTTCACAATAACCCTCTGAAGTAAGTACTATTATTATTATCTCCATTTTATAGTTCAGGAACTGAGGCACAAAGAGATTTAAGCAACTCGTCTAAGGTCAAAAGGTTTAGAAATGGCAGAGCTAATATTAATCTTGTCAGGCCTCAAAGCTCACATCTTAATCCCTTACACTATGCTGTTTCCTAAAACAGCAAATAATAAAATTTCACGCTATAATTATTCTTATCACTGTTCCGGTTCATTTCTCCAGAGAACTCTATCATAATCTACAATGATGCATATTTTTGCTTTCTTTCTTGTCTCTTTAACTAAATAGTAAGCACTATGAAGACAGAACCCATGTCTATTTTATCCAACAGGGCCTAGTGCCTAGTACAATGCCTAGCACCTCACAGGTATTTGGTAAATTTTTGCTGAATGAATTAATGGGTAAATGATATGCCAACAGGGGAACTCAAGTTGGCATAATATCTGTGCAGTGCAAAGTGGTTCTCTTCCTATTAATGTCAAAACAAAGAAACAAACAAACAAAAAAAACAAACGAACCAGAGTTGAAACCATCATGCATTACTGGTGGGGATATAAAATGGTGTAGCTGTTTTGGAAAACAGTTTAGTGGTTCCTCAAAAGTTAAACAAAAAAGTTACCATATAATCCAGCAATTCCACTCCTAGGATACTCCTGTGTATACACAAAAGAATTGAAAGCAGGGACTCACACAGATACTTGTACACCAATGTTCATAGCAACATGATTCACAGTAACCAAAAGGTAGAAACAACCCAAACGTCCATGGATGGACAAACAAAATGTGGTATATACATACAGTGGACTATTATTCCACTTTAAATAGGAGTGAAATTCTGATACATACTGATGAATCTTGAAAATATTGTGCTAAGTGAAATAAGCCAGACATAGGACAAATATTGTATGATTCCACCTACATGAATAGGCCAGTTCATAGAGGCAGAAAGTAAAATAGAAGTTACCAGGGGTTAAGGGAGGGTGGGTGGGGACTTTTTTTAAATAAACACAGAAATTTCAGTTTGGGATGATGAAACCATTCTGGAGATGGATAGATGTGATGGTTGCACAACAATGTGAATATACTTAATGCCACTGAATAGTTAAAATGGTACATTTTGTGTCATGTATATTTTACCAAAGAAAAAATCTCCACACGACAGAAGATGTGAATTTGCATTTGCCATCACGTAACTCTGAGGTCAGAGAGAATAGCAGGAGCCCTAGGGGTCCATGGGTCTCAGAGACAACAGCCTTCCTCAGGCCAAGGATGCTGGTGTCCGCACTGCAGAGCCCAAGAGGACCAGGAGACGAGAGTGAATCTCTGGCAGTACAGATGATACTTATTCTACTTGACAGTTAAAATTCTGCGCCTTCACCAACAGCTCCCAGGACATGCTCAGTCATTACAATACTGTCCTAGGCACTGGGAGTGGGCATTTCAGTGCAAAGTGAATGGTAAACTGTGAAGATTCACAAGACCCTGAGGAGGAGAAAATTTCCATAGGGTGGGATGGGAACAGAGATGTTTCTTTTTTTTTTGGCAACACCATGTGGCATGCAGGATTTTAGTTCCCCCGACCAGGGATCGAATCCGTGCCCCCTGCAGTGGAAGCGTGGAGTCTTAACCACTGGACCTCCAGGGAAGTCCCCAGAGATGTTTCTTTTAACCACCCCTGGTTTCCACCAATCCCCCAGTGAAAACGGATTGAAGGCTCACGTCAGAACCCACTGAATGAGAGAACATTGTCTGAGTGAGTCTTATTGATGTCAGAGACTACTGAACATGGCCCATAGTACCATAGTACTTTTTTGCCACTAATACCCATGCATGAATTAGCTTGCTAAGAAATAAGCAAGCTAATGACTTCCCATGACCAGAAGAAAGGTTCAGATGAATAAATTTTGTAGGGGATAAGGACGTGGTTGGGAAGAAGAAAAGGTAGAACCAAAGTGGGCAGAGCCAGAGTGAAGCCCGAGAGAGTTGGAGGCCAGGGAGAGGAGGCCCTGAAATAACAAAAGGGATCCGTGAAAGAAACCTCAGAGGGCACAGAAGTTGAGATCTTGATTCTTTCCAAACTGTAATGTTGTCCATGAAATTGAGCCATCCCTACTCCACAGACAGGTGCCCCTTCCTACCTAAACCCGGGGCCCCCAGAAGGGGCCTGCAGTCATTGGTACATTTGGGCAAATATCTCTCTTGCTTTTCTGTCTCATAGATGAATATAGGTGGCACAGTGTAATGCTAAGAGGAAAGGTGTCAGCACTTTGGAGCTAGTCTTGGAGATGAATGCTGCTTCTTTAACTTACTGGCTTAGAAATTACTTACCTCCCATGAGAGTCAAGTTCCTCATCTATAGAATAGTTCAACTATTAAGGTAACACCATATGCCATGCAATAATACCTGTTAGGTAAGCAGGTAATACCTACGAGAAAATACCTATTAAGGTAATACCTAATACCATGACCAGCACACAGCTACATGTTCCATAGATGATCACTTCCTTCCCTCATCTGTAATTCTAGTCCTGCACTCTGCCTACCCCAAGTGAGCAGAAATTGCCAAGTTTCATTCATTGTGCTGCCTGGCTGTGAGCCGTCAGAGGTCAGCGCCTCTCCTTCCTCTTGCTAGCACTGTCACAATTTGCATCCTTTATTTTCGTGCTGCCACCTCCCTACCGCCCCCGAGGATCTCTAAGGACTTGGCAGACTCCAGAGGGGAAACATAAACCATTTTTATGTTACCAAAAGGGAAGTTAGGACACAATGAAAGATTAGCGGTTTTTCCAGAAAAAATTTAAGAGAAATCCCAAATTGTCTTCCTTTCCCACAGTCCATCCCACTGTTTGAACTGCTTCCCTGGACACCAAATGAAAGCAGCTGGCAATCAGGGACCATGGTCCATAGGGAATGCTTATCAAGGGCTGGCTGGGGTCAGATTTTCAGTCATCTCATATTCTGAAACCCTCTCAAACCGCCTGTCGTGAATGACAGCAGTTTCAGCACAAGAGTCACTTCATCCTGAAACAATTGCCAAGCACCAGGTGTACCCAGCCTGTGGCGCTGGATACGAGTGAGTGACGTGCTTCCTCTGATTTACATCCATCCCTTTGAGGAAATGCTCCTTGCTAGGTGATGTTAACCTCCTGTATCAGCCTCTATTTTTAGCCTCTGAATGAGTGATGAATCAGGTTATAATCTGACAGTGTCCTTAAAGACATACTAAAGTCAAATTAAATTACAGTGCCTCAGGGCTTCCCTGGTGGCACAGTGGTTAAGAATCCACCTGCCAATGTAGGGGACACGGGTTCGAGCCCTGGTCTGGGAAGATCCCACATGCCGCAGAGCAATTAAGCCCATGCACCACAACTACTGAGCCTGAGCTCTAGAGCCTGGGAGCCACAACTACTGAGCCCACGTGCCACAACTACTGAAGCCCGCGCGCCTAGAGCCCGTGCTCCGCAACAAGAGAAGCCGCCCAATGAGAAACCCGCACATCGCAACGAAGAGTAGCCCCCACTCGCTGCGACTAGAGAAAGCCCGCGTGCAGCAAAGAAGACCCAACGCAGCCAAAAATAAATATATAAATAAATTTTTAAAAAAATTAGAGGGACTTCCCTGGTGGCGCAGTGGTTAAGAATCCACCTGCCAATGCAGGGGGCACAGGTTCGAGCCCTGGTCCGGGAAGATCCCACATGCCACGAAGCAACTAAGCCCGTGTGCCACAACTACTGAGCCTGCGCTCTGGAGCCTGTGAGCCACAACTACTGAAACCCACGCACCACAACGAAGAGTAGCCCCCGCTCACCGCAACTAGAGAAACCCCGCGCGCAGCAATGAAGACCCAACGTAGCCAAAAATTAAAAAAAAAAAAAAAAAAAAAAAATTAGAGTGCCTCAGACATCACACATATTTCTAAAGAACAGAACCAGAATGCATTATCCCTGCCCATTTTCAATCCACACCCATTATAACCTAAATTATTCTTATTATATATCCCATTTTAAATATATCAGATGGTTAAATATGACTCTAAGATTAAGTTTCCTCCAATTTTAATCAAGCCTCACAAACGAAGGCAGCTCATTCCAAAAGCTGCAGATAGAAATGATTTCTCTTGAATATTATCATTATGCTGTGAGCTCAGACACTGCTGGTAGAATCAATACTTGCGATCATTCAGATACACCTGGGGCACCTACTACATGGCAGGCACTGCCTCGGGCACTGGAGAGACAACGGCAAACAAGAGCAAGACATAATTCTTACCCTTGTGGAACTAGATTAGTGAGGAGCTAGATATTAACCAAATAATCAAATAAGCAAATGGTTAGGATTGAGTGCTGAAATTATGTTATTAAGTTTCTGATTCTGTCTCTCTCTCCATCCATCTCTTAGCTCTGCTGTCTTCTATTTGGTTTCCTCTTTCAGCATCATCTCTCTATGTGACTAAGACAGCCACTTGCAGCTCCTGATGATCCTAAAGGAACAGTTGTCCCTCGAGCTCCAGCGAAGTCCCAGAGAGGATGCTGATTGGCCTGGTTCAGATCACATGTTACTTCCTATAATGGTATGGAGAACTGGGAAAGTAATATTCTGATTGGCCAGCCCAGGTCACATGTGCACTCAAGGTGGAGAAGGGAGGGGTGGTGTTACTGTCCCTGGTACCATATGGCTAAGCAGGATTCCTAGGCATGGGAGACAGTAGTTTCCCAAGTGAAAGGATGATGGGCCAATGAATGTTTGTCCACGAAAGTGTCAGAAGGTTGATGTTTAAAGTCGGTCAAGCAAAAGAAGAAAAAGAGTAGCAATGTAAGTTATACGTTCTCTATATTCCTCTAAGTGCCAGGGACTGCAGCATGCAGCACAGTAGAAAGAGAGGGCTTCAGAACCAGACAGATGTGGGCTCATATCCTGCTTCCATCACATCTTAGTGGCTATGTGGCCTTGGGAAAATCATCTAATCCTCTAAAACAGTTTCTTCACTGGTAGCACGGGGATAATAATTCCACCCCAATAGGATTGTTGGGGAGATGAAATTATACAATGTAAACAAAGAGGTACAGTGATGGGAGCATTGGAGCTACTTGATGGATGAAGGGTATTTAGAAATCTCCCTGAGGTACCATATTGTATAACAAATATTGTAGACAGGGTCCTAACTTGTGGAATGAAGGGAGGGAATGGTGTTTGGAGGCAAGAGGAAGAAACAAAATATGAACAACTAAATAAACAGGCATACATTCGTATTTTGAAAAATGCTCTGATGGAAATAAACAAGGTAATAAAAAAACAAGGGAAAAACAAATATAATAGAGTAATAAGAGTGGAGGCCTCCTTTAGATGGGATAGGCCAGGAAGGCCTCCTTGAGAAGGTGACATGTGAACAAAGTCCTAAAGGGTGAGAAAGAGATTGACATGCAAGGAGTTCAGGGAGAAGGTTCTAGACAGAGGGAACAGCAAGTGCAAAGGCCCAGAGGCAGGAAAGGGACGGGCATTTTCAAGGAACAGAAGGAAGGACGGTGGTTGGAATGGTGAGATTAAAGAGAAACAGGAAACAGATCATAGTAGCCTTTCAGGCCATAGTAAGAAGTTCAAGTTGCATACTGAATGATATATCTGGTTAAAAATTCTAATAAGATAATTAGGGTTGTTGGATGGAGAATAGAATGGATAAGGGCGTGTGTGGGGAGACCAGTTAGGAGACCACTGCAATCAGCTAGGTAAGAGATAGTGGGGACCTAGCCTAATGTGGTGATAGTGGAGATGGGGATAAAAGGATGGATTAAAGACATATTTTGGTTGTAGAGCCAGAAAGATCCCAAGATGGATTTGTACGTGGGAGATGAAGGAAATGGAGGAATTAAAGATAAATCTTGCCTCTGGGGGTTGAGCAACTACTTGGGCAAATGTGGGCCATTCACTGAGCTGGGGAAGCCTTGGGAAGAAACAGATTTAAGATACTGAGTTTGAGGTGCCTATAGGGACCCGGGTGGCAGGATGGATGAGGCAGTTAGACAGCCAAGTGTGGGTCTTAAGGGAGAGGCCAGGGCTGGGGTACAAATTTGAAGCCATGGGACTGGATGAGATCATCCAGGAAAGAGGGGAGATAAGAAGAGAGAAGAGAAGGAAGAAGGTCCCTGCATGAGCCTTGAGACTCACAGAGGATGAGTCAGCAAGGAAGAGAAGCCATGACCGAGGAGAGAAACCAGAAAGTCACAGTGATAGAGGCCAGGAGAGGAAACTATTTCAAAAAGAAGGAAGCAGTCAACTCTGGTGAAAGCTGTTGAGAGATTAGTAATGAGGACAAGGAAATGAACTTTAAATTTAGAAACAAGTAAACAAACAGAAATCCACCCCTGACGGTGGTACTCTCAAACTCATCTTTCTAAAACAAATCTGATGTTATTCCCTTGATTACAAAATTCAGCTGCTCATCACCAGGTCCTTAGCAAGGTACATTGGCCCACTCCTTCCTAGCATGGCCTCCACCTGCTCTCATCCACTCCCCACTCCTTTGCCTGTGCTTCCTGTGAGCAGTGACCACAGATGGTCCTGCCTCTCTGAGCAGCCCCTGCTCTCCAGGTCTCTGCCCACAGTTTCTCAGACCTGCACTACCCTTCCTTTGCTCCTGGAGGATGCCGCACCCCTGACCCAGCCCTGATTCCATCTCCATACAGTGCTGTTTGAGCCACAAATCCCCTCCTTAGATCTCCAATACAGCACTTCTCAGATTGCATTAGAATTGTTTTCCTATTCATGGCACCTACTAGACTATGAGTGAGATCCTTTACAGTTGGGACTTTGTTTTGGTCATTTATATACTCAACACAATACCTAATGGATAGTAGCTGCCTACTAGGTATTTGCTGAGTAAGCTCCCTAAAGACAAACAGAAGTTTTAACTACTCTTTAAAAAAAGCAAAGTTAAAATATATCTTTTGAGCCTGAATGCATATACAAGTTCCCCTCACTCAAAAAAATCATTAAAAAGGGTACAAAAACATGAACACTCCTGTCATCGGTTGAATAGTGCCCCCCCCCAAAAAAAGGTATGTTGGAGTCTTAACTCTCAGTACCTCAGAATGGGACCTTAATTGGAAATAGGGTCTTTACAGAGGCAATCAAGTTAAAACGAGTTCAGTTGGGTGGGCCCTAGTCCAATATAACTGGTATCCTTATAAAAAGGTAAAATTTGGACATGGACACAGACGTACACAGAGGGAAGACCATGTGAAGATGCAGGGAGAGCGCCACGTAAAGACAGAGGATCGGAGTGATGCGTCTACAAGCCAAGGAATGCCTGAGGCCACCAGAAGCTAGGAGAGAGGCCTGGAATTGTTCCTTCCCCAGCACCTTCAGAGGGAGCATGGCCCTACTGGCACTTTGATTTTGGACTTCTGGCCTCCAGAATTGAGAAAATAAATTTGTCATTTTAATCCATGCAGGTTTTGGTGCATTGTTTTGGCAACACTAGGAAACCAATATATCCCCTGACATAGAGAAGGCCCAAAATGTATTTTTTTCATCACTTTGGCACTCTATAAGTTGAACTCAACTCGTTATGCTGAAAATTTTTAAAATACAGGAAGAAAAATAGCACTCTCCTCAATTTTGCCTAACAGGGAATTAAGAAGAATCCCCAAAGACCTCACTTTAATCAGGTTTAAATTAATCTACACTTTGTATTTATAGTAATATTAAATTAACCAAATGCATTTTAAAAATAATATATTCTGAAGGATGGATATTGGATTATATTAATTAGAGTGCTCTATTTTTATTTAGTAAAAGAAAGTTATGCATTTTCTTCTGCTCATTTTATAACTCTGGGTGAGCTTCATAATAAAATAATATAGTCTATTAATTAAAAAATACTCTATGAAAACGATAAAGTTCTGGAGTGAAACAGTGAGATAGTGTGATGGTTAATTTTATATGTCAACTTGACTGGGATAAGAAATGCCCAAATAGCTGGTAAAACATTATTTCTGGATATGTCTGCGTGGGTGCTTTCAGAAGGGATTAGCATTTGAATTGGGAGACTGAGTAAAGAAGATCACCCTCACCAGAGCAGGTGGGCATCACCCAATCCGTTGAGAACATGAATAGAACAAAAAGGAAAAGGAAGGGCAAATGTGCTCTTTGTTTAAGCTGGGATGTCCATCTCCTCCTGCCCTCAGATATTGATGCTCCTGATTCTTGGACCTTTGAACTCAGCCTGAATTACACCACCGGCTTTCTTGGATCTCCAGCTTGCAGACAGCAAATCAGGGGACTTCTAGGCCTCCATAACCATATGAACCAATTCCTATAATAAATCTCTTGAGATATATATCTATATATATCTATATATCCTATTGGTTCTGTTTCTCTGGAGAACCCTGATTAATACAGATGGGGAGGTGGCAGAGAAATTATCATTGACTTAGTTGAGTAGAGAAGAGAAAAGTAAAGAAGCTGAGCTGATACTCTGGGGAGGCATTAGTCAATTTAACCAAGAAAACAGAAGCCACTTTAAGTGTTTAAACAGAAGGAATTTAATACAGGGGATTGGTGACACGTAACGGAAGAGCTAAGCACCAAAGAGAACAATGAGGCAAACCTGAGATGAGCAATGGAAGGAGCCACTACTGCCTTTAGGCTAGAGCAGGTTTCTCAATCTTGGGACTATTGGTATTTTGTGCCAGCTGATCCTTTGGTGTGAGGGGCTGTCCTGGGCATCATAGGATGTTTAGTCTTTATGTCTGGCCTTCAGCCACTAGATGCCAGTAGCACCCCCCCTCACCTAAGCTGTAACAACCAAAAATGTTTCCAGACATTGCTAAATGTCCCTTGAGTAGAGGGGGTGGGGAGTAGGCAGAAACGTCCCTGGGTGAGAACCACTCAGCTGGAAGGACAAAAGGAGGAGGTGGTGTTACTGGAACTTAGGTACAGGGTCACCCAGGAAAAGCTGGAACCATGAAGCAAGAGGTCCATCCAGTGAGAGTTACAGACATGGAGAACAGGTCTCAGGCAGAGAGGGAGAGGGAGAAATACCCTGGCTTCTTTCTTATCCCCTCAATCTCCTGCGGACTGGCATTGGCCTTCTGAGATACAGAGCAGAGCAAGGGAAAGGCAAGGAATGGTTCTAAGGGTGCAGAATCAGTGCAGGGATTCCCTTAAAACTTTAGCACTGAATGAGGACAAAAATTTAAATTTGAGGTCCAACTTTGAGACTGGTGTCCATTCAATGTGCCAGATCCCCAGATAATTGCTACATATTATACAGAGGCAATTTACTGTGAAACCAAAGAAATCCCTCGTTTGCATGGGCCCCCTCCAAGGTGCCAGAAGGGCTCTAGTAATGTGTTCAATGGGGTCTCATGTTTTAGTAAAATTTGCATCACATTTCCCCTCGTGTTGGGTGGAACTGGAGTGGGTGTGGGCACTTTGGAGATCTGGTTAAAGGAAAGTTGAGATGGTATCAGCACTGCCTTTGGACCTGAGCAACCGGAGCTCCTGCCCTGGGCCTTACACATCAGAGAGCCTCACTGTGGCTCTCCTCCTGCTGCACCTCTCCCCTCTAGATGAGAAGTCTGCAGGGTCCAGGGGCTGTGCCCACCGGGAATTTACACCCTCCCCTTCTTCCCATAATTTGAGTACCCAGGACTACAAAATTCCCTGTCCAAATGGTCCTGAGCCCGCTCCCAGGATCTACATGGGCCTCTCCCCTGAGTCCAGACTTCCAAGAGTGGACCATGCTATAGGAATGCACACCCCCTAGGCCCAAGAAGTGGCCAAGGCACAGCAGTTTGCTGGAGGCTATGGACAAAGCTTGGTTGTATGGACTGGAGTGTCCACATATGTGAGAGGCCCTGCAGGGTGCAGAAGGGAGCTAGGTAGGAATGGGAAGAGAAGGGGAGTCATAAATAAGCAATTTTTTTTTTCAAATTATATCCAAAGTAGCAATTCATAAAGAGGAAGAGATAAGTTTTGAATAGAAGTAAAGAATAAGCTTCTATATTGTTTGATATCTGTTTCTTCTTGATCTAGCATAAAATACTGACATCATAATCCACCAGAACAATGGGGCTATCAATGACAAACTGGTTAATGAGGGTCATTAATTCAAAAAGTATTGAAGATTAGTCCCTGTGCAAGAAAACTTGAAATATGCATAAAATCTTACAGCTTATATATGAAAGAAAGCTGATGTAGGATTTCCCAAATTTGACAACAATTTTAAAAAATTACATGATTTACCAGTAACCAGTTTTGAGGTTGAAAAACCTTTTCTAACATATCAATAAAAAAAATTTATTCAATCATGCTAGAGGAAAGACTGAGTAACCTTTTGGTAGAAAATGATAATACAAAATCATTGTCATAAGAAGTGTATAGAGGTATGTCACCAAACAATAGAGAGGATATTAGATGTGTCAAGCCATCAAATAATGAAGATATTATTTTTTCTAGATTTTTGTAGTATTTGTCAGCTTTTTATTTTTATTTTATTTATTTATTTTTTAAATTTTTTGGCCATGCTGCGCGGCCTACGGGATCTTAAGTTTCCCAACCAGGGATCGAACCCATGCCTCCTGCAGTGGAAGTGCGGAGTCTTTACCACTGGACCACCAAGGAAGTCCCTGTCAGCTTTTTAAATTTTGTGACTGCCTGTAATTTCTTTTCCCATTTTATGTAAATATTCGACTTCATTGTTTACAATTTTGCATTCTTTTTCCTAAAGAAGGAGCCCACCTCCCTCTAAATTGTATAAGCTTTGGTTTCCACAAAACCTGGCTCTTCTCCGGCATCATAATTTATTATGTGAGTTGTTTGGGTGTGGAGAGGTGAAGTAAGAGGGGCTTGGGGCCTCTGTCTGGAGAAATTTATAGAAAATTATCTGAATGGGCAGCTCATCCTGACCCCCAAGATGTCAAGATGTATTATTTCAAGGTAAGTGAGTCAGTAACTGGCATTTCCCAAACGCCATTTTCAGATGACTGAATTACATCCTTGTTTCTCCTTGTCTTTGTTCTGTAGTCATGGTGGCAGCTGATGATAAGAGAGTGAGGTGGATGAGGGGCAGATGACTGTTTAGCTGTGACTCCACAACCTCTCACACGGTAGAGAACAAAGAAAGACAATTTAAAAAGAAAAAAAAAAAAAAAAGCCCACCAGAACACGCCTGCAATCCTGACAAAGAGCTGGTATCCGTTTGGGAGCCCCAAGGGCAATCCCAAAGTAGACAAAGCAGGGGTGTGGGTGGAAGGTCGTAGGAACCAAAGCGAGGTGGTTTCATTTGTGAGCCTACAGGCTGCAGAGCCATGACTCTTCGTCTCATTGAACAAAGAACAGGGATTAATTCTTAGTATGTAATTTATTATTTCTTTTAGAAGGAAGACATTTCACCCTGAAGCGTAATAGGTGTCTGAGTGCTCACATTTCTTCAAGAATAGTTACTGGGATTTGCGGATGTAATTTCTACGTAAGTTGGTGTAGTTCAGGGACTTGTAAAAGATGGACTGGCCAGCGCAAGGCTGCCTGTTCATTTTCCAGCAAAGGTTTTTTGATTCCTCAGAGACTTTATGGTTAAAGTGGGTTGAACACAGGCTTATTATCACTTCTCCCTTCTACAATCCCAATAACATGACTAAAAAAGAATAAAATAGGAAAAATCCACAAGGACAAAAAGAATGAGAGATGACGGCAGCAGACTAGAGATCCAACAATTCTGGAGACTGTAGTACTGGAAAGTGGGACTCAGCAGAAAGGGAGAGGTGGATCAGAAATACTCCCCCTACCCCTATCACTTTTAGGCCAGAACAGAACTCTCACAAAGTAATTCTGAACTGATATATTATGAGGCTATTTTCTTTCATAATATGAATCACCTAAGGTTAAAGAATGGAGAGCTTTCATTTACTAAATAGAGCGAGTTAATCAGGAGCAAGTCAGTTGTTACCCCAGATCCACCCTCTGTCCCTGGCCAAGAAGTTCTCTTTCTGGAGAGATGGAACCAGCAAATCTGGATTCAGAGAGGGCTTAGGTGAGATGTCAGACTGAAAGCAGACGTAAAGATGGAGTCAGCTGTCTCCGAAACACATACGCTGAAGGAAGGGGGGGGTCAATTTCCCCAGAGGAAAGTTGGGGTAATAGGGACAACAGCTCATACATACACTATGTGCGGGGCAGTTTTTGAAACACTTTATACACATTAACTCATTTAATTCTCATAACAACCATATGCTAGAGGTACAATTATCATTTTATTTTATATACAAGGAACTCAAGGCACAGAGAGTTTAAGTACATCCTCCAAGGTCACACAGCCAGTAAGTGGCAGAGGAGGAGATGAACCCAGACAGTCTGGCTATATTGACAGGGAGACATAGATCCTGGGTGGCAAAACTGCAAAGGCCTACCACAGGGAGAACCGTGACTTATGTTCCAAAATCTTCATAGATTGTGTGGGCTGTATGCAGTTTTATCATATTTCCAGTAGGTACAATGCGAGACAAGCAAATGACATGCCAAGCTCATTTGTTTTGAGCAGATCCTTTTCTGCAGTAGCAGGTCCCCCTATAGCTATAGGTCTACAGTAGCCTGATTAGTGACCCCCCAAAAGATGTCATGTCTCAATCCCTGGAACCCGTTACCTAACATTGTAAAAGGGACTCTGC
This sequence comes from Balaenoptera musculus, assembly GCF_009873245.2. Classification (NCBI taxonomy): domain Eukaryota; kingdom Metazoa; phylum Chordata; class Mammalia; order Artiodactyla; family Balaenopteridae; genus Balaenoptera; species Balaenoptera musculus. Next base: position 78,620,086 of record NC_045794.1, read on the forward strand.
AGCTGTGAATAAATTAAGGATCTTGAGATGGGGATCCTCCAATCCTCACAGGACACTTCAGGTTCCTTTGTACTTCCTCAGCTCAGACCACTAGGTGAGGGGCTCACAGACTAGACACCCCTCTGAAAATACCACACACAGCCCACATCATGATTCCACTCACTGGTAAGAACCTGCTGACAAAGGTGAGTGGGATCTCAGATGGATCTGTCTCTGAGCTGCGGTATCAACTGAAAGTTGGCACTGATTACACACCACACAGGATACAGAAAGCTCTCCTGTTAAAAACAGGATAAATATATTACATTTGTAGAGCTCAAACTCTGGTACAAATGGATTTTGTTCAGGGACCAGAATTTCTAGAGTGCCAAAGATGTTGCTGTGGTTTTGAGGAAAGAATCATGAATAAAGCTTGGCTCAGGGCTTCCCTGGTGGCGCAGTGGTTGAGAGTCTGCCTGCCAATGCAGGAGACACGGGTTCGAGCCCTGGTCTGGGAGGATCCCACATGCCGCGGAGCAGCTGGGCCCATGAGCCACAACTACTGAGCCTGCGCGTCTGGAGCCTGTGCCCCGCAACAAGAGGGGCCGCGATAGTGAGAGGCCCGCGCACCGCGATGAAGAGTGGCCCCCACTTGCCGCAACTGGAGAAAGCCCTCACACAGAGACGAAGACCCGACACAGCCAAGAATGAATAAATAAATAAATAATAATTTAAAAAAATAATAAAAAAATAATAATAAAAAAAAAAAGCTTGGCTCAGCCATGTCTATAAAAAGGATGAAACATTATTAGTCACGGATGGGGACTGGTGTGTGATCAACAGTCCACCTATTCTCTTGGTAGAAATCATGTCTATTCGTGTTTAAGCGATTTTGATATAGTAAATTATAATCCTAAAATGACCTTTGTAGCTGGGGAAGGAGGGAGGAACACCACTGGGACACGTGAATGAGCCACCAGAAACTTGAGCAGATGGAAGCAGCAAATAATAACATAAGCCAGGAAGGGGGCCAAGCAAATCACTTGTCTGAGGGTACGTCAATCATTTCAGATCTGCAAGAGGACTGTGAACACAATGCGTTCCTTAGACAAGCAGAAGGTTACTGGGTGCTCCCGTAAGTCAACCAGGAAAAGATACACTCAGCCAGGAGCTGCAGAGAGGCATCTGAAAGGCTATGACTGCTAGAGGAGCTAGGCTCAGACCTCGACTTAGAACACTGATAGAAAAAACATAAGGTACATGGTCTCTCCATCCCATGCCCATGACAGACATCACTAAGTGATCACTGCACACTTTCCTGCTGAAGCCAGAGGCAACCTCAGAATCTTTCTTAGCACAGATCTCAGTCCTAATACTTATTGATCATAGTTGACTGGCAAGATAAAATCTTCTTGCTATCCCTGGTTTAGAACAAGAGGTAAAGGAACCAAACGTTGGTTAGAATAGAATCTGCATTAGTATCTTTTTTTTTTTTTTTCAATTTTTTGGCTGTGCTGCGCAGCATGTGGGATCTTAGTTCCCCGACCTGGGATCGAACCTGTGTCCCTTGCAGTGGAAGGGAGGAGTCTTAACGACTGGACCGCTAGGGAAGTCCCTGCATTAGTATCTTGAAAAAGCACTAGGGGCAAGTTGGGTAGAACAGAAAGATCTGGGCAAGAAAAAAAGAAAGGACTTCAGGGGCTGAAGCCAAGGGGGCATCTAGGGAGTTGCAGGAGATGACACTAGCCAGGCTGAAGTCTGGATGAAGAACTTAGCAAATACTTCCTCATGTCTCTATGGCCTTAATGGGGTCATGTGCCCATCCTGAAGCAATCACTGTAGTCAGATGTGGGCTTTGCTGATTGGTTTCAGTTAATCAGAGCCCACCTGTGGAGCGAAGGGCATTCCCACCTAAACCTCATGACTAAGAGTCGGGGAGAGGTGGCTCCCCTAAGGAATTGGGGTACTCCTACCATGAGGGAAGAGACTTAATGCTGAGGAATAAACAATAGGTGTTACCTACACTAGGTAGGATTTACAAGGACTGGAGTTGGAGAGCTCTTCTTGAAGGGCAGGTGAGGCATCCATAAAGTAGGTGCAGTGTGGCCAAAAGCCCACAGAAATAATTCCTGGGGACCAGGTGAGTTCTTTCCTCCTCTAAAAAGACCTAAGGGACTTCCCTGGTGGTGCAGTGGTTAAGAATCCGCCTGACAATGCAGGGGACATGGGTTCGAGCCCTGGTCCGGGAGGATCCCACATGCTGCAGAGTCACTAAGCCCCATGTACCACAACTTCTGAGCCTGCGCTCTAGAGCCCGTGAGCCACAACTACTGAGCCCGCGTGCCACAACTACTGAAGCCCGCACGCCTAGAGCCCGTGCTCCGCAACAAGAGGAGCCACTGCAATGAGAAGCACACACACCACAACGAAGAGTAGCCCCCGCTCGCCACAGCTAGAGAAAGCCCGCGCACAGCAATGAGGACCCAACATAGCCATAAATAAATAAATAAATAAATAATTTTAAAAATAAATAAATAAAAATTTAAAAAATGAAAAGACCTAAGAATCCATACCTGCCACAAAATGAGGGAAGCAAGTTTAGATGCAACTCAGAATGTCCCCAGACCTACCAAAGGCACCAACTTGAATTTCCTGGGCTAAGCACTTTAGGCCAACTTTCCAATGCCATATGAGGGTGACACTTTGGAACCAGCCAGGAACTAGGTCCTACAGCCCAAAGACCATAACAGCAAGTGCTTTCTGCAACCCTGCAAAAACCCTGTGTTTGTAATTTTTCTGCCCTGGATATTTCCCCGAAGTGCACAGCAACAAATTCCTGAGGTCTGAACATCCCAAGTGCTTGCCTTCTAGAAAAGGAAAGAAGAAGGAAACTGGGGGATTGTGTCCTATTTCTTTGTCACTCCTGGAAACAGAAAATCTCCCAGGGCTGGAGAAGGGGATGGCAGCTTTGAAAAGAAAGGGAGTTTGGATATTTAGGATGCATGGAAAAGAGGAAAGGTGCAGAAAGGCAGTGATGAGAAGCAGATTGTGGGTTCAATGGGCAGAAAACCCATGGGTTACAGAAGAAGAAGAATTTGTAAATAAGAAGAAGGCCATCAATGGAAAGAAAGCTGTAAGTTTGCTGCAGTTTCTTTACAAATGGCATCAGTTATGGTAGGTATCTTTCAGGTATAAGCATTAGAAAAACTTCCCCAAATTGGCTTAGAAAGAAAAATAATTTATTAGCTCATGTATTTGAAAGGGACAAATGTAGAATGGATTTTGGGCAAGATTTGATCCAGCAACTCAAAGGATTCTATTTCTTCCCGTCTCTACTCTCTTCATCCTAAGGCTGGCTCTTCTCATTGTTGCCAGATGTCTACCAGTAGCTCCTGGGGGAAAGGGGACATGCTTCCTCATTAACATCAAACAGAAGAGAAAGGACTCTGTGACCCAGAATCCCTATCAAAGGACCACTGATTAGACTTGCTTAAGTCCTGTGACTGTCTTTGAACCAATCACTGTGTCTAGGGAGAGAGAAGTCAGGTTGTAATCAGAGGTGGCTGTGGAGCCCCTCACATCAGTTCTGCATGAGAAGGTGCAAGAGATGGTTTCCTAAAGTAAGTAGGTTATTGTCATCATGAAGGAAGGGGAATAGAGGCTGGACAGCCAACAGCAGGTCTCCTCGTATCACACTTATAGAGAAAGGAGGAATGTATTTAGAATAAAATCAAAGATAAAGGCAAAAATAGCAAAATAGATAAATAGATAAATAGCAAAAATCTCTCTTCTGGAAGTGACTTTTGCTTTAAAAAAAAAAAAAAAAAGCTGATGACTGGAAGAGAAGGTATGATTGTGGCCATGCTCAGCTGGCTAGCAGGTGCTCCATCAAACGAAATGAGACACAGAATAACAACTCACATGAATAATCTCCGAAGATGGATCTTGATATATATATATATATATATATATATATATATATATATATATATATATACTTAACCCCACGTTCTTAGAAGGACTCAGGGGGCACACCTCAAAGAGGGAGTTACTGTTCTGTGAAGTTCTTGCTTTATTTATTTACAAAGATGGTTTCTCCCTGAAACCTAGCACTGTATTAACATTCTGCATGTTCATTATGGTGAAGGAAGATGGATCACTATTCATTCACTATTAAGTCACTGAAGTATTTCCCAAGTTAAAAAAGACATATAATTAATAATGGTAGAGCAGCCCAGTTAGAAACTCTAACAAGGTATATAACATGGAAGCTAGAGAATGAGAACAGTCATTCCTTTGTGCCTAGAAGAGAACAGTGAGATAGATTCAGTAGCATGATGATTGTTCAATAGATCTTTTTTTTTCTCTTTGGTTCATGCCAAGGGTCCATGAGGCTGAGAGAGCCAATGTATTTATCTGAAACAGAATTCTCCAGCCACTACATCAGAATATAGCAACAGTTTTCAAAGTCTTGACTGGTAACGAGGTGACTGTTTACATAAATTATGTTATATCCCTACAATGGAATTCTATTCATAACACTTAAAATGATGCTGTAGGTAGAAAGGTATTAACTTTAAATGAGGTTCAAACTATATGATTTGGTAAAAAAGCAGGTTAGAAAACAACATGGAGGTTATAACCATACCTTTTATTTTCAAAAATATTAAAACATCATATTTTGGCACAGAAAGAATGAGAAGATATACTTTATGGTGTTTCCAGTGGTTTTCTCTAGGTGATGGATCATGAATATTCTTTTTAAATCTTTTTTTTCTTGTTTCTATTCTCTAAATTTTCTATAATGTTTATTTATGGCTTTTGCAATAAAAATACAGCAAAGATATTTTGAACTAAAAAATTATACCCACTACATCTGTAACTCTTTAATTGTACTTATATTTTACTCTTTAAAAGTGTGATATTCTTCTCGTAAGCAGCCAGAAGTCCTCTGTGGCATGAGGTAGGGGAAGAAATGCATGCATGCATATATAAATGAGTGAATGAATAAACACGGCACCAATTAGAGCAGTAAAGGAAACTCTGGGGAATCCCAAGGCCAATGCTCTGTTCCCTCACTTCGATTTCATTAACATCTAAGTGAGATCCAATTTCAGGCGAATAGTCCCAGTCCCAGCCACATGGGACATTTTAGTGCTTCTAGGTCTGGAGATGGAGTTTTCTTGCTCCCAGGAGAGGCATCTCAAGAGTACAGATTCTCAAACTCTAGTAGGGGGTCCATCACCTCCCACTCTGGGCCCCAAGTGGACTTTCTCTTCCCATAATCTCTAGATCCCGCCAGCCTCCCGAGGCGGGGCCACATTTGGTCTTGCCATCACTCTGAATCTTAGGGGCTCCTTGACCTTCACACTCACACCAAGGTTTCTGGCGCTGTCCACTGCTTCAGACTCGTTCTCTAGTCCTGCCACCCTATGCAGCTAGCATTACTGCAGTCACCACGCTCCAGGTTGAAATCCCTCCCCTTCTTTTTAGTCCTGAGCAAAGATGCAAACTCCCTCTCAACAACCTCCAGCGTCTAGAAACACAAAGGTCCCATCACAGAGCTATTCCCAGGTAGGAAGAAGGTGGACACATCAAGGTCCATCTCAGTCTCACAGTACCCCTCCCTCTTTCTGCTCACTGGCCTGCTAGACTTGGGGAACACGAAGTGACAAAAATGGAGGTGAAAGAAACTCAAAAGCCTGCAAGTAACATAAACATGTTATCTACAAGTTGCTGAGATGCAGTGGATTGTTGCCAAGGGTAATACAGGCCCAGTGTTGATAGGTTTGTTTTTCAAGAGAAAGCAGAAATCTAGATTATTATGTGTAATCTCCCAATTTTTAAACATGGGTCACACGTTCTATATTTTTAGCCCCAAAATAAGTCTGTCTTGGTTAGGAATTCTGTTCAGCTGCTAGTAACACAGATGAGAAATAATACGGCTGATGGTAAAGCCTTAGTTCTGTCTCACCTGAAAGAAGTTCAGAGGTGAGCAGTCCAGCGCTGTGGGCAGCTCCATAAGGTCATCATGTTTGAATCACTTGGCTTGGGTTTCTTTCTAACAGTTGCTAGAATACACTGGAACTTGAATTCAAGGTTAACTAGCTGAGGATCTCTGGGCAGAGCCGTTTATCTTTCTACGCCTGTTTCCTCATTTGTAAGATGGACAAGAACAGTACCTACCTCACAAGGTGGTTGTAAGAATCAAAAGAGATAATACACGAAAAGAGCCTGGAGCACAGTGAGCCCCATAAATGTTGTGTAAGACACAATGAGCCACATCCCCGCTCTTTGACAACCTGGGCCCTTCTACACTGTAATGACAAAGCAGTCCTTAGATATGCAAAGAGAGCTGGGCATAGGATAGATAAGAGCTGAATTGTTCTGTATTTTAAAATGAGAAGAACTCAGTTTCCTATTTTTTTTCCCCATCTTAGAGCAGGAAATGACAGGAAAGAGAAGGGAAGAGAGGAGAAGCAAGCAACATAGCAGAGTGCAGAAGGACATTTACGAATATCTGATATTAATTTTGACATTGATAATCTTTCTGAAACGTAAGACCATCTGTCACCCCAAATCTTTAAAGTCTGTTAGGCACTAAAATATCTATCATGAGTAACTTTTAAAGGAAATATGAGAAGGGGATGAGTTCTATGGGTGTGTTGATGTAGGATACAAATGGACAGCATGTATAGGACTGTATATTCTACTGAATGAACTAATTCAACAGAAATGGGAAGGACTGGAAGTTTGGGGTTAGCAGATGCAAACTATTATATATACGATGGATAAACAATAAGGTCCTAGTGTATAGCACAGGGAGCTATATTCAATATCCTGTGATAAACCATAATGGAAAAAAATATGAAAAAGAATATATATATATATATATATATATATATGTGTGTGTATAACTGAATCACTTTGCTGTACAGCAGAAATTAACACAACACTGTAAATCAACTATACTTCAATTAAAAAAAGAAAGAAAGAAATGGGAATCTGAGGCCAGAGGTTAATCTGCAAGAACATAAACTCCACCCTTCCCCAAATCCTTGGATAGACTATCGGACTTTCTTCAAATGTAAAAGGAGGGGTGAGAATTTAAGTCAATTTTATCTAGATCTAAAGGAGCAGGAACACCCTAACAGACGTTTGACTTGCATAGCTATTACTTAACCTCTCCCAGTCCTCAACCATACGCCTGATGACCCTTCACAAAATTGAATGGGAATCTTCTGACATTGCCTCTACATTTGCAATACTCTTCTTTAAGTCAGGAAGAGCTTGAGTTGACTGTAATTCTAAAGGAAGAATGGATGCTGATGGTGTTTCCTAGCAACAGCTGAAAAGAGATCAATATTACGTGATATAAGCTCCATGAGTAGAAGCAAAAGATCCACTGAAACACAGTCAGAAGTAACATGGATTAGGTACTGACTGTCAGACCAGAACTGGCAATTGTAAGCTGATCTAATGTTAGGACACTGCACAGATGAAGCAAGAGCAAGAACTGAGTTAGGCTAAAGGAGGCCTCATAAAAGTGACCCCAAATCACAATGCTCCGTCGAAGCGCAGGTTTGGCATGACAGCCTTCGCCAGAGAAAACCAGTTCATCTGTCAAAAACTGAAGGTCATAGAAGGCTGTCAAATAAATCTCTTTGATCTAATTACAATGACATTTATTCCTATAAAACCACATAGTATTAAATAAGACACTAATAATCCTACCTCAGAAGAATAAAAACGACTCTCAAATGCTACTCTATTCGTAAATTTGGAAAGCACTGATTGTTAACCAAGTACCAGCTGAAGAATACTAATGTTCTATTGCATTTGTCGGGGGTACTTTTTACTGTCAACACAAGAAATTCAGCTTGAACTTCACAAGCAAAAAGGGGATTTGGGGGAAGGAGTAAGTAATGGAATCAAAGAAGGTTATCTAGGAATTACAGCAGCTCTGAGGAGCTAGAAACCAGGGATTAACACGCCTGGGACTCTTTCTCTTTCTGCTTTTATGGGTTCTTTATTTCCTTGGGCTTTTCTCTGAGGCTAAATCATGTCTGGTAACAACCCTGGAGCTCTGTATAGTTTTGTGGCCCCAGGAGGAAAGAGAACTTACTAGCTTCACTTAGAAAAAATCCCAGGGAAGGATTTGTTACCCTAGGCTGGGCTGCATGCCTTCTCGTGGGCTACTAGCTGGGGCCAGGACAATGGTGCTAGCACTGGTCAGGCCTGGGCCACGTGCTCATCCCCGGTGTAAGGACAGGAGGTAGGATACTCTGGTTAGCAGGGCTGGGATGGGAAGAAGTCCCTCAAAGAAAGGGGATGCTATATTCTCCAAAAGAGAAACAACTGGCACCGAGCAGACAATAACACATGTCCACCACGTTTATTGAACTGGCGATGAGAGTGATTTTCATAACCCGCTAGTATCCTTAGCTTGTCTAAGTTGTCTTGGCAAAGGCAAAACATTACAGGATCCACAGCTGTCTGGGATGTACTATGGATTCGGTTTAACCTTCCTAAATCATTTATAATTAGCCACCACAGGAAGTGGGACTTCAACTGTACATCTCTGAAAATATCAAATCCCACTTTTCCCATAAATAAAAGGAAGGTATGATAAAGATAAAATCTAATATAATAGCTACATTTTGAACTTTGTTTCCAAAGAGAATAGTTACATTTATTAGGGATTTTTTAATCAGTAAAATAATTCAAGGGCTTCCCTGGTGGCGCAGTGGTTGAGAGTCAGCCTGCCAATGCGGGGGACGCGGGTTCGAGCCCTGGTCTGGGAAGATCCCACATGCCGCGGAGCAACTGGGCCCGTGAGCCACAACTACTGAGCCTGCACGTCTGGAGCCTGTGCTCCGCAACAAGAGAGGCCGTGATAGTGAGAGGCCCGCGCACCGCGATGAAGAGTGGCCCCCGCTTGCCGCAACTAGAGAAAGCCCTTGCACAGAAATGAAGACCCAACACAGCTATAAATAAATAAATAAATAAATAATAAAAATAAAGGAATTCCTTAAAAAAAAAATGAAAAAAAATTCAAAATTGAGTTTTTATTAAAATTTAAAGGAATGTTACATAAAAAAACTTAAAAAAGTATCTCTCATTCTTGTACAGTGATCAGTATTGACGTTTAGTATTAGTTGAACTAGTTAATATTTATTTATTTATTTATTATTTATTTTAGAAGTATTGCTTTATTTGAGAAACTTACTTCCAAATTACTCTTATGTGTTTTAAAAAGTCATAAAGAACATCCAAGAAGAAGACATACACAGTTTCCATAGGAATAAGGACAAAAAAATGGGGTTGATGATTGCCCCAAATGAAAATTCCTAAAGGAGAAAATGTAATATTTAACCTTTTTTTGAGGCAGGGTAAGTGAACTACACACATCATAAATAAAACTTTCTTACTTTACAAGGAGGAGGGACTGTGATCCTGTTTTTGATGCATATTAAATACAAAATACAAAATCCACTGTTCTGATCAAGATGAGGGGAAAAAAATCATTCTTCAATATTTCAATTCTCATGCAATAAAATCCAAAGGTCTGTTGAATCCACCTTTTCGATTCATGTACTGCCTATACTTCCTCTTCTGAGACACATTTATGGCATAGGCATTTACAGAGCCATCCACCTTTTTCCCTTTTGTGGAGTCAAAGGAGGCAAATCCCATTAACTTCATCATTTCTATTTCTTCCTCTGTTTTGCCCTCCAAGTCTTCCTCAGTTATCTGACGTTCTTTGCTCTTTGTTTCTTTTGTTTCTTTCTTCTCCTCATCTCTTCTTTCTTTTAGTCGAGAAGGGGAAGGAGATGTGGATCTATGTCGTCTTGGGGACCTGGAACGTCTTCTGTGCGGGGATCGAGAGCGGCTTCTTCTCCGATTTCGCTCTTGGGACCGGGACCTTTCTCGGCGCCTGCGTTCTCTCTCTCTCGGGAGGTGGACCGGGACCGCCTACGCTCCCTCCGCGGGGACCGGCTGCGGCTGCGACCCATTCGGAGTCCTCCCCAACCTCACGCCGCCCCGGAAATGACTGTCTAGTTAATATTTATAATTCTATTTATTTAAAATGAGTAATAGTAAAAAGGCCTAAAATTGATCATGCTTTCGAGAGCTGTAAATCAGTAAACTAAATTATTACTTTGTAAAAATTTTTGTTAGGTTTTGGATCTTTTGCCTATGGTTCTACCAAGATAATTAAGGTAGGATGATAATAATACTAATGGCTACCATGTGTCAGTTGCTTTAGCTGACAACTCTGTTAGGCGGGTTTGATTATCCCTGTTACAGATGAGGAAACTGAGGTCCTAGAAGCTGTTAGTTGCCCAAAGTTAAAGTTAGTTGGCTAAAGGTCAACACTAGAGTCAATTATCTCTCCAATGTACCAGGCTGCTTCCCTGATTCAGCAGTGCTGGAAGAAGAACAAAACTGTGTGGGATACTTGTTAATAAAATAGGAGTCTAACAATTGAGTGTCTGAAACAATTTTTGAATCATAAATTGTATAATTGTGTCTTATAGTTGGGCAAAAGAGTTAATTTCTAAGATTTCAGAATGTTCTCCAAAAACCAGAGTAGACACATTTGCGGTGTGCAAAATGAGACAGTTGCTAATTCTAGGACCCTAAGAGAAATCTCAACATCAAACTTGATACGAGAAAACACTGATCAACAAGAAAAGAAGGCAAGGAAGCCGTTACTCAGTCAAAAGTCAGGGAACGACTGTGCCCCAAAAGACCATGAAAGAAAATGTGAGAATAAGATCTTAGCTCTTCTTCACCCATGGGAAACTAGTTAAGGGGGGTTTTAATTTAGGGTGTGGGGACTGTAAGGGAGCTTGGGCGAGCACAGCTATATGACAAATATTAATGTCCATCGCAATTCTCAAACTGAAAAATTCAGGTCAGCCTGGAGGTGAAGCTACCTCCAAATGCAGCAGCCTTGTTTGGGACTTGCTGGTAAAGCCCTGCCTCAGCAAGGGAAGTCATCTGAGGCTACAGAGACGTCCACAATCCAAAACAAAGAGATGTTTGTCAATAGAGAACAGACTTGTGGTCGCCAACGGGGAGGGTGGGGGAGGGAAGGATTGGGAGTTGGGGATTAATAGATGCAAACTAGTATATATAGGATAAATAAACAACAAGGTCCTATGGAATAGCACAGGAAGCTATATTCAAGATCTTGTGATAAACCATAGTAGAAAAGAATATGAAAAAGAATATATCTATGTATAACTGAGTCACTTTGCCATACAGTAGAAATTAACACAACATTGTAAATCAACTATGATTCAGTAAAATTAAAGGAAAAAAAAGAGGTGTTTGTCAAAGTATCTCTATATTTTAGGACAAAGCCCCAGTAGATTTTTCTGAGATTCTACCCAAGCCAGAGGTATCAAAATCCAATCTCAGGACATCCTGGTCAGATCAGCCTTCCAGCCTCTTCTATTTGCTAACCAACTTTTGTGTGGTCTCATAATGCTCAAAAACTTGGCATCCCTATCCTCCTTTTCCTCCCCCCTCTTCCTTTCCACCCCCCAACTGCCCACCAGACCTTTACTCCAAATCTCATCCACCCTCAAGCCACACTGCACTTACCTTCAGGTAATGGAATTTGTAGAAAGAGACTCAGCTTGATCTATATTAAGCCCAATTGCAAAAAGGTGGAATAATCATATGGTGCTTGCCCAGGGACAAGGTAGTTTTTAAGAGAATCTGTAGTGGGGTGAATGTCACTTTCTTTTATGCTGAGGACACAGGATTACTGTCAATAACCCATTAGAATTGAGTTTTTAAAAAATTGAGGTAACAGTCAAATAGCATAAAATTCACCTTATAAACCATTTTAAAGTGTATAATTCAGTAGTTTTCAGTACATTTACAATGTTGTGCAAACACCATCACTATCTCATTCTAGAACACTATCTCATTCCATCATTCCCCCTCCCTTCCCGAAAAAATCCCAGGCCTGTTAGTAGTCGATCCCAATTCTCAATCCTTTTTGAACTCACATGTCCTAACAGAATTTTACTGAGTTTTGTTTCTTGTAGTTTATATTATGAAAATAATAGGGTGAATTGTTTTATTCATTTTTCCAGCACGAAATTATGTTTTATTGTTGTTTGTGCTTTTTCAAACTATAGGTGCCTCCCAGATTCTGTTGAGCAAAACTGTCTCCTGTGGGCATCCTCTCTTAGCAATCGGATTTGGCTCTATTAGATTTGATGATATTTGTGAGAGGTACATATTTTGTGTGGATGGTTTTTGTATGGTCAACTGCTTCTTCCATGAGTAAGTTTTTGTTTTTTCCACCTAGCTCAAGTTAGAGTTAATGTCTCTAGTGATTTAGATAAAACTCTTAACATTAAAAATTTATGGATCCTATTTGCAAAAAATTGCTTTTCATAAATGAAATATTTTTTCATGATAACTTAATATGTAAATTTCAAATTAGGACACAGATTTTTCTGTCACATATTTTTTTCATCCTCTTTCTATCGCTTTGAAAGGAGTATCATAAATCCCTTAAAATCTTGGGGTTGATGTTAGCCTTATTTATTGATATAACAATGACTGTCCACTTTTTAGCAATTTTATTGTGGTTTAAAGTTCCAAGTCCAGGCTACATGAAGTCAGATCTGTAGACCTTTCTAACCAGAATCATCCAGTAGAACCATAACATACATGAATTTTAAAGACCTGGCTATATCCTCAAATGCACATGCAGACACTTCATGGAATGTGGGCATCCACTTCAACACAAACTTTAAGTTTTAAAATAAAGTTTTTTATTAGTTTATAGTACTAAATCCTAACAAACACTACTGGCCTATAAAATACCCATATTTATGAATCAAAAATTCCTAATCAGGGCTACATCTAATAAGAAAGATGATGCATACCAATAACAAATTTCATTACTACAGAGGAGAAGTAATAAAGTCATAAGGATGTTATATCCATGAGGACATTCAGTTGCAAGTGAAAGAAGCCTAAATCAATCTAGACTCAGGAAAAAACCAAAACCAAAAACAAAACTCCCCCCAAAAAACCAGGGAAATTTAGTGGTTCATGTAACTGAAAAGTCCAAGTGAATTCCAGCTTCAGGCACGTCTGGAGCCAGGTGTTAAACACTGTAATAAATCTGTCTTGTGCCTTCTCTTGGCTCCACTTTCCTTTTCATTGACTTCACTTTCAGGCTCCCTTCCTTGGTGCAGGGCTCCCCAGCGGCATCTGGCATCTATCCTCCAAGCTTCAAGTCTTATAGAATGAGGAATTCTATTTCCCAGTGTTGCCAACTAAAGTCCTGTAGTTGAGTTTCACTGGTCTGTCTTCAGGCACTTATTCATTCCTGAACCTGTCACAGAAGCCAGTGGGATACAATACTCTGAGAATTATTAGAGAGTGGGTACATATCCACTGACCCATATGGACTGAAAGCAGGGGAAGGATGGTCCTCAAGATAAGTCAGGATTCTATAACAGAAGAAAGGAAAAGGGACGCTGGGCAAGCACAAACAGATGCCCAGACGTATGCTTTCCAGGAACTGGATTAACTCCCCCATATATCCTGGTGGGTAAACCAGAACTAACGTGTGGCACAACTCCAGGGGACACCATTCATACTGTATTCACGTAGGTGAAATGCACAACATAGTAGCGGTTGTGTGTCCCCTTTGCCCTGGGACAGGAGGGCTAGATCAACACCAGACATCAACCTGGGAAACAACTTTTCTAAGGCCAGTACTGTCTCAAAGAATTTGTTAGACAATCTACCACTATATGTCCACTTCTGTAATTCCATTATTTCCCTAAGTCTTAGACAGACATTACTTTCCTGGAGCCAGTGCTAACAAATGTGGCTTGATTACGGTGCCCTAATGATGCAACTGCATTTCATACTTGTGGACCTTGGTACCAGTGGCTAAATTAACTCATATCTGAGAAGAATGTTATAAAAAGGTTTTTTCTGTGGAAGCATGATTTAAAACAGGGATGCAGGCCTAGAGGTCTTTGCAAAGTGATCACACAAGTGATTACAAACCCTTGATATAATCACCAGTCTTTTTGGAAACACAGCACGACATCATGGCAATTACTGTACTTTTTTCTTTCTCCTATAAAAATCGCTCAATGAAGCATTTTCAGTTCTCTATTTATAATTATTCCCATGTTTTAATGTTATTCCCAAGTGCTTTTACTTCCTAAAATTTTAGAATTTGCTATTCAGGGCTGCTGCTGTTTAATTTCAGTCATCTCACCTCTAGCAAAAATATTAAATCTGATCAATATTGTTTTACTTCAGGTGATAGTAGGTGTTCAGTAAATGCCGAATACACAGATTATTTCCTGGAATAATTTTGTTCATGTCTTTTCTCAAAAATGAATGATAAATACTATGAAGAAAATAAAATAAGCAAATTTATATAAATAGAATTTTTAAATAATAGGAAGTTTCAAGGGAGCTACTTTAGATTAGATGGACACAGAACATCTTGCTGTGGAGGTGATACTGGTAAAGTGAGACATCAGTGATACAAAAGAGGAAGTAACACAAAGGTGTTACTATTCCAGGCTGAAGGAACAGTAAGTGCAAAGACTCCAACACGAGAATGAATCTGGTTCTTTAAAGAAAAGAAAGAAGGCTGGTGTGACTGACATGTGGTGTGTGATAGAGGGAGAAAACAAGAAAGATGATGTCTGAGAAATAGGGGCATGTCAGGAACACAAGCAGGGGCTCCCACAGACATTGGTTCATTGCTTCTTTTCTGTGAAGTTTTCTGCGTTTCTTGACCAGGGGGACTCTTCTGTGTATGACAAAGCAGAAGGCATTCTAAGCCCATGAATGTTAGTGTTGGCCAAGGTATGATAGGATCCACACTGAGAATAACTGCCTATTGCCATGGAAACAGATCATAGCTCCCTCCAAAATGGAAGAAGTCCAATGAAATGAACTTGTCACCAAGGCTGCTGGACTTACACGTGTTTTACGTGGGGTTCCCCCAGAGGCTGACACTAAGACAAGGATTTGTGCTAAGGAGGTGATCCCTGGAAGTACTTGGATGCTTTATTCTAAATCTTCTTAAATTCTAGGTTCCATCCTCAAGGTTCATTGGCAAAGCCCTTCCCAAAACTTTCACACCAATTTTCAGTGTTGCTTTTTTAAAGCCTCTGACCATATAGCCAGTGATTGTTTTAGAGCCTGACTCAGGTCATGTTTTCTTCAAGTCGAAGTACACGATAAAAGGCATTGCTTGAAATCCTGCCTGATGAGATTTGCTCTGTGCTGTCCTTCAAGATAACCGTGAATATAGGGGCTGTGGTATACAATAGTACACTTCCAGCTGGTAGTTCATATTGTTCAACAACATCTATAAGCCAGGCTTAACTTTTTCCATTCTCAATTAATTGGCCAACAACTCTCCACAAGGGCAAAGGGACAGACTGGTAGGGGCAAAGAGTGGGAATAGGGTAGTTAAAGGCACAGAGTGGGGAGAAATCTGCTTACACAAAGTCAAAGCGCCTTCATGACCTGCTCTGGTCCCATCTAATGGAGTGCTACTGGAAATGGCAACTTTATGAGTAGGTGGATTAGATAGCACCTGATGTCTCAGGGTCTCCAACATACCAGTAGCAAATGGGAGCTGTTTCGCAAAAGGAAAATAGTAATCTTCCTGAAGGGGGTATGGCCGTGTTCCAAAATCCTGTGGGCTTCCATTGTGATTCTCCTGGAGAGACTTGTTTCTGACTTTAGTATTCCAATCTTTCAGATACTTTGAGAGGGCTGAGCAGCAGAGCTTCTTGGACTACAGCCTGGGCCACCTAAAGAGACTGGTTTTGCACTGCCAACTTTTTAGGTCACCTGGTAAAAAAATAAGTGCAGAACACCTGTATGCTATATGCTGTCTCTAAAATCCAGGGCACCACGGGTACCATGCCTTTCTTAATTGTACAACAGGCAAGGTATAGCAATTTGTCCTTAACACTGAAGGGGCTATCTCAACATGTGCTAGACCATTGAATCCCTGAGAAATTCACTAAGGAGTCAAGTCCCTATATTTCTATGAGATTCAGATTCTATCCTTGGCATATTTGTGTCTTACCAAGGCATTTGGGTATCTGATATTTCCTGCTCTGCATCAACATAGTGGACTAATGAGACATCCTATGGTTTGGTGAGGCATTAAATGTCCTCGTGTAGCAAATGGCTAGAATTGACATCCATTGGACAGATTTGTCAAGCTATTTCTGTCCCTGCCAGGTAAAAGCAAACAACAGCTGATGGACTCTACAAACCAAAATGGGTAGAAATGCAGTGGTTAGACCAATAGTTAACACATCAAATGCCAGATGCTGTATCAAGTTGCTCTGAGAGAGAGAACATTGAATAGCATCTACAATTCAGATCACCTCAAGATTAAGTTTTATCTTAAAGGCTGCTGTCATCCTCCAAGACCTATCAATCTTTCTCACTGGTCAAATGGAAGTACACTGTATATTTGGGGATGACAGGAATGACCACATTTGTGTCTTTCTACCCTTTGATGGTTGTATTTAACTCTGTAATTACCCCAAAGATACACTGCTTTTTCACTTATTATTTTGGTAAGGAAGGAATTCTCCAGTGGCTTCCCCTTGGCCTCCTACCAGAAGAACACTTACTCCTCAGGGCAGGGAGCCAATGTTGAGATTCTGCAAAGGGTGTCCAACCATCTACACTTAGGAACTGAAGAAATAAAACAAGGGGTGGGGAAAAGGGAAGGAGTTCAGTTGTTCCCATGGGCTTATAGTGAAATGGGGTCCAATCTGCTGCCCATAGCCTGTATTTTGATCAGTAGGCCATGGTTTTCTCAGTCCCCCCAAAGTTGGTGCTAATTTGGAACAAGTATCCACTGAAACTTTGGATATTTCTTTTTTCTAAGTACACATATCTATTAATATCACACAGCCCTTAAGTCAAGGGTTCTAGCCCTGAGAATTAACTCAGGTGTGAGAATTAAGAGAGAAGCTGTGATCTAGCTTGATTCAAGTGACTATAACCTAGACCTGCAAAGTTGGCTTTAAAAAAAAAATTGGATTAAGAACTAAGGTAGCTGCCTGTTGCTTTCATTCCTAGAGGCCCTACGATAACTTTACCATAGTCAGAGATTGTTGCAGATCAGACCATTCCCTAATTACCACCTCTGTCCACCTTCTCCCTCCCCATGAAAACCACACCCATTTTTTTTTTCTAATAGGTGAACCTCCAGCATACCTGACCCAGAAAGAACTCCAGCCAGGACAGAACTTCTAACTGCTCACAAGTTTCCCTTGCCAATCTATTCCTAATAGCATTAGAAAGCAATGTTTTAGGCCCTGACAGAAAAGTCAGTGAAGTGGTAGACAGAGCATACAAAATCTCACTCTAGCACAGGCCAGCTTTTAGTGTGTGGTGCTATGCTACACTGGTCAATCAGCAAATTGCAGACAGCTGCCCAAAATAACACATTGAACATAGTATCTCCTGAGGGCACCAAACTCAACCTGAATTCAACCCTAAGTAAGGGATACTCAGCAGTGAGGCTGTGGGAAAACTTTAATTTCTTATGACTGAGAAAGTTTCAGAACTCTTTTTCTTCAGAACTAGTTTGGTGTGTTTTTTTCTTTACCTCAGTGGTTTCAGAACCTTGGCTGCAATGGAATTATTGAGGGGTGGGGAGGGTAGAAGGGGAGGCTTTAACAAATATTGATGCCTGGATCCCACCCTCAGAGATGCTGGTTTAATAGCTTGGGCCACTAGAGCTTTAAAAACGCCCCAGGTGACTAATGTGCAGCCAAAAGACATTCTAATTCCTTCCAGATATCCCTGTACCAACAGTTAGCTCCCCCACTCTATCCCTTAATTTTCACATAAGAAACCTGAGGAGTTAGCCAGGTCATACACTGCCCTGGGTTTCACAATGCTTTGAGTAGAGATTTGGGGATTAAGGTTCATTCTCTCCCTTAAGTTATCCAGCACCCTTGAAAGCAACCATCTGACTCCAAAATCCTTGCATTCCTTTTCCATCACTGCTAAAGTGTTCTACGGTGGCTGGTAACCAGTATCCAAGGGCCTTATCCTCAGGGGCCTCGTGGATCCTGGCAATTAAGGACAAGAGCCTGATAAGCTGATTACTGCAACTGCTAGCTTTCCATCCAGAATACAGAGGGAGGTGGCACTGCCTTTTCATCCTACCCAACATAACCGGTTCCAAAGATTCCTTATTTCCCTGAAGGTCTTTTGCCTACAACCCATTCTTTGGAACCAATTTGGACATTAGTTAAAGCTCTTTTGTTTGCAAGCAAAAAAAAAAAAAAAAAAAAAAGTCAGTGACCTTACTTAGCTTAAAAAAATAAAAATATATTAGAATAGATGGATCCTGGGATAGTTCACAGATCCAAATAAACTATGAAAGAACCAAAACTCAGGAAATGGTACACCTCTGATAACCTTCTCCTTGCAGGGCTACCATAAAAGTCATCCAACTCTGATGTCTCAGCCCCTCTGTCTCTCCATTCAAGTTTCAAATTCCCACGGGAAAATCTGTTTGGCTCAGCTCAGCGTTAGGTCTTCCCCTATCAATCAGCTGTGGCAGCGTGGCAGGGCTGAAACACAGACACAACCACGCAGGCAAGAGGGAAATGTAAATGACGTAGCCGCCCCAACAGAAGTCTACTCCAATTTCCCATGTTTGTAAGCTTCTATTTTGCAGTTGACAAATGACAAAGTTAAGGGCAAAAAAGCACAACAGACACTGCTTAATCAAATAACTTTAATCAAGTTAACAGTAAGCAGCAGAAGTACAATTACAGGAAAAGCCCCATATTTTACATGTAAATTGTTTTTCATTGTCTTTACTTGTAAGGTGTTGAAGGTGGGACCCACTCCTCAATCTTCTTTCTAGTGGTGGAATAAGGTACGTATTGTTGTGGAGTGCCACTCACGTTGAATTTATGGTTTGTCCAAATGAATTTACGAGCAATAGGTGGTTTTGTTGTTGGAGGATCATCAGTCATAGAGTGAAGCCAACGATGCCTTAAAGAGGGAAAAAAAGACAGTTATGAAGAGGCAGCATAGTGTAGTGGGAGGAGGGTTAAGAGAGCAGTTCTCGAGCTACTGTGTTGCTTGAGCTCAAATCTCAGCTCCATCACTAACTAGCTGAACTTTTCTACGCCTGGGTTTTTTCATCTGAACATTCTTACTAAGAATGGTATAAGGATTAAATGAGACAATACACATAAAGCACCTAGAAAAATTCTTGTGCATAGTAGGTACTCAACAAATGTTAGCTATTGCTGTTATAATTATTGTATTTCATCAAATCTAGGACACCATCAATTTTAAGATACACCATTATTTTGTTATCTCTAAGAAAGAAAAAATGCTGCTAACTAAACTGACACTATTGATTATAACATGTATCCTAATTTTACGTATAAAAATGTATTTTAGAACTGATGACGTACAGTATTACTATTAGATGCTAGAGGCTGATCCCGGAGTTTCAGTATGCTCAGGATGCTCTGGTTCATGAAGCTCTAGTTTGAAACCCATGAGGCTCCTGCTGAAGAAGAGGGTCTCTGCATGCATCTTAAATCCAAACTTAAGTCCGAACACTGGAGGACATACAGTCTGTTATAATAAAATTATTAAATCACAGCCCAAAGTTCATGAGTGTTTCAGCTTCAAGTGTTCGTCAAAAGATGTTTGCTTGGAGGTGCCAGAAATCTGGCCTAAAGGAGAAAGCTAGGCGTTTCCTTGGAGTATAGAGAACTGTCTCTCTAATAACAGAGAAAAGAAAGAATCAAAGTCCAAGAGACAAAGAGTAGAACTGAGCAGAAAGCCAAGCTGAATTTATATGGGAAAGGAAGGGGAGAGAGAATTCATAACAAGACTCAGAGCTCACAAGACAAAGATGACCCTATGGGAAAAGGGAATGAGGTGACAGGCACAGAATTGCAGCTCCAAGAAAAAAAAAAGGGGGGTGGAAGATTGCCCAGCTACAGAGGAAGGGGCAAGTGGAGGAAGTTTCAGTAAAATAACTAAGACTAAAGCTAATGAGAAAAATTTATGATGCTATTTAAGTTTAAGAATATTTGCTAACAGTAATTGATAGATATAGCCAGGTAATTGGCTAAGACCTATGAGAAAAGAGATAAAATATTATTACTGTTGCTATATTTGTGTCTAAAGATAATTATATCATGATGAGCTAACACAATAAAGAATGAAGAAGTCTGTACACACTGGGCTGGTTTCTCTCTTACATACTCCAAAGGAAACTGTGGATTAGTGCAAGTAACCTGGACCAATAAACAACTATTAACATGAGCTCTGAAACCTAGTGACACAGTGGTGGCGAGACAGGCTCCACGAGCTACTCGAAGGCGGGATTAGCTGTCAAAACCAAGGCTCTTATTTATCAAGGGGCTTTGTGTAAGTTAAGGCACGGCAGAAATATTTAACTTTTGCCATTTGAGTCAGCTTAAGTAACTAAAGAAGATTTTTATTCAAATAATTGCCATCGAGACTCCTGAAAGTTAAAATATTTAAGGAACCACAGTCCAAAGCTTTTATATGCCTATTTAGTTGCTTAACTGAGAGCTCATGGAGAAATAGAAAATGTTCAAGAAAACTAAAAGAGGGGAAATTCTCTGGTGGTCCAGTGGTTAGGACTCAGTGTTTTCATTGCCTGGGTTCAATACCTGGTTGGGGAACTAAGATCCTGCAAGCTGCATGGCATGGCCAAAAAAAAAAAGAAAGAAAGAAAGAAAGAAAACTAAAAGAAATTTTTTACCACCAACACATAAAATGTGAAAATGTTCATCCAGTAAGGCTACTGGCTAGAGTCAGGGAATGACTAAACAGCAATTTATTCTCATTATGTTAGAATAAGAAACTATAAAATAAGAAAATGTTTATAGTATGCTAGGCTAATATAACCATTCTGTTATATTATTAAATAAAGCCTAAAGAAATAATATCTTTTAGATTTCCACACCAAAGAGTTTTTGCAAAACAGGTTTTCATCTGGGTCATTTTTCTTCCAATTAATTAAAGATGCTAATGGACTAAGAGTATTGTCTAGAAAACTGTGTTGAGCTAGCATCAGACCCACTTCAATTTTATATCACTGTTATTATCTTACAGGACAAAATATAAAATTACTTAAACTTGATGATAAAGTCAGTGAGACTACAAATAAGGAGACTGGCAGAAAGGCAAAAAGTTATAAATACAAAAGAGATAAATATAATGAAAATACATTACACTTTGGAAAAAACTCAGTACTCAAATATATTCAAGTGTGTCAAAATATCTTTTTTTTTTTAATTAATTTATTTATTTTTGGCTACATTGGGTATTTGTTGCAGTATGAGGGCTTCTTATTGCTTCTCTTGTTGAGGAGCACGGGCTCTAGGCACGTGGGCTTCAGTAGCTGTGGCATGCAGGCTTCAGTAGTTGTGGCTCACGGGCTCTAGAGTGCAGGCTCAGAAGTTGTGGCGCATGGGCCTAGTTGGTCTGCGGCATGTGGGATCTTCCCGGACCGGGGCTCGAACCCATGTCCCCTGCATTGGCAGGCGCATTCTTAACCACTGCGCCACCAGGGAAGTCCTCAAAATATCTTTAATAACAAAGATATTAAATCACAATTACAACACTACTCAAATGGAAATAAATCCCATAAGTGGTCGATCCAATTCTCAGTTGTATATGAGGAAAAAGTGTGGAAAGGAAGAGGAAAAGAACACTTTCCCCTTCTTTGAAAATATACTACTTCACTTAAGTTTGAGGTTGTCAGCCATTCAAAGTACAAAATGGAGGGATTTATTTGTGAAGAAAGAATTAAACAGCCTAATAGGAAATTTAAGAAATAAAAATATATACCGTATAAAATAGATTTTAAAAAATCACTGTAGGGACTTCCCTGGTGGCACAGTGGTTAAGAATCCGCCTGCCAATGCAGGGGACATGGGTTGGATCCCCGGTCCGGGAAGATCCCACATGCCGCGGAGCAACTAAGCCCATACGCCACAACTACTGAGCCTGCGCTCTAGAGCCCACGAGCCACAACTACTGAGCCCGCGTGCCACAACTACTGAAGCCCGCACACCTAGAGCCCGTGCTCTGCAACAAGAGAAGCCACGACAATAAGAAGCCCGCGCACCACAACAAAGAGTAGCCCCCTGCTCACCACAACTAGAGAAAGCCTGCGTGCAGCAACGAAGACCTAACACAGCCAAAAATAAATAAATAAATAAAAATTTAAGAATAAAAAATAAAAAATCACTGCAAATGAAAACAGTCTTTAAGATGGATATTAATAACAAAGATAAAAGTTTAATTTTCCCTTTCAGAAAATTTCCAGAAATAAAACATTAACAAATAACAACCAACAACAACAAAAATGTAGGCAGTTTTGAATATTTTCCTTGGATAATATACATTATTAATTTTGGGAATCAAGGCTGGCTCCCATGTTCATGTTTCAGATGTTTTCACTTAACATTACTGAGCCAAGAAATACTAAAGATTTTTCAATTTTTCAAAAAATATAATAGACTAAAAAAAAAAAAACCCGCTCCAGGTTGTTTTTTGAGGTAAAAATATTCATTATACTAAAACTATTATTACTCCATCCCACTTTAGTTTACGAAACATTCTCATGCATATCACTCAGTCATATCACTAGTATTATTATCAGTCATATCACTAGTATTATTTAATACTAAGTATTTCATATTTTAAAATTGTGGAAACAGAATTGAAATGACTTTCCCAAGGTCCCACAGCATGTATGTTACACACTGAGGCTTGAACACAGTTTCCCAATGGCTGAAGAGAACATTTTGATCAGGACCTTAATTACAATTAATAGATGAAAACTGGTTGGGATTATGATAGCACTTAAGTCTGTCAAAATCCTGAGATCCATCTAACCACAGGATAAGATTGATATATTTAATGCAATAAAAACCAAAGACAGTTCATTACAAGATAGTCAACTCAAACTTTGTTAGCTCAGTAATTATTCTTTTTAATTAAATGCAATCTGAATCAAAATCTCAATAGGGCTTGACAATTATAATTCTAAGGATCAGCTGCAAGTCTATCTTAAGAACATTCTGAAAACTCACAACAATCAGGAAGGCCAGTATTACCAGACATTAAAGTCACAAACATTAGAATGGTATAAAAATTGGCACAAAAATTTTGTACCAAGATTTTGGTACAAAAGTACAATAA
Source organism: Balaenoptera musculus (assembly GCF_009873245.2). NCBI lineage: Eukaryota > Metazoa > Chordata > Mammalia > Artiodactyla > Balaenopteridae > Balaenoptera > Balaenoptera musculus. The sequence goes on from NC_045794.1 coordinate 78,643,348, forward strand.
TAAAACAGAAAAAAATCCCCCAGACTAAAGGATATATAAGGTAAGGTTGGCATTTCAAATCATTGGGGAAAGTAAACATTTCTCAACAAATTATGCTAGGATAATTAATTTTGTTGAAAAAAATTATTAGGTTTCCCCAGCCATATATCAGGATAGATTGCTGATAGATTAATAGTGCACTGATACAAATGTGTGAATATTTATATTCATAAGATATACTGATATTTATAGAATATGAAGGACCATTTCTAAGCTTAATATCAAAGGCCAAAGCCATAAAGAAAAAAATGGTAATTTTACTACATAAAAATTGAAGTGTTATGTCCTAAAACTCTGAAAACAAGATTAAAAAATAAAAGAAACAGGGAAATATTTGTAACATACAGAAAGGTAGTTCATCATTACAAATCAGAAAGAAAAAGTCAAACATCCAATAGAAAAATAGATAAAAGATGTTAAAAGATAAGTCATAAAAAGAAAAAGTACAAATGGCAAACAACAAAAAAGTTTAATCAAGGAAATACAAATGAAAATAAGATATAACTTTTTACTTGCTAAACTGGCAAAGATTTTAACAAATAATAATAATACCCAGTATTTGTGAAGTTACAGAGAAATCAAACTCATATACAGCTGAATGTATTTACCCTGAGAATGTAAATTGAATGTATTTACCCTGAGAATCTAAATTGAAGGTAATTTGGCAGTAGGTACCAAACACTTATAAAACATGTACACTTCTGGATGCAGCAATTTTACTTGTAGGAATCTGCCATAAGGAAATAAGGATGTGTGGGAACATGCTTACATACAAGGATGCTGACCAAAGCTTTATATATAACAGTGAAAACATGGAAAGAACAAAACCAAGAATAATATAGGAAATACTTAAATAACTCAGGGCACATCCACATGACAGAATATTAAAGCCTCATTAAATATTATGTTAGAGAATATTTTATGACTTGAGAAAATGCTCACCATATGTTAAGCTTAAAAAGCAGGTTATTTACTTAATTTACTTAATGATACTAAATAGCATTTATAAGTCATAGGCACTGTTCTAAACACTTTACAGATACTAACTCATTTAATTCTTAACTCTATGAGACAGATGTTATTATCCCAATTTAATAAATGAGGAAACTAGAGCACCGAGAGTCTAAATAACTTGCCCATGATAGTGACGCTAGGATTCAAAACTGGGCTACTTCTTCAAAAAGTAACCCACTTAACATTAAAAACAAAAACAAGGGATACATATGCATAGGAAAAGAGGAGATGGAAAGAATATATATCAAAATATTAACAGTAGTTTATCTTGGTGTGGTAGGATAATAGGTTACTTTTATTTGCTTTGTTATTTTCTGAATTTTCTGTAATAAACATGTACTACTTTGTAAGATAAAACAAAGCTATTAGAAAGAAAAATCCTTCTAATTCGAAACAACTAGAGATGGTTTTAAAATCCTGCTCAATTCATCTGTCATTTATTTGAGACTGTAAGTAGGTTCTTCTACTTCTAACCTCATTTCATCCCACTTTAAGCCATCACTTAAAAAAAAAAAAATCACTCTCTTTAAAGTATTAAATGTTTTAGTAGCAGATAGACTGTTTCTCTCAGTCTACCTTAATGGAAATTCTTCCTACGTCAATTCCACCGCACAAACATCATTCACTACAGTTACATAGAAAAGGTTCAAACTGTTTTTTTAAATCTAGAAACCTCAAAATTTTCTACATGACTATCTCTAACATATATTATATATATAACATCTTGTGGAAAAACCCAAACGAACTTTTTGGCCAACCCAATACATTGCTAACCTGTGAACACAATACAGATTTATTCTGGAAATTGGAATCAAGAGTAGTTCCTTGTTCACCAAAAGTAATACATAGTTTATTTCCACACTCCAGGTATAAAATTTTCCAACAACTCATCTTTGTAAAATGTTAGAATCAGAAGCACTGCATAGTAAATGAAATGTGTTAAACAAAAGCTGAATTTTAAAAATCAAGACAATCTTGTCTTCTGCTTATAATTAGCACATTTTAACAGAGAAAGGTTATAAAGTAACATTCTGTAATACAGGAATATCTACTTAAACATGCAGTTTATAGTTTCTTAGAACATAGCCTCTTAATATTCTGATTTTCCGGAGCAGAAAATAAACATTAGGAAGGATCTATTTTGAAAAGAAGCTTGCAACACATTGTACTGAGTAACACTCATTTTAATTCAGTTCAGAGTATTTTACACAACACCTACTACCTGAAAAAGGATAGATTAAGCAGATACATCAAGAGGAAGAAGACAATATTCTCTGGCATTGAGAGATGGCAATTTATTTAGGAAAATAATATTTTAAAAGGCTATAAGATACAATTTAGTGGGACAAGGTATTAAAAAGGACAGGTTGAAGTTAGAGTGGAATTTAGAGGTAAATATGAGCTTCAAATTCATACAAAAGCTATAAAAGAAGTGACAAGACATACCATTTTTGGATCAGCTACCAGAAGCAAATAAAATTACTGTAGCCAAAAAGCAAAATAAAAGTTGTTTCAAGTAAAACAGTATGTCCCCTTTCACTCAACAAATATTTACTGAGCAACTACCACGTGCTAGACACTGGTTTAGGCATTAGCAACACAACAGTGAACAAAGTTCTTACCATCAAGAAGTATGGTAGTTAGAAAAACAATAAAGTAAATACTACGCAATAAAATGCCAGGCAGAGGTAAGTGCTACCAAGGAAAGAACTAGAGCAGGGCAAGGGGACACAGTGTGAGAGGAGGACAGGGCTCTTTTAGCTAGGCCGTCTGAGGAGCGTGAGCCGCGCCACACCCGGGGAAACAGCCAGTGCAAAGCGACTGAGGTGGGAGTGTGCTCACTGCTCCAGGAAAAGCCAGGAGACCAATATGGCTCATAAGTCAAAAGTTAGCAGGGCAGTGAACAGGGCAGTGTACGCAGACCTGGAAGGGCCAGGATCACATTCCAACTCCTTGCAGACCATGTAAGGAGTTGAAATTTTAACTCTCACCATGATGGAAAGCCAGTGGAGAGTTCTGAGCAGAGGTCTGATGGGATCCGAGTTACATTTTAAAATCATCACCCTAGGGCTTCCCTGGTGGCGCAGCGGTTGAGAATCTGCCTGCCAATGCAGAGGACACGGGTTCGAGCCCTGGTCTGGGAAGATACCACATGCCGCGGAGCAACTGGGCCCGTGAGCCACAACTACTGAGCCTGCGCGTCTGGAGCCTGTGCTCCGCAACAAGAGAGGCCGCGAGAGTGAGAGGCCCGTGCACCGCGATGAAGAGTGGCCCCCGCTTGCCAAAACTAGAGAAAGCCCTAGCACAGAAACGAAGACCCAACACAGCCAAAAATAAGTAAATAAATTAATTAATTTAAAAAAAAAAAAATCATCGCCCTAATCACTTAGTATGTTGGGAATACTGGCGTACTGTAAGAATGTAAGCAAACCAGTTGGGCAGTTGTAGAAGTCCAGGCAAGAGATTATTGTGGTTTGGACTGGGGTAACAGCCATAGGTATATCAGGCATGGGATATATTCAGAAAGTAAAGCAGAAAGAACATGCTGATAGGCTGGTTATTAGAGAAAGAGTTGAGGAGGACCCTTAAATTTTTGGCTTGCATAAACAAGAGTCATTTAAGGGCTTAGGGACATTTTGCTTGATAGGTTCATTAATCTACCTACACTGGGCATTTGAAGATATTTTAAAAATCAAATGTATTACATTTATAAATGTGCCCTAAAATGCTTAAATGGATGTAATTAACTAAACTTGCAAATGGAGATAACTCTTTAGGAGAATTTAATCCTTTCCATTAAAAGTTTATCAAACATTCACCAAAGAACAAGAGAATATGATTGTTCTTTATCTTTCTGCAAAAATATTCAATTTACTAATCTTGTTATCCTATTTATAAATAGAACCTCAAAGCTTAAGAACAACTATGTTTTAAAATTTGCAGCTATAGTAAATAGAATATTCATTTTAAACCCAAACTGCCATTAATCCTGTCTATAGACAAAGCCCCTAAGATACTAAAACACTCAAACTGACAAGTAGAATATTAAGTGAAATGGGGAAAACATCTGTGATATATTAAATGAGGGGAGGGGGAAGAAAAACAAAATATTGTGTATAATAAAGAAATACATATGTATATACACATATATCTATATATAGTTATTTCTAATCACAAACCTTCTTCTAAAGAAGGTGTGACCAATGAACTACAACCTGTTCTCCACACTGTGAACCTTTAAAAACATTCCTTCTCTACTCAAAAGCAGACACTCAGGTATTTGTTGAATCAGTGAACAAAATGTTAACAGTGCTTATTCCTTGGCCAAGGAATTAGAGTTTATTTTTGTTTGTACCTTGTATTTCTCTGGATTTTCCAAGTTTTCTATAACAATTGTACATTTTTATAATCAGAAAAAATATTTTAATGATGATTATAAGGACTGTTGTAATAGCATGGAAGCTTGCTTATATTATCTACAGAAAAAACAGAAAATAAAACTGACTGATTATGAACACAACAACTACACAAAAATTTATTTAAAAGGACTAAAGGAAATATGCCAAATGGTGACAGTGGTTGCCTCTTTGGGGTGTATATGGATTATCCCTGCCCCCTGACAGATTCTTTTAAACTTTTCTGATCTCTCCACATTTTTTTCAAGAACAGATTCCATTTAGATTCGATGAAGTTCATATTGCCAAATGTGGACACTTCTCTGTCCTTATCTTACTTAACCTCTCAGCAAACATCAATACAGTTAGACTTCCCATGTTTGTTGAAATGCTAACCTCTCTTGCCTTCCTTCTTACTTTGCTAGTAGCTACATCTTATTCTTCTTTGCTGGATTGACCTCTGTCCTAAGCTCCAGATTTATCTATCCTGCTGTTTACTTAACACAACTGTTCATTTGGATTTCCGACAGGTATTTCAAACTTAGTACATCCAAAAAAGAAGCTTCTGATTCCTACCTTCCACCCTCACAACCTACCCTTCTCCCAGTCTTCCCATCTGAATGAATGGTACCACCATCTACCCAACCTCTCAAGCCCCAAACCTAAGAATCATCCTTGATTCTTCTCTGTCACCTCCAAGTAATCCTCCTCATCTGCCACCTTACTTCTCTACAAGGCTTCTAGAACATATTGTCAACTGAAAAAAAGCTGACCACAACGATGTTAAGTATCCTAAATAAATTAACCCTAAAAGAGAAAAACCGTTACCAATGTCACCATGGCACTGGAAAAATCTTCAAGGGCAAAATTAAGTTCCATAAAAAAAAGCAAAAACTTTTTAACATATGCTATAATTTTTTTAAAAAGTACTTATGTATTACTTGAGTAATTTAAACATTAATTTTAATAAGAAAAATTAATATATGAGGAGAGACTAGTGCACTACACGGAGGAAGGAAAGACATATTACTTAAAATGAACAGAAGGTGCCACCAAGTGGGAAAAAAGTACATACACAGTAAAGAAAAATCCAGGCAAGCCATGGTTTTTTTCTTTTTTAACTTGGTTCAAAGGATTTCAGAGTTCCAATACTTCAAACCACATACACAAAAAACTTTGTTTCTCCTAATGTAAGTGAAAACAGTAATTTTATACTACTATGCAAAAAATAGCCCAAACTTTCTACCTTTCTACCAGTATTCAACAACATTTTATCTTGTCAAATTTCATGTAGATACTGATTACTTACTTGGTTTACTACCATAAAAATGAAAATAAAGATTATTGAGCATTACAGTATAGATGGTAGCAATTAGCTAACTTAAAAATTAAGGACGATCAAAAGTGGTATGAAACAGTACTTGTAATCTACTGAAATACTTTGAGTATTCTATTCAATCAAGTTTAAATAAGAAGAAATTAAAATCTCATTGCTGACCCCATAAATGAAGAAAAGGAAGGGACTGTAACAAAGAAAAATAACAGACACTAAGTTATAGTATAGTATTAGTCTACCAGCTAGTATTCATTAAAGTGACTATAAACTCCAAGAGAGGATCATATATTTTGTTCACTACTATGAATATACAAACCCATCAGTGCCTGACACATAGTGGGGTGCTCAATAAATATTCATTTAATGGAATGAACTATATGTAAGCTGGGTGCTGTGCTAGGTTCTAGGCAATAATTTTTTTTAATTTTTTATTTTCAAGGTTTGTGTAGCTCCCCTGCCCATCCCAGACGTTTGCACCACCATGAATACTTTTTGTTTATCTATTGGTAGACCTAACAGCCTTACCGACTGCTGACACATTCAAAGAAAATGAAAGCCTTGAGACAAAACAGACAAACCCACAAGATTTCTAATGTTCCCACAAGATCAGGCAACGTTAAGTGAGCCACAGAAGTTCATTAAAGATATTCCCTGGTTCTACCAAAAACACTGATGGCTCTGAAAAGAAAGCCTTCCCCAGGTGAGACTATGTAGCTACTGAACAGACTCAAAGACCATCATAGGCCACACTGGGCACCAGAAAACTCAGAAGGACAGAGGACAGGAACCACAGCTTGCCAACTGGGAAGCATCAGGTGTTCCTCTCACTGGGAGCCTTTGCAGTAGTTCATGCAGGTGACAGCCCACCTAGCCATCCAGGAGCTATTTTCTTTGGCTCCCTAGATGACACAGCACAGGCTCAAGGGAGATGAGAGCCACATCAGGCAGGTACAGGAGCTGCCCTGACTTAAAAGCTTCATGTCCACAAAAGCTAACATCTCTACTAACAACAACTCCATGGGCATGGCTTCAGGATTGCCATTGCCACAAGGGACAAGCTAGCTCTAAGAGCAGCAAGACAGGGAAGCCCAAACATAGCTAACTCATCAGGCATTTGTAAATCCTCTCAATCTAGATGCAGTTTACCAGTCAGGAATCAGTTTTATCCAGCAATATGATTGATACAATCTCATCTGGTTTCCAGGGTAACATTTAACTGAAGATCAGATTCTCTCAAACCTTTTACCCATGATTTACGAAAACTGCATACTACACTAGGTGAAATCTCATTTCAAGTCCTATCTCTAGCACCAACCTCTATTCTGACCTCTGGACTAGTGTTTTCAACTGTCTACCCACCATGTTCACTTGGTTGTCTAACAGGCATCTCGTAGAGAACTCTTGATTACCCCTTCCATTCTGCTTCCCCCATCCTGCCTGCTCTTCCTCTTCTCAGTAAATGTGCCACAAATAGTTCAGGCCCAAAACATTGAAGTTACCCTCTTCTCTCAAAATCCAAACCATCAGCAAATCCTGTTGAGTCCATCTTACTTCAAAATATGTCCCTGTGGTAGGCAGCCTCTAAGATGGCCTCCAATGACCACATCCTCCTGGTGTTCACACCCTTGTGTAATCCCCTCTCGAGTATGGGCTAGATTTACTGACTCACTTCTAACAAACAGAATACAGCAGCAGCGTGGGATGTCACTTCTGAGATTAAGTTTAAAAAGACTGTGGCTTCCATCTAGGGTGCTCTCTGTCATTCGCTCTCAGATTGTAACTCTGGGAAAGCCAGCTGTCATGTCATGAGGTGGCCTTGTGGAGAGGCCCACATGAGTGTTCTCGGAAGCAAGTTTTCTGAGGTCTGTCTACAGACATGTGAATGAGTCTGGCAGTGGATCCTTCCAAATTCAAACCTTGAGATGACTGCAGCCCCAGATGGTATCTTCTTTGTAGCCTTGTGAGATTCTAAGCCAGAGGCATCCAGCTAAGCTGTACTCAAATTCCTTACCCACAGAAATGGTGAGATAATGTTTATTGTTTTAAACTAAATTTAAAAAATCTGTTACACAGTAGTAGACAACTGATACAGTTCCAAATCTCACAACCTACATTACTGACACCTTATCCAACTTCCTTCATCTCTGGATGGAGCTGGTCCAGACAACTACATAAATAGTTCCCTAAGTAATCAGCCTACTTCCACAAGGCTCCCTTCCTCTATTCACAGCAATCACAGGGATGCTTTAAACATTTAAATCAGAGTCCAAGAGCCATTAGGTGGGGGCAATCAAGGTAGGCATCTGTCTTTGCTTGGCATGGGGGGTGGAGATGATGAGTGTGGCAACAGCCCAGTAAGGTGACAGAGCCTGAATGGGGAGAGGAGGGCATCCACATGGGGTGAGGGGGGTGGCAAGCTGATGTGGGGTGTTGGAGGCAAAGTGAGGTAAGAAGGGAGGCCAGTGGTGGGGAGGTGGGAAGGCAGCAATGGGAACTTTGTTACCTACAGTGGAATTCATCAAATAAGTAACTCTATTAAATAAAAGAGAAACAGATACATATACAGAAAGGGAGAAAACTAGAACATAACCTGCGGTATTGGACTGGATTCAGTGGCATTGCTGTCAACATATGGTTTTCAATATATAAGGTGAAAAAGAGAGATATAGAAATAGAAATGTACACACACACACACACAATCATTACAGCCATTTGAGCTTGTCCACTGAGATGCCCCAACAGCAATGAGCATACCTTGCACTCAGATATTAGTTTCTAAATACTATTCTCTACTGAAAAACAGCAAGTAAGAAAATAAACACAGGGGTCCTCAGAGAAATGGCTGTTTTCATGGGTGGGGCAGGGAAAATATAAGATGAACCTAGAACACCTTTTGTCAGAAAGCAAGAAAGTGCTCCAAGAATGAGGGGGATATTTCAAAAGGACCCCAAATGCAGACTGAACAGGTTCCCACTGATCAAACTGAGTTCAATCTGAGCAATAAAATAACGAATTATAGTAATGGATTACAACACACTGATTAAAATGACAGTTCATATTGATATAAATAAAGTTTGACGAGTAACTGGATAGTTGCATAACCTCAAAGTATCTCCCCACAAAATGCTAATTAATTGTAAAGGGAAAATGAGTAACTTTAGAATGGAGAAATCTGGCACACACGCCCTAATCAAGTGATAGAAATGTTCAGTAATGAGACAAATCAAAACTAGATGGCATTTAATAGAATGCAACAAGAAGAATCTGACACTGCTTCTGTGACATTCCTGCCAAAGATGCATAGCCTCCATCTAGTCATGAGGAAACACTGGACAAATCTATACCGAGGGACATTCTACAACACAACTGGCCTGTAATTTTCCGAAGTGTTAAGATCATAAAAATCAAGGAAAAGCTGAGGAACCAAACCAGGGTGAAAGAAGCTAGAGAGAAATGAGGTCCACATAAAATGCATGACCAGATTCCCTTGCTATAAAAGACATTGCTGGGACAAGTGATGAAACTTGAAGAGGGTCTGACGATTAGACAGCATTGGTGCATCACTGTTAATTTCCTAACTTCGATGGTTATATTGTGGTAACGTAGAAGAATGTCCTTGGCTGTAGGAATTACACTCTAAAGTATTCAGCCATGATATGACATCATTTTCGCAACTCTGAAATGATTCAAATACTTGTAACTTTTCAAAAAGTTTGGGATTTTCCCCAATTTTTAAAAAATTGTAAAACAGATCACATCCTACCTAACCTTCCAGTGACTTCCAGAGAACTTTAGAAAAAAAAGCCAACAGATCTACCCATGGTTTACAAGATCTACATGTAGATGTAGCTATTGAAAGCCCTAGCTATTTCTCCTACCTCATTTCCTGACATCTTCGCCTCACTCATTCCATTCCAGCCAAACTGGCCATACTGCTGTTCTATGAATACAAGCAATACATCTCAAACACACAGGACTTTTGCACCGGTGGTTTCTGCTGCCTGGAGCTCTTCATCACACCCCCACCTCCTCCCCTCTTCAAATGTCACTCCCTCAAAGAAGCCTTCCTTAACGCCTGTATAAAACAGCCACCTCCCCTAAAAGAGAAGGCCACTGCTCTTTATCCCTTTATGAATTCCTTGCATTTACTGTTGCCTAAAATATATAACATATTTGTTTTTCTGCTTCCCCTCATGAGAGCAAGGACTTTGTTTTACTCACTGTTGTATCCCCAGTGCCCAAAATAGTTCTTGGCACCTGGTAGGTACACAATAATTATGTAAATGAATAAAGATGACAAATTGTATTTGTAATTCATTACTCTATATGTAAGATAATACCTGGCTCTCTAATAAAAGATAAATCAACCCAACTTCAAATGTATTCATGGATCAAATCAAAGGTAAGGTTAGAATTCTACAATGTATTGCACTCACTCAGCAAAGGGGGTTCTGAGAAACAAACAGCTGAGCTTATCCGAACCACTTCTCCCTACAAAGACTCATCACAAGCCTTTAAGCTTCCCTTACAAGCAAGGGTCATCAAAGGTACTCAGACCTTAGGAGGCTCCACTCCACAAAGAAACTCAGCTTTGTATCCTCAACTGCCCTCAGGCATCACCCCAGCAGGTGATGTTATCTTCTACAGCTTTCAGCTTCTTTTTTTTATGTGATCTCAGATCTTATATATAAAAGGACTTGCTTGGCTGCATAGTACTTTTATCATTTCAGATTTTTAATTATTTAATAATTTAAAATGTGTTTCAGCCCACATAATTTTCCCTCCCCCAGCCCCCAATCTAGATAGGTGCTTTGAAGGAGATGGCCATCAATCTGAACACGACAGCCCAGAGGCCTTCCACACACTCTTAGGACCAACCCCTCCCCCAAAACAACCAAACAAATGAAAACTAGCAGGATACCTCGCCTCCTAAAGCCAACACTCCACTTTGAGATCCTGGTCTCAAACAGTGCCAACGTATATACAGAATGCCCCTTCGAGAAGGCAGACAGCTCCTCAGATTTTAACAGACCACAGGTTATTATTTCCCATTAAAAAGAGCACAAAAATACAGCCTCAAATGTAACATCAGTGCTGCTTTCTCATGTTACGAGCCGATGAGTTTTATTAAAGACAGAATCCAATATTGTGGTCTTCAAACTACATCACCGACATGAGTAAATGCTTCTGATTAGTCCAAGTAGTGGACCAGAGGTAGGTGAAATCTTACAAACATATTTTGCTTAGCTCACATATTATTATTTTATTTTTTTATTTTTTTATTTTTATTTTTTTACATATTATTTTAAAAAATTATTCTGTCCAGTCAAGTAGCCTATTCAATTTATCCTTTCAAGTTTTTATAGATTTAATTTATTTATTTATTTATTTTAGGCTGCATTGGGTCTTCGTTGCTGCACGCGGGCTTTCTCTAGTTGCAGCGAGTGGGGGCTACTCTTCGTTGCGGTGCGTGGGCTTCTCATTGCGGAGGCTTCTCTTATTGCAGAGCACAGGCTCTAGGCGCGCGGGCTTCAGTAGTTGTGGCACGCGGGCTAAGTAGTTGCGGCTCGGGGGCTCCAGAGCGCAGGCTCAGTAGCTGTGGCGCATGGGCTTAGCTGCTCCGCAGCATGTGGGATCTTCCCGGACCAGGGCTTGAACCCGTGTCCCCTGCATTGGCAGGTGGATTCTTAACCACTGAGCCACCAGGGAAGCCCAGCCTATTCAATTTAAATAAAATAAATTCACTTCCCTAGTTGCATTACCCACATTTCAAAGTGCTCTGGGCCACGTGGGGCTGGTGGCTACCCTATTGGACAGCACAGATATAGAACATTTCCATCATCACGGAAAGTGCTATTGGACAGTGCTGTATTTAAACTGACAAATATCTTTAAAATAAACATTTAAAACCAAGAAGTCTCACAAAGAAATACAGATTTCCACTTTCTCTTGAAAAATCATATCTAGAAACCCTTGGCTGAATTCTTACCTGATGGAACTGGAGAGAGTGAACAGGGCTGCTGCCCTCTTTGATGGAGTATGTGCTTTTCAGTTCAATACAGTCCCCAATACCCCCAAACTGTCTCACATCTGTACTTCCCTCACTTATGTTACATGCCTGGATTTCTACTTGAGCCTTTAGAATGAAAGTGAGTACTCTGAGATTATCCTAGTTTCTACTCAATAGAGCACAGAACTATTTCTGATGATCAAGTTCAACCAAAATAAAATATCACAGCTAACCTGACACTTATTTTTAGGTTTTTTTTGTGAAATTTTCTAGACCAACTAGAAAGGCTCTCTAGAGTTTAAATGTGTATCAACCAACAACCTATGAAATAGATATAAATACTTGCTTTGAAATAGTTTATTAAAAATTTGGTAATTCAAGTAAGAGCATTTAAAATTTCATTTCAAAATAGGCATATTAAAAATCACAGTTTTTAGAGACCTAAGGAATTTGGGGGCTCTCAATTTACAGATGAGAAATCCAAGCTCCAGAGAGGTTAAGCAATTAATGCTTTAAGTCAAACTGCCAAATAAGATCAGAGCCAGAGTTCTTTTAGCCTTTCTCTTCACTATGGCCAGGTGATACTACAGCACACTGTTTTCCCTCAAAGACAACCACACTATTATATATCCCAACATATAATATGATTGGTGACACCCCTCCATCAAGAGATAGTCTGTAACCTCTCTGGTTGAACATGGGGGGAGTTTTCTAATTGCCTTGACCAAGGGAATGCGGACTCAGTACTGGATGATTTCTAAGACTAAGTCAGATAAGGCCACATGGCTTCTGCCTGGCGCTCTGTCTCAGAGCGTTTGCCTGAGCAGGCTCAGGCTACCTGAGGGTGTTCCAATCCAACACCCCAGCCATGCTCCCAGCTAAACAGCCACTATCAACTGCCAGACACTGAGTGAACACACCTTCAGGCTGTTGCCAGAGCTGCTGCAGGTCTTTGCTCAAACCCTCCAACCCCCACCTCTGGCAGGAGTGTCCTTGATCAAAACCTGCCACCCCCTCCACCTCACCCCTGCCTCTAGCAGGAGTGAATATAAATCCTTCAGTTAAAGGGTCCAGAGATAAGAAAGGAAGCTACAAACAAAAACCCAGATGGAACCAGATGGGACCAGCCAATGAATCTGACCTCCAACAGACCCAGAGTCTGATTATACATTGATTTTTTCTACATTAGCATATTATATGACACACCTACTGGCAGCCATGACCAGACATTAAAGACCAAAAAAGGATCAAAAGGGAGTGGCACCCCACACCCTGAGGGTGGGGGGAGCCCTGCCCTTCCCGGTAGACTAATGCATATGCCTCCCCATCACTAGCCTCACTCCTCCTCCCTTTGTCTTTACTCTACAAAATTAAATCCCTCTTGCCACCTAGGCGAGAAGTTGATCTGTGAACATAGTTCCCACTTCTCCATTCTTTGGCCACTGAGTAAAGTTTGTGCTGTGTCCATCTCAATCAGGGTCCATAGGACATAATTCAGTAACAAGATGATTCTACTATCCAGCCTTTGAGTCTTCCACTTGAAGCCTCAGACATCCTGGAGCAGAGATAAGCCATCCCTGATGTGGCTTGTCTGAATTCCTGACCCACAAAAACTACGAAATAAATACTTATTGTTGTTTTAAGGTACTAAGTTTTAGGGTAACTAGTGATGCAGCCATTGCAATTGGGACAGATGCTTTCAGAACAACACTGATTAAATTAAGAATAGATATACAACAAATATTTGTGTAATGAAACAAATATTGCCAAGTGAAATAAAATAAAATGTTGATGTAGCTCACCATTCAGGGGGCACCATGCTTCCATCCACATCCCAGAATGTGTTTTTGCCATTCATTTCAGTAGTATATATAACCCATCGGTGACGGCCTGGATGGAAAGATCAACATGTAGTTTCGAGAGATGTGAGGAAATAAAAACAACCTTTTCAAAAAATTATAATTGCATAACATCAAAGACAACCTTTTTTATTAAGAAAAGACTTTTATATGCTCTTACATAAGAGAAATGTTAGAGAACTAGAGCCCTGGGTGTATTACTGAAGGGAAACTCCAGGAAGTGTAGGCAAGCTTTTATCAACAACCTAGTGGCCGCCTCAGCAAAATCCCTGCATGGGGACTGAGACTCACTCTGTGGGTAGGGCTCAGCCCTTTCACAGTGGAGAACCCTTACTTCTCCCCCAGCTCCCCCTCCAAGGGGGTATCAGAGAGGGAAGGGGAGGGAATATGTTTCCAGCTGTTCTGGGTATTCAGGAGAAAAGTGCTCCTCCTAAGACTGGGGCAGGAGAAATGTATTCACAGCAATCACACTTGAATTATATGTTTCCATATAAATATTTTTAAACAGCCACCAGAGATCCTTTCGGAAACTGGTGATTATTACATAATAAGCAAACACTATATATGATTGTTAGATAAGTAGAACAGCTCATGTTATCAAAACAGCACGCTGCATTCTTTAAAAGATTTCTGTGAAATAGTTGAGAGCATAACCACAATTTAGAAAACTGTTAGGCAAAGACATGGATTTTAATGAAGACTGTCACTTTTTTTTTTTTTAATTTTTATTGTGGTATAGTTGATTTAATGTTGTGTTAGTTTCAGGTGTATAACAAAGTGAATCACTTATACATATATCCACTCTTTTTTAGATTCTTTTCCCATACAGGCCATTACAGAGTACTGAGTAGAGTTCCCTGCACTATACAAGACTGTCACTTATTATCAGTGTATATTAGGCAAGTTTTATGAGACTCAATCTCTTTATCTATTAAAAGTGGATGATTAGGACTTCTCTGGTGGCGCAGTGGTTGAGAATCCGCCTGTCAATGCAGGGGACATGGGTTCGAGCCCTGGTCAGAGAAGATTCCACATGTTGAGGAGCAACTAAGCTCGTGCGCCACAACTACTGAGCCTGCGCTCTAGAGCCCGGGAGCCACAACTACTGAGCCCACGTGCTACAACTACTGAAGCCCGCGTGGCTAGAGCCCGTGCTCTGCAACAAGGGAAGCCACTGCAGTGAGAAGCCCGTGCACCGCAACAAAGAGTAGCCCCCACTCACCGCAACTAGAGAAAGCCTGCGCACAGCGACGAAGACCCAAAGCAGCCAAAAATAAATAAATAAATAAATTTATTTTTTAAAAAAGCATATACTTTCTCCCTGTGAGGATATCAAACATTGTTCTGCAACTAGAGTTTTTCATGTTACACATATCTTTGATATCTTTCTATACAACAAAGTATTCTAAAAAATGTGTAATTCATCAGTATCCAATTGATGCACAACTAATATGGCTTTTAGAATTTACTACTAAAACAATGCTGCAATGGGTGTCTTTGTTTTGCAAGAATATTTGAGGTGAATTCCTAGAAGTGTTGGGAGAAAAGATATGTGCAATGTAAATTTTAACAAAATTTACCAACTGTCCTCCAAAAGGACTGCGTTAACCCACGTATTCTTATGGCATTTCCCCAGTTGGAATTTATCAGATCGGCAAATACTTCAAAATTTGATAGGTGAAAAAAGATAACACTGTTTTTTGAGCTACATTTCTGTAATTACAAGTGAGGATGAGAGGGATAAATCAGGAGTCTGTAATTACAATATACACACTATTATATATAAAATAGATAACCAAAAAGGACCTACTGTATAGCATAGATAACTATACTCAATATGTTGTAATAACCTATAATGGAAGAGAATGTAAAAAAAAGGAATAAAAAAAGTGAATCACTTTGCTGTACACCTGAAACTAACACAACATTGTAAATCAACTCTATTTCAATAAAAAAAAAATTTTTTTTTAAATAATGTATTCTTTTTTAAAAAAAAGAGTGAAGGGCTTCCCTGGTGGCACAGTGGTTGAGAATCTGCCTGCCAATGCAGGGGACACGGGTTCGAGCCCTGGTCTGGGAAGATCCCACATGCCGCGGAGCAACTGGACCTGTGAGCCACAATTACTGAGCCTGCGCGTCTGGAGCCTGTGCTCCGCAACAAGAGAGGCCGCGATAGTGAGACGCCCGTGCACCGTGATGAAGAGTGGCCCCCGCTTGCCACAACTAGAGAAAGCCCTCGCACAGAAACGAAGACCCAACACGGCCAAAAATAAATAAATAAATAAATAAAATTTAAAAAAGAGTGAAGATGAGCACGTTTTCATGCCTTTGTTGTTCATTTAGTTTTCTTTTCCTGTGAATTATCTTTTTCTTTTTTCTATTGAGTTCTTCATCCTTTTACAAGTACTTTGTAAAAGTTCCTTGTACATTAAAGAAAACAAAGTCAAATCAAATCCCAATCTCATTCCCATTATTTATACCAAAAAATACTGAACTCACCAAAAAACTGCTTGTTGTCTTCGTAGTATTTGTTTCCATATTTGTCTTCCCCCACTAATGTGCCAACCCTCACATCATTTGCCCTGGGAATGTCCAAAAGAAAACAGACATTTTAGGAAGATTCTTTGTTCACAACACACACGTAAAGTGAGAATACCAACTTTCACAAACATAGGCAGCTGTGCCAGCTAGAAAAATGAGGAGGTGCTGGGTATGGTCACTGGTTGTATACTTCTAGCGTTCATCCCCAGGTTCATGGCCACTCATTGTCAGAGAATCAGCTTTCAGGTAAGAGCTCTAGAATCCCTGCCCTTGTTGTCCTAGTGCCATTACAGCACAAGAAAAGATGCAAATAAAATTAAAAAATAAAAAAAGATGCAATATCGTCAAATTACAAGACTACTTTTATCTACTATCCCTAGGCCATGAGGCAACGGAGTTAGCAAAAAACTTCAGGAAATCTGGAAGCTCAAGTATTTCACTGTGATCACCTCGCTCAACTCCTTACAGTACAGGGAAGGCAAGTGAAGGCCAGCGAAGGAGGAAAACAAAACTTTCCCAAGGTCACGCAGTGAGTGTTTGGCAATGCTCACTGCTCTCCAGGAAGCAGAGCAGGGGTGCAGCCCATATGCTCTCGCCTCCGCGTCATGGCTCTGTCTCTAGAGCCGGCTTTGGTCCTGTCTCCGGGAGGCCCCCGGACAGACACTTCGGCCCGGGGAAAGCGGGCAAAGACTGTCCTTGAGAAGAGCTGCGGATTCTCCAAGGTGACCCAAGCCCGGGCCACTTTCCAAGAAACCAGCCAGCACAAGTCCAGCCCCAAAGGCCAAGAGCATGGCTCTGGCCGCTTACCTGAAGAAAACCCGTAGATAGCCGCGGAGGCCGCCGTGGCCGCGGACCTGCTGCAGCCCGCGCTTCAGGACCTGCAGCAACTCCATCTTGTCCCGCAGGCCCCGCCTCTCCGGCGCACTGCGGAAAACCCACCGGGGGTAAGCTGCCACTCAGCTGCAGGGCGCCGACCACAGAAGGTTCCCACGCACGCGCGGCACGCGGAGGTGGTTTTGCGCATGCGCGGGTCTGGAGCTCGCGGGTCTGGAGCTCCCCCGTCAGGCCTCTTCCCGCTTTCCAGAAAAGGTGCGGTTGGTTGGTTTCCCTCCGAAGCAAAGTTTTCAGAGATTGCATTTAGAAGGCTGGGCATGTAGTGGAAAGCTCACCTAAACTAGGCTTTCCCAGGTGAAGGTTCCTCCTTTGGGGACCTCAGTTTTCTTATCTAAAGTGATTGCCTGACTACTCCAAAAATCCTTTCTAGAGCCAAGATTCTTTAGAAACAAGATACCATTAAGGAATTCAACATTAAGCACGAAATGATACTGCACATTCGGAAGTAGGCACATTCGACACCAGCGTTGTGGTAGGCGACTGAGGAGGAGGAGGAATAGAAAAGTACAAGATTAACTATCTATTCTCAAGTATTTAATGATTTAGTTGCA
This sequence comes from Balaenoptera musculus, assembly GCF_009873245.2. Lineage (NCBI taxonomy): Eukaryota > Metazoa > Chordata > Mammalia > Artiodactyla > Balaenopteridae > Balaenoptera > Balaenoptera musculus. The sequence continues at coordinate 78,660,987 of NC_045794.1, forward strand.
AGTTTAAAATTAAAAATTTAGATATTTAAAGTGTATTAGAAAAATAATCCATGCATGATATTTAAAAATTTTAAACAATAAAGGGAATGAAATGAACGCTATTATTTCTAATTTTCTAGCAGCTAACTTTATGACTTTAAATATGCTTTAAAACCTATATTTCTTGATCCATCAGTTTGGAAGTCTCTGATTCCCAACTATTTGAGATGAGAAACTTAGCACATGGTCACTTCCTTCACCTCATCCCATTCTTTGCTCTTCCAGACTCTAGTCTACCATATCATTTCTTTAAAAAGGTCAAGATTTATAAGATTTATATTCTAATCCATAACTGCAAGTTTTCATAATTGTCTAAAGAGTTTTATAAATTGAAACACAACATTATTTCTTGAGAGGACCAAGAAATAAGACTGGACCCAGAGAAGAGATGTAATTTTATGCTACTAAATCTTCAACCCCAAAAGAGAAACCTCCAAATATTAGGATCACATTTTCTTTTCTTAGATTCTATCAATTGCTCAAAATCCAATGTCCCATTGGAATTTATTTTATGTTGAACTGTGGCTTTTTTGTTTTCCTGTTTTAAAAAAATTCTATCTGAATTATTCCAATATATATCGAAGAACTGTTTTAAAAACATAAACATATTACCATTATCTCACCTCAAAAAGTTAATAATTGCTTAATATAAAATATCCTCTGAGGAGGGTTCAAATTTCCCCAATCGTTTCATAATTTTTTTAGTTTGTCCAAGTAAGGTCCATATGTTGATTTTCTTTTAAATTTCTCTTAATCTATAGGATTCCCTTATTTTCCACCCCCTTTTTTTGTCCTTCCAATTTATTTGACAAAGAAACTGGTAATTTCTCCTGTAGAGTTTCCACTGTCTGGATTTTGTTGATTGTGTCCCTGTGTTCCTCTATCCCCTGTATTTCCCTATGTTAGTAATTAAACCTAGGTGCTTGACAAAATTTGGGTTCTTTTTTTTAATATACATTTATTTATTTTATTTATTTATTATTTTTGGCTGCGTTGGGTCTTCGTTGCTGCGTGCAGGCTTTCTCTAGTTGCGGCGAGCAGGGGCTACTCTTCTTTGCAGCGCGTGGGCTTTTCATTGCAGTGGCTTCTCTTGTTGCGGAACACGGGCTCTAGGCACGCGGGCTTCAGTAGTTGGGGCTCGCGGGCTTCAGTAGTTGTGGCTCGCAGGCTGTAGAGCGCAGGCTCAGTAGTTGTGGCTCATGGGCTTAGTTGCTCCATGGCATGTGGGATCTTCCCGGACCAGGGCTCGAACCTGTGTGCCCTGCATTGGCAGGTGGATTCTTAACCACTGCGCCACCAGGGAAGCCCTGGGTTCTTTTTTTAGTTGTTAAGTACATTTTCATAGGTGATGATATCCTATTAAGGAGTACACAGGGTGTCTGCTTGTTTCATTTTCTGTGATTGTAGCAGCCACTGCTGAGCATTGCCTAAATAATTTCATTCCTTCTTTCTTTATTAGCCACAAATCTATAAAGAGAAAACCCCTCAACTGTTTGGTTCCTGAAATACAGTTCATACAGGAAAGGCAGGAAAGATGCATGATTCTCTCCCTTATTTAACAGTTTTCAAAATTACAATTTGGTTTCCTAGCATCTTTGAGGGGGGTGTGTGTGTGTGGCAAAAAACACAGAACATAAAATTTACCTCCTTGATTGTCTTTAAGTATACAATACAGTAGTGTTAACTATGTATACATTGTTGTGCAACAGATCTCTAGAAATTTTTCATCTTGCAAAACTGAAACTCTGTGCCCATAGAACAATACTCCCCCTTCCTCTCTACCCTCAACCCCCAGCAACCACCATTCTACTTTCTAAGTGTTTGATACCTCCTATAAATGGAATCATGTAGGACTTGTCTTTTTTTTTTTTTTAAATCTATTTAATACTTTGAAATTCAATTTTATTTTATTTTTTTTTAAGAAATTCACGTACTTTTATTTATTTATTTATTTATGACTGTGTTGGGTCTTCGTTTCTGTGCGAGGGCTTTCTCTAATTGTGGCAAGTAGGGACCACTCTTCATCGCGGTGCGCGGGCCTCTCACCATCGCGGCCTCTCTTGTTGCAGAGCACAGGCTCCAGACGCGCAGGCTCAGCAATTGTGGCTCACGGGCCCAGTTGCTCCGTGGCATGTAGGATCTTCCCAGACCAGGGCTCGAACCCGTGTCCCCTGCATTGGCAGGCAGATTCTCAACCACTGCACCAGCAGGGGAGCCCAGGACTTGTCTTTTTGCAAGTGGCTTAAGTTTCATCCACGTTGTAGCATGTGACAGGGTTTCCTTTTTTAAGGCTGAATAATATTCCACTGTGTGTACATATCACATTTCTTTATCCATTCATCTTTTGATGGGTGTTTTTGGTTGCTTCTACCTCTTGGCTATTGCAAATAAGGCTGCAATGAACATGGGAGCGCAAATAGCTCTTCTAGATCCTGTTTTCAATTCCCTGGGATATATACCCAGAAGTGTGTGTGTATGTGTGTGCGTGTGTACACATATATACACACATATCACATATGCTGGATCATATAGTACTTCTTTTTTTTTTTTGAGGAAGCTCCACAGTTTTCCATAACGGCTGCACCATGTTACATTTCTACCAACAATGCAGAAGAGTTCCACTTTTTCCACGTCTTCACCAACACTTGTTATTTTCTGTTTTTTTATTGATAGTGGCCATCCTAATGGGTATAAGCTGATATCTTACTGTGGCTTTGATTTGCATTTCCCTGATGATGAGTGATGTTGAGTATCTTCTTCTATGCTTGAGGCCATTTGTATTTCTTCTTTGGAGCAATGTTAATTCAAATCCTTTGCTCCTTAAAAAAAATTTTGTTGTTGTTCTTGGTGGTGGTGGTGACTTGTAGGATTTCTTATATATTGTGGATATTAACCCCTTATCAGATACATGGTTTGCAAATATTTTCTCCCATTCTGTAGGTTGCCTTCTCACTGTTGTACTTTGCTGTGCAGAAGTTTCTAAGTTTGATATAGTCCCATATTTGTCTATTTTTGCTTTTGTTGCCTCTGCTTTTGGTGTCATACCCATGAAATTATTGCCAAATCCAATGTCATGAAGCTTTTCCCATAAGTTTTCTTCTAGGAGTTTTATAGTTTTCTGTCTTATGTGTATAGGTTTTTAATTGATTTTGAGTGATTTTTATATTTGATGTAAGGGTTCAACTTCATTCCTTTGCTTGTGGATATCCAGTTTTCCCAACACAATTTGCTGAAGAACTATCCTTTACCCATAGGGTATCCTTGGCATCCTTGTTTAAGATCATTTGACCATATACTTGAGAGTTTACTTTTGGAGTTCTCTATTCTGTTGCATTGGTCACCATACTCTTTTGATTACTGCATCCCTGTAATAAAATTTGAAATTGGGAAATGTGAGGCCTCTAGCTTTGTTTGAAGCCATCTGGGCTTTTCTTTATTGGGAGATTTTTATTACTTATCAAATGTCCTTGATAGTTATAGGTCCATTCATATTTTTTATTTCTTCAAGATTCAGTTTTGGTAGGTTGTGTTTCTAGGAATTTATCCATCTAGTTTGTTGGCATGTAATTGTTGGCATTATAATGACTCTTAAAATCCTTTATATTTCTGTGGCATCAGTTGTAATGTCTCCCTTTCATTGCTGATTTTTGTTGTCTTTTATTTTTTTCTTAGTCTAGCTAAGGGTTTGCTAATCTTGTTGATCTTTTTAAAAAAACAACTCTTGGGACTTCCCTGGTGGTCCAGTGGGTAAGACTCCACGCTCCCAATGCAGGGGCGGTGGTGAGAGAACTAGATCCTACATGCATGCCGCAATTAAGAAGTCCACATGCCGTAACTAAGAGTCCACATGCCACAACTAAGAAGCCCTCATGCCACAACGAAGATCCCATGTGCTGCAACTAAGATCCAGTGCAGCCAAAATAAATAAATAAATAAATATTTTAAAAATGTTTTTAAAAAACCTCTTAGATTCACTGATTTTTTTTCTATTCTTTATTTCATTTATTTCTGCTCTAATCAACTACTTCCTTCCTTCTGCTAACTTTGGGTTTGGTTTGTTCTTCTTCTATTTTCTTGAGGTGTAAATACTGATAGGGAAGGACTTACTATTGCCATTTTGTTAATTGTTTTCTGCGTGTCTTGTTATTTTGTTCCTTTTTTCCTCTCTTGCTGCCTTACTTTGTGTTTTATTTTTTGTAGTGACTTACTTTACTTTCTCATTTTTTTGTATGTATCTTCTATAGGTATTTTGTGTTTACCATGTCCTTAGCACTTTTAAAGTATCATTATGAACTCATGGATTTAAATATGTTCTTTATGTTTCAATCTATTACAGCTACTATTCTAATTAATTACCAAGTTATCTTATCTCTGGCAAGTAGAAACTTCTTCAGATTGATGCTTGAGTCCTTGAGACACAACCCAGTGATTTTTGTTAGCTTTCTTCCTTCTGGTGTGAGAAGATGTCTCTATACTTACCTTGAAAGTATGTTTCCTGCCCTAGACCTACAACCAGCCATTTCTCTAGGGAGACCTTCCCTAGGGTTTTTTGCTTGTTCAAACCTCAGCTCTATCACTTCCTAGCTAGCTATATTGGGCAAGTTGCTTAGCATCTATAAACCTCAGTTTACTCATTTGTAACACAGGGCTAATAATATTACCTACCTCAAGGGACTTTGTGAGGATTAAAAAGGGAAGGCACAAAAAATACTTAACCCAGTGCTAGTATATCATAAGTTCTCAATAAATGTTAGATAAATTACTTCTTAATAACAGAAGAGGCATATGCCTTCTTGAATAAAGTTTTCACAGATTATTTTGATTTCCTATCCTGTGCTTCTAGGTGAATGAATCTTACTACATCTTTGATCCTACATACTTTTCTTAGAATGCCGTCATTTGTTTGCTTGCTTGTTTTTATTTTGTTTTATTTGTTTTGGTGGAGTACATTATTGAGGCATTCTTTTTCCCAAAAATGCATTTTGGAAATAAAATTTCCCTCTTGATTACCTAGACATAGAGTTCTAAGTTCAAAATGATTTTTCCATATAACTTAGGAAGCATTGGTACATTGACCTCTAATATCTAATATAGTTGATAAGAATCTTCCTGCCAATCTGATACTTATTCCTTTGCAAGAGATGTTTTTTTCAGATATTTCTCTTTCTCTTTAAAGTTCTGAAATTTCATGAGGATTTATCTTGGGCTTTTTTTGGTTGCTCCTTGTTGGAATTCAACACTGTCTTTATGGAGATGGGTCATTCTTAGTTATAGAAATTGTTCTTTCAATAATTTTCCCACTCCATTTTCTGTTTCTTCTTTTCAGAATCTGGATATAAGGTAAACACTGGCCCTTCTGGATTGATCTTCGTATCTCTTAACTTTACTTGCATATTTTCCATTTCCACCTTTATGGTTTACATTCTGAGCCACTTTTTCACCTTTATGTACCAGTTCACTAATTCGTTTCTTATTTGGGTACAGTATATTGAGTTTTGATACAGACTTTTTTCCCCAGTTCAATGCTAATATTTTTGATTTCAAGGACTCTTTCTTGATTTCTGATTGCTCCTTTTTCGTAACATCCTGTTCTGATTGTCATTAACTTAATATTATTACAAAGCCAAAAAAAAAAAAAGCCAAAGAGATATGCAGAATCCATTCAGATAATATTGCCTTGCTCATGTGAACAAAAATATTGCCAGAAATCTTTATTCTATCTTCAGCAATCTAATCTGCTGTTTAGCTCATCCATTTATTTTTCTTCTTTTAAATTTAGTCCATTGAACACATGTACTTGGTTCAAAGACTCATAAAGGTCTGCCTCTGGACCCAATTTCCAACTCCCTAAAACAGCTGGGAATTGTTTCAACTCTTTAGCTGCTTATCTTATATTCACTACCATATCTAAAAATTACATGCTTATATTATTTCTAGATTTTTCAGATTTTAGGCATTATCTGACTTCCCAACACAGAAGACAAGGATTTAGCTTTTTTGCAACACACACACACACACACACACACACACACTTCTGCCCCATTCTCCAATATAGTTTACTGAATTTTTTGGTACGTATCCATGTAAGGGCCAGTTTATGCTTACAACTTCTCAAGAACTTACTTCTCTCCCCTGGATACAGGGAATTTTGGAGATCTGAGGGTCTAAAATTACCTAATTGTTTTAAACAAGGCTTATTTATTTTTTATCAAATATTGTGAATAATACATACTAAAGTCTAAGTCTAGGGCTTCCCTGGTGGTGCAGTGGTTAAGAATCCGCCTGCCAGTGCAGTGGACACAGGTTCGAGCCCTGGTCCGGGAAGATCCCACATGCCATGGAGCAACTAAGCCCGTGCGCCACGACCACTGGGCCTGCGCTCTAGATCCCGCGAGCCATAACTAAGGAGCCTGCGAGCCACAACTACTGAAGCCTGTGTGCCTAGAGCCCGTGCTCCGCAACGAGAAGCCACCACAATGAGAAGCCCGCACACCGCAATGAAGAGTAGCCCCCGCTCACTTCAACCAGAGAAAGCCCGCGCACAGCAATGAAGACCCAACGCAGCCAAAAATAAATACATTTATTTAAAAAAAAAAAGTCTAAGTCTATTTAATCTTAAGAATGTACAACCAAGCTTAAGAAATATAATACTATCTGTAACAGATTTTCTTAAAAAATGGCTGCAAAAAAATTCTGGTTCCCTATACTCTTCCAGAATTTTGCCATTCCCCATCAAGAGGAATAGTTTATTTCCCCCTGAATTTGGGAGGCCTTTGTGTCTGCCTCAATAAATAAAATTATATGGAAGCAATGCTGCTTGGTTTCTGAGTGCTGTGGTCTGGATGTGTCTCCCCAAAGTTCATGCTGAAATCCTAACCCCCAAAGGTGATGGTATTAGTAGGTGGGGCCTTTGAGAGATACTTAAGTCATAAGGGCGGACCCTCATGAATGGCAGTAGTGCCTTTTAAAAGAGGCTCCAGAGAGATCCTTAGCCCTTTCCACCACGGGAGGACACTGCAGGAAGTCAGCAGTCTGCAACATGCAAGCTGGCCTTTACAAGAACCTCACTGACCATGTTGGCTCCCTGATCTTGAACTTCCAGCCTCCAGAACTGTGAGGAAACAAATGTCTGTTGTTTATGAGCCACCCAGTTTATGGTATTTTATTATGAATATGACGAAATCATATGGCTACAAAATGACACAGCTAGAATTTAAACTCAGCTCTGCCTCTCTGGCTTCCACTGGCTCTCTATATCAACACTTGCCCCAAAAGCCACGTGGAAATTACCCTTCATTTCTCGCAAAATGGAGCCCATGTCTGTAGCTGAGTAGTTTTTTCAGCTTTCTTCCTGCCCATAGAAGTTTGAAGGTCCAAAAGCCTTTATACTTTGCACTGTTCTGTATCTTTTAGCCCAAGATGACACAATTGTTTTAACTTCTTGCAGTTTCTTATGTATCAATTTATAAAGCAACCCCATTAGACAAGAGGCATACAAACCAGCAAATCTTGTCAAGATAAGCCTTTGTCTATACTGGGCTTCTAGTGAGGCTGCCGAGATACATCCTTTTCTAAAAATGGCTACAACATTTCTGGTTCCACATACTCTTTTAGGAGTTTGCCACTTCTGCACAGAGCTTTGTGACATCTTTGATGAAGAAATCAGAGCTAATACGTAAGCCTTCTGGTTTTAGCCTCACCTGAAGTCCCAGCAGACAGCCACTACGTGTCTTCCAGACACATGCGTGAGTGATTCCAAAGATTCCAACCCCTGCCCATTGAGCTGACCCAGCTGTGGCTGCATGGATCAGATAAGCTGTCCCTGCCAAGCTCTGTCCTCGTTGTAGATTAGAGCACAATACATTTTGTTGTTTTAAACCACTACTTTTTGGGGTGGTTTGTTACAAAGCAATAGAGAATTGGAGCACCACGTATACTTTGGTAGCCCCTTGTATGTCCTACCCTGTTTGCATCCTGCTCCTACTTCTCCGGAAGTAGTACAGGCTGTTTTCTTGCTCTTACAATGCTAACATGAACATTTTTGTATGCCTCATGATACACACATAAGAGTTTCTCTAGGGCAAATAACAGATACGTGCATGTTAAACTTTACTATATAATGTAAAATGACTGGAGATGATCGTTATCAACCGACACTGCCACCATCAATGTACAAGCGTTGCTCCATACACTCTACACTTGGTATTGCCAAACTTGGCACAAATTAGGTTGCTTCTCAGATTTACCCACTGAAGCTAAGTCTGCTGAGTTGATCACAACTAATATTTTTTCCAGCTTTCAAAATTTTGTGGCTCTCATTTCTCTCACAGTATTTTTGTGTATATGAGATAATGCCTTTAAAAAATCCTTGGTTGTGCTTCAATGTAGTTTTAGGAAGGGGTTTGAATCAAATGTATGTGTTGAAGGCATAGTCTTTCACCATGGATTGATTTTTAAGATTTCACCAAGTTTTTTTAAATTTCTAAATGTTGTTTCTGCTTGCTTTAAAATCTGTTTGGTCATCTTTGTTGTTCCTGTTTCTTGCTTACTTTTTTGATTCCATTTTTTTCTTCTTAAGACGTATCAATGTGCAGTTATAATCATGTACAGACAATTTCAATATCTAACATTATCATTCAGGGTCCATATATATTGCTTATTGCTGGCTCATTCAAGTGGCTTGTTTCCTTGTGAGTTTGATAATTTTGTGAGCTCATATTTGGTTGAGCTTAATCTGTGACAGTTGAGGTTCTAAATTAGAGTTCAGCAAACTACACCCCAAGGGCTAAGTCCAGTTCACTACCTGATCTTGTAAATGTTTTATTGTACCACTGCCATGCTCACTCATTTATGTATAGTCTATATAGCTGCTTTTGCACAACAGCAGAGTAGTTGCTTCAGACATGGTAAGGTCCTCAAAGTCAAAATACTGACGTTCTGGCCCTTTACAGAAAAGTGTGCAAAACTCTGATCTAAGTTATGAATGTTTTCTCCAGAGATTTTTATTTGCTTCTGCCAGGACCAGGGAGGGTTCGTGACCTGCGACAACCTTAGCTTGAGAACTCATGCCACTTCTTGTGAGTCCAGCAATAGATCAAAGGCCTTCAGAGTATCTATTCCACAATACTGCTAGAAGCAGCAATACATTATCTTCTTTGATTATACTGTTCTGATTTCAAGAATGGTATGGATATTCTTTCATTTAACGGGTCAATCTTTCAACCTAAGAGGCACAAGTCCTTCTGTGGAACTTTTCTTGTATTATTTAATAATTTCCTTACTTTAAGTCTTTTGTTTTCTCTTAGATTCTTACTATTAAAATGTTAGCCATCCTGCTCTGATTCTCTAATTTTGTCTTTTCTCATTTTCTATTTCTTTGTCTTTTGGTTATACAGTCGACCCTTGAACAATACGGGTTTGAACTGTGTGGGTCCACTTACATGCAGATTTTTTTCAATAAATACATACTATAGTACTACAGGATTTGCAGTTGGTTCTATGCCTAACACCTGTGTTGTTCAAGGGTCAATTGTACTTTCAGGGTGAGTTCCTCAACAATTTTATCTTCCAACCCTTCTAATGAACTGCTTTGGCTATCATTTTAAATTTCCAGAAAATATGCTCCAAATTTTCCTTTTCCTTTTCAAAGCATCCTGTTTTCATTTAATGAATACATCTACTTTCTTTCAAAATATTAATTATATTTGGTGGTGAGTACTTTTCTGATCACTGCATTGTATCTGCCCCCACTCATCAGATTATATCTGATCTCTTATGTATTAGAAATTTTCCTCAAATATCTGATGATCCTGGTTCTATGTTCATATTTAATAGTAGGCGCTAGAAAGCTGAATGGAAACCTCATGACATATATGACTTGGAAATACTGGGATTCACTGAAGAGTGATAAAATGGCAAGTAGTCTTCTTATCAAGGCACAACCAAAAGCGAGTGTCTGGAGATCTTTTCTCTGGGGCCGATTAGTTTCTCCAAAGAAAAAAATCCTGGCAGAGAAGCCTATACCCAGTGGCCAGCATTCTGGGAACATGCTTAGGGCACCCATATTCAATGCAGACTTTCACTTAATCCGTATTTTCAACACTATCTAATCCAAGCCTTCTGTTATCCCTGGTATCCTATAAATCCTATGATCTTCTGGTTTAGTTTCTCAAGGTTATTAACCTCTGGCCTCCTGCTTGAAAAGGTTGAAGGATTGAAAGTGGTCACCTGGGGACTTCTCTGGCGGTCCAGTGGTTAAGATTCCGCGTTTCCACTGTAGGGGACATGGGTGTGATCCCTGGTAGGGAGAGCTAAGACCCTGCATGCCGCGGCCAAAAAAAGAAAAAAAAAAGAAACTGGTCACCTAACTTAAGTAAGCATAGAGAAAGATAGTTCAATGATTCTGTAAACAGATTTGCAACCAATCCTTTTTTTATGCCCCAAGCACCATCTCTGAAAATGAGCACTTGGATCCTTCAGGTACTGAACACTGTTTCTGGACATTGGTATACTGGCTTCTTCTCAATGTACCACCTTTTGCAGGCATTCAGTTTCCTTGGTTCTGGCTCTGTTAAGTCAGTCTTTCTTCACCTGCATTTTGTTTTCCAAAAACTTATTCAACTCTCTTATCCTTTGATTTCTTCTCTCCTGTTTCATTTGTCATTGTGTGGTTACACTTTACTGAGATTTCAGGAGAGAAAGATTTTTAAGGAATAGTCAAACTGCAATATTTGGTTGCAAGTCTTCAAACTGAATTGTAAATCATCCTAAAATACTGGGATATGGAAAATGTTTTCCATACTCTTCCCTTCCTGAAAGTACTTTAATAAATCTTACCAGAGATTTCTTAACAATGGAACAAACAAACAAAAGGATGACCAAACACTGAAGAAACAGGACTCTGAAATCAAATATATTGGCAGAAAACAGAAATTTGTAATGCAGGTCACATTTTAATATAGTTTTAAAAAACACTTCCAAATATAACTATACTCAGGAAAAATACCTGAAACATGTATCTTAACTAACCATTAGTAGATTATTTAAAAGAATTTTTTCTTGAATCCCTGGCTTACTTCACTGGGTTTATAAAGATATAAACCTACTGATTTTTCCATCTAAGTATTTTGTACTAAATGTAGTTTTCCCAGCTGATAATTATAAATAAACCTGTTGACAAAAATCATGTTTTAAATAGGGAAAAATGCTTCCCTTAATAAGCTGATAAAGACTGTAAATTGATACGTTAAAACTTCTTATTTACTATAAAGTAACTATTAGTAAAATCCATACCCTTCCCCCAAATTCTGCTTCTCTTCTATTGCAAAAATCTTCATAAAAAATGTACTCTGAGTGCAATAAAATCTCCATATTTAAAACAAAAAAACAACAAATAGACATACCAAAATAATTCATCATGAAATTATAGCAAAGAAATATTTAACAGTATTAGGTTTTGCTAAGGAAAACATTACTGTGGAAGACATCCAAGGAGCCTAAAATGCTTCTGCTGTGGTAGTAACAAGGCAGAGCTTCAGGCTGACGCTCATACTATTGTTAAAACAGCCCTTCCCCGCTTTACAGTGAAAAATCAGTGCATATTCCTTTATATACTAAAAAACTGAAGTCTTAAAAAGTTATCAATTGCTTTAAAATAATTGTCTAACTCACCTTCAGAACACAGATTGGCTACAATAAATCCATTATTTCACAAAGTAGGTATTTCTAATGACCTAAAAGAAATTGTCTAAAACCCATAGAAGGGTCAGGAAACTATAAATGTGGTCAGAAAAGAGGGAGAGATGACAGATGCTTTCTGTGGAATGGAAGAGCAACAATTTTAATATCTATTTTGAAATACTGAAACATTTGGGGCTCAATCATTCTCTGCTACTTTTATAACACAGTAAACCAAAAATATTAAAACATGAACCCTCTTATTCTCAAAAACAATTTTCTGCTACACACATAAATAAAAAGTGCTTATAACTAATAATATACAACACTAAAAAGATCACAAATGGCCTATGTCTCATTGCCAGCAATGAGAGTGATATATGCTAATGGTGCCATGATATTTACAAAAGACAAAAAAAAACCTATATTCACTTATTATTTCCTATAGTTCTAATGTTATCATTATACCACTGAGCATAAAATAATCTTCTTTTGACAGGTAATTAAAACAAACAGATTATAATACAGAAGAGTAAAATGCAAGAAAATACTCCTTAGGGGTTTCTGACCATTAAGTGTTTGTAGTAGTTCATAATGAAGTTAAACATGAATAGAACACAATTCTGGGAAAAAAAGAGAGACTTATTTATTTGTTTTATAAAATAAAAGGAGATATCTTAGTCAAGAGGTGACGGCTCTAGGTGTCATTTCAGCCAAGAGTAAGTTCATAGTATTTTTTACTCACTCAAATAAGACAGGAAGGGAAATTCTAATTCCTGCTACCTGCCCAGTCACTTCAAAAATTCTTCTTAAGGAAGATAAAAATATCTTGGTTTTTGGTTACTCTTTAAAGTAAAAACTTCCAGATGCCCTGGAAGCAATGAGTTCAATTTGGTGTCTTCTTGTGTTCTAGTAAGAAAGAACAATCAGTTTAAACTGAGATCTCAGCTTTCAAATGCTGTGACCAATTATTTGTGAGTTATAATCTGCAGGTTCCATTTTTAAAATATGTGGGATGACACTGTCAATTCGTACATTGCCAATGAGACCTTTGAAAAACAATTCTTCGGTGATGGTAGCGTTCATCAACCTCAAAGCTGGCAATCTGAGTAGTAGTCTGGACAACCTCAAAAGACAAAAGGAAGGGGGAACAAGGTTGTAAATCAAAGAGTGATTTAGTTGAAAGATATAAGTAATTTCTGCATGAATACTGTTTGTGGCCTAATTTAATAAAGATCTAGTTTTCAGAACTTAAAATAAAACCTTTAGTATTCTCAAGCCTTAGAGTGTATGACAATCACCTGGATATATATGCAGTCTGTCAGACTACATTGGAAAGCCTTGCTCTTAACTGCTATGCTGTGCTACCTCCAGTTGGTTGTATGGACCATGGAACTAAGTTATTAAACCGTGGATCAAGTTATAAATTTAAAAGCTTAGGAACTCATTCGAGGTTATAAGAACAGCAATGTTTTATGTTATCAGGATACATGAGGCTCAATGATTACAGTTTTCTTGGTTTTGCTTTTCAAAAAAGTACTGGGAATAGTAAAATAGGCAATAGTTGTTATTACTGAGAAGAGCATAAATTATGGAATCAAAACCATTAGATTCAAATCCTGATTCAATTACCCCTTAGCTATGTGAATGCGTGTAAGCCACCACTCCCTGTCTCTTTCACAGTGTTGTGACAATCAACAAAATGATCCTTGCCAGTTACTGTGCTAGTGAGGTTCTTAAAGGCAGGACAATGTCTTGTGTGAAAGTACATTATAAGCTGAAAACTGCTATCTAAAGATAATGTATTATTTTAAAATAACTAGGAATGTAAGAAACTAAGAAAGAGTTCCAGAGGTCAAAGAACCTGGAACCTAATCGAACAGAGATCAGCAAGCAGCTGTACATCAAAAAGGAAGAACATTTAAAATACTGTATTTATTTGTATAATGAGGTATAAGACAACTTTTGAAACTTTAAAAAATTGAAAAAAAATCATAACAAAACCAACACTAAAAGAACCACCTTTCTGAAAAGTTGGTGGCACATTTATCCTTCCTCTTTTCTAAGGCCTTCCACTCTAACACTTGAGAACAAGTGAAACCAGCGGCCCCAGAATTAAGTAACCTTTCTGTAGCCATGCACTCTGCTGCTCAAACTACTCATTTCCTGTCTGTTCCCACCAGCTGAGCTACATACACAGAATTGGTAGGATGCGGCATAGGAAAACTGGTTAGATAAACTACAGCTGATTTTCATGATGGACCTGACTTATGAACATGTTATTTAACATATGTAAAAAATTATTATATGTAAAATATAATAAGTTATGAAGTTTGAAGTATGTTAAATTAATAATACTAGTAAACACATTTATATAGCCCTTACTATGAAAAAGGCACTGCTCTAAGCTCTTTCACTATATATTAACTGATTTAATCCTTATACTAATTATAAAAGGTGGGTACTATTATCTCCATTTTACAGGTAAAGAAACTGAAACAGAAGTTAAATAACTTGCCCAAAGCCATACAGCTAGTAAGTGACAGGGTCAGGCTTCAAACCCATGTACTCTGGCTCTGATAGCCAAATGCTTAGTTACTCAAAAATTGAGTTTATTTTATTAAAAAAGTGATTTTTTTTCTTAAAGGACAATGGTAAGAAATACCTTGTTAGAAATATCATAAGCCAAATTTCAAAATTAATTATCAAATCGTCTAATGGTGTTTTATTATTCATCCATTTTTCATCCCTTTTACTAATAAAATCCATTATTTCAACTGAAGAAAGAGTTTGGGTGTGAGAGTCAGCCTACCTGGCTCTGCTGTTTATTGTGTGACTTTGAGCGAGTTACTTAACCTCTCTGTGCTAAAGTCTCCTTACATAAAATATTACACATAAAGTACTTACAACAATACACTACCACTTTTAATAGCATTAACTATTTCAAAGGTCAAAGTTGACTAAATTTAATTACACTTGGAATGGAAAATAATGAAATAGATTCACAAAAATTTTTAAGATGAATTTAATTAAACAGTATTTAACTTCTAGATACCTGTAGGTGTCATCTGGATATGTTTTGGTTATGTAATCTTGGAATTCCACATAAGCCTTTTCCTGAAATTTCTCAATCTGTTGCATGTTTTCTAGGCCTGGATGATCTGAAACATTAAGGAATATATTGTTACTTTAGTTCTGAATACTCATTTAATAAGGCACCAAGTGGAGATGAAAGGGGGTGGGAAAAATAATTCAGTCAAAAAAAAGCGCCCCATCATATGTGTTGCTCTTTCATTCCACAAATAATATATTTAATAACCCAACCAATAAACACCAGGCATTGTACTTTAAACCCTTAAAACTATTTTATCTCATACATGTATTCTAACATCTAATAAAAATTGAAAGAGGGAAGAGATATGGGAATATATGTATATGTATAACTGATTCACTTTGTTATAAAGCAGAAACTAACACACCATTGTAAAGCAATTATACTCCAGTAAAGATGTTAAAAAAATAATAATAATAAATAAATATAGCTGCAAAAAAGAAAACAATCTGCATGTCTCCACTAGCTGTCATTATCTATACTGTGACACTGAACACCATGTTATAATTTATCTCTTTAGTTTGTGCACCCCGTGGACTGGGAGTTCCAGGCCAGCAAACCAGTAAATAAAACCATACTTGCTTCGTGGTAAAAAAAAAAAAAAAAAAAAAAAAAATCGAAACCACTGGGTTCAAATAAAATAAATAGGTTTTTCTATTCCAAAAGTGATGGAAGGGGTTTTGATCAGTTTGCTTTCAACAGAAACAAAAAAATGACTTAGCTTAGTTAAAAGTATTTTTTTAACATCTTTATTGGAGTATAATTGCTTTACAATGGTGTGTCAGTTTCTGCTTTATAACAAAGTGAATCAGCTATATGTATACATATATCCCCATATCTCCTCCCTCTTGCATCCCCCTCCCACCCTCCCTATCCCACCCCTCTAGGTGGTCACAAAGCACCCAGCTGATCTCCCTGTGTTATGAGGCTGCTTCCCACTAGCTATTTTACATTTGGTAGTATATATAAGTCCATGCCACTCTCTCACTTCGTCCCAGCTTACCCTTCCCCCTCCCTGTGTCCTCAAGTCCACTCTCTATGTCTGCGTCTTTATTCCTGTCCTGCCCCTAGGTTCTTCAGAACCTTTTTTTTTTTTAGATTTCATATATGTTAGCATACAGTATTGAAAGTATTTTTAACCAATGAAATATCTGCAGATTATATTCTTTAAAATTTAATTAAAATAATAATATATATTTTAACTGAAGTATAATTGACATACATTATATCTGTTTAAGGTATACAAGATAATGATTTGACATTTGTATACACTGCAAAATGATCACCACAATAAGTCTAGTTACCATCTGTTACCATTCAAAGTCGCAAAAAATTTTTTTCTTATGATGAGAACGTTTAAGATTTACTTTCTAGCAAATTTCAAGTTTATAATATAGTGACTATTGTCACCAAGCTGTAAATTACATCACTGTGACGTATTTATTTTATAACTGGAAGTTTGTACCTCCTGATCCTCCTTCACCCATTTCACCCACCCCTCATGAAGATTATATTCTATATATATATATATTTTTTTTTTAATTAATTAATTTATTTATGGCTGTGTTGGGTCTTCGTTTCTGTGCGAGGACTTTCTCTAGTTGCGGCGAGCGGGGGCCACTCTTCATCGCGGTGCGCGGGCCTCTCACTATCGCGGCCTCTCTTGTTGCGGAGCACAGGCTCCAGACGCGCAGGCTCAGTAATTGTGGCTCACGGGCCCAGTTGCTCTGCAGCATGTGGGATCTTCCCAGACCAGGGCTCGAACCCGTGTCCCCTGCAATGGCAGGCAGATTCTCAACCACTGTGCCACCAGGGAAGTCCCTATATTTTTTTAGTAAGAAAACCTTCCTTTCACCATGGTTAGGTTAAAAAAATACTTATAAAATTATGAAACTCTGAACATCATCTCTATCAGAAGAATAATATACCAACATGAAATAACCTATATTTCACTAAAATGGAAATGTTAAAAGAATTTCATAAAACTTATGCCTAAAATATGGAAAGTGCTGCCCTGACTGAAGAGAATAAAAAAAGTGGCAAGAGAAATAGAATACTTACTAAAACAAAATTACATTATAATTCTATTGTTGAATCTATGTTCTTTCAATTTTAACGAAAATGAAGGTGGCAAATTGGTTGTGATAAAAATGGTGATACATGTTATTAACTTATCTGAACATTAGGAGAAATAGTACAAAAAAGCTTTAATTATCTTACTGATATCATTGAAGGTAAGAAGCAGTTTTCCTCAGATAATTTTATTATGATACACAGTAACAGAAATACATACCAAAATGAAAAAATACAGAGCCTAAGAGAACAGCCAATTTTTTGTGTTCTAAAATTTATTGTTAGCTTTACTGTCATTTTACTATACATGAAAACTAGAAACTGGCAGAAAGATAAGAGATCCATTTTTCTATTTGTTGGAAACTCGAATAAGAGTTTGGAAATTTAACCCATTAACAAGGCAATCCTCATCTCTCTTTTTTGCCTTTTAATGATGCCTAGCAAAATATATCTAAACGTTCAAGTGTTGAACAGGACTAAAAGCCTAGGATGTCATTTCACTGATTTCTTCAATTTTCCTTTTCATACCCAGATGTCTAACAACCATAAATTTCACCAATTTAAAGTATATAATTCGGGCTTCCCTGGTGGCACAGTGGTTGAGAATCTGCCTGCCAATGCAGGGGACACGGGTTCAAACCCTGGTCTGGAAAGATCCCACATGCCGCGGACCAACTAGGCCCGTGAGCCACAATTACTGAGCCTGCGTGTCTGGAGCCTGTGCTCCGCAACAAGAGAGGCCGCGATAGTGAGAGGCCCGCGCACCGCGATGAAGAGTGGCCCCCGCTTGCCGCAATTAGAGGAAGCCCTTGCACAGAAACGAAGACCCAACACAGCCTAAATAAATAAATAAACTTATTAAAAAAAAAAAAAAAAAAAAGCCTAAACATATTTTAAAAAAAAAAAGTATATAATTCAATAGTTTTTTTAGTATATTCACAGAGTTGTGCATCACTGCAATCTAATTTTAGAACATTTTTGTTCACCCCAAAAGAAACTGTACCCATTAGCAGTCACTCTCCATTCTCCCCTCTCCTTAGTCCCTGGTAGCCACTAATCTCTCTACAGATTTGCCTATTCTAGACACTTCAGATAAATGGAATCATATAATATGTGGTCTTTTGTGACTGACTTCTTTCACTTGCATACTGTTTTCAAGGTTCATCCATGGTGGCATGTATCAGAATTTCATTACTTTTTATGGCTGAATGATATTCCATTGTATCTATATATTATATTTTGCTTATTCATTTGTTTGATGGGACACTTGGGTTGTTGCCACTTTGCATCAATGTACAGTCCCAACGGCAATGTATGAGGGTTCTAATTTCTCCACATCCTCAAACACTGCATTTTAAATAAGAAGTAAATGTTTATATACCTGGACTGAAGAGTACTATTGCCTTCAGGTAGGCATATTCATATCCATCAATGCAGAGTTTTACCATGCTGTTACAAAACTCCTGTAGTTTGAAGATGTGTTCCATCAATAATTTTCTTCTTTCTGTTGACATTTTATCTTTAATTAAAAACAAAGAAACAAACAAAAGCTTCTAATTTTCAGCAAAAATGCATGACTATTTTTATCCAACATATTTCTTTCTAATTTCCAGCTCTGTATATAACCAATTTTTTAAATGTTTAAAATTCAGTATCTCTGCAAGTTTAAATGAAATTAATTAATGATCTTCAGACGTTGTTCAAGAAAAAACAAAACAGGCTGTTAATATAAAAAACCCTAAATGTAATGTTTCCTTTCAAGATGTACCTTTGAGAATATAAGCTATAAAGACTAGAAAACTGGCCAACCAAAGTACAAAAGACTCAAATTTTGGTAACAGGATTTTATTTAAGCTTATATTGGTTGAAAAAAATAAGCAAAACCATCTAGATTTTTAAGTTACCCGTACTACTACAACAAAAACAGTTAGCAAAAATTACTGCCAAGACCAAAGAAAATCTGAGTAAAATAAAATTTTATAACTTTTAAAATTTATTGTGTTTATATAGTACTGCCTTCTGGTAGATCTACTGTTGATGAGATTTTAAGGTTATTTCTCTGCCCTTAAATAAGAGGAGGAAGCAGATATTTTAAAAATAATGTAAAACAATGGGAAATGGAATATGCAAAGGAAGTAAATGTAATTCTCAACTTATAAATTATTCCTGAACTCAAAAAAGTAGTTCTTCCCACTTGAGGATGGGGCACCTTCTTGGTTAGTCACAAGCCATTCTGAAGCTAAACATTTATAAATCAGTGCCTACTTGCCTGTCTCCTCAAATGAATGGGAGTTGTAATCACCTTGGCATCAAGAAAAGGAAAAAGACTTAGGATTGTTCTGTGACTCTTTAGTACTGTTTAAGTGAGAGAATACATCCTGATGAATTGATTAAAAAAAAAGTTTAGCCTATCTTGGGATTCAAAGGGCTACAATGAAGAAAGGCAGTTTAAACACTGGTGGGGGGGACTTCCCTGGTGGTGCAGTGGTTAAGAATCCGCCAGCCAATGCAGGGGACACCGGTTTGATCTCTGGTCCGGGAAGATCCCACATGCTGCGGAGCAACTAAGCCCGTGTGCCACAACTACTGAGCCTGCACTCTAGAGCCCACAAGCCACAACTACTGAGCCCGCATGCCTGGAGCCCGTGCTCCACAGCAAGAGAAGCCACTGCAATGAGAAGAGTGTGCACCTCAACAAAGAGTAGCCCCTGCTTGCCGCAACTAGAGAAAGCCCATGCACAGCAACGAAGACCCAACGCAGCACCCCCCACCAAAAAAAAAAAAAAAAAAAAACTGGCGGGAAGTATACATTTATAAATATTTGATCATCTCTATATAACTTACCCTGGATTCTTTGGTATGTATATCCAAGTACAAAAAATTCACGAGGCCTGATCAGAAATAGCACTTAAATACGCTTGTTTCAGTTTTGTTGTGCTCTCATTTAAAACTATTTTTGGGTGATTAAAGAATGAATTTATCGGGCTTCCCTGGTGGCGCGGTGGTTGGGAATCCGCCTGCCAATGCAGGGGACACGGGTTCGTGCCCCGGTCTGGGAAGATCCCACATGCCGCAGAGCGGCTAGGCCCGTGAGCCACAACTACTGAGCCTGCGTGTCTGGAGCCTGTGCTCCGCAACGGGAGAGGCCGCGACAGTGAGAGGCCCGCGCACCGCGATGAAGAGTGACCCCCGCTCACCGCAACTGGAGAAAGCCCTTGCGTGGAAACGAGGACCCAACACAGCCAAAAATAAATAAATAAATAAATAAATTTAAAAAAAAAAAAAAAAAAAAGAAAAGAAAATCCTTTAAAAAAAAAAAAAAAAAAGAATGAATTTATCAAAATGTAAAAATTATCTAAAGTAAAAAGGATGTTGGTATCTTTTAATATCTAACTTTAAACATAATACTATAAAGCTGACGCCCCCTCTCATATCTTAGAAAAGGAAATAAATAAGGTGCTTTTTACCTTGTTGAAGGCTACTGTGAAGACAATTGACAAATGTCGCTAATATAGCTGCTACGTTCATCACTTGCCAGCACTGGGCAAGACCAAGAGTAAAAAGTTCATTCCAGTAGGCTTTCACCAATAATATACTGTTTTCTTGCCTATAAAAACAAAATAAACAAATATCAAATATTAAAATATATTTTATAAAACTTTACAATTGACTGACTCATATATTTAAAAATACAATGTTACTGAACTAAAATTATTCTAAATGGCCAACTGGGAATGGACTTGATCAATTCTTTATTTTGTATACCTGACTTTAGTTGATAAGGTTTAGAAATTTAATTAGCTAGTTCGTTAATCAATCAGCCAGTTTATAAGAACAGTTGCAAGTAGTATTTCAAACTAAAAGTTGGGGCTTTAAGCCCACATTTCATGGAAACAGATGGAGTAAATGTGTTTAAAAAAAAATTAAAAGCAAAAGCATACATTTAAAAACCTTCTTAAAAAGGGCAGTTAGAATTATCTGATGACAGATAACCAACCAATTTCCTGGGAGAATTGGTTTATTCTATGTTTCAGATGAGATATAAGTATCCCATAAATGAGACACCAAAGATTTTGCTGGGATTAGCAAAGATAAGAAAGGTCAGAAGGCTTTTCCTGAGTTTTTGAATAAAAAAATCTCAGCAGCTTGAGAAAGCAGAACAAGTACTGGAATAGGAATCAAGCCATCAGGGTTATAAAACCTAGATCCACTGACTGAAAAGAGGCAAATAAGAGTCCTGGGTCTCAGGTGCTTAACTATATAAAATACAGAGACACTATATGTCCTATATCTTGCTCAAAGAGTTGTTATGAGACACAAATATAAGAATTATGTGAATAGGCCATGACAATAAAGTATATGCCAGGCACTGTTCTAGGCACTGGAGAAAAAGCAATAAACAAGATGAATAAAGTCTGCCTTCATGAAACAGAAGGGAAACATATTAAAAAAAATCACTTCAAATATTTTATATAAATATTATACACACACACATATATATATGGTTATACAAACATTAGTTTCTGGTAATGAAAATTCTACATTACTATAAAGTAGGATGATGCATTGGAAAATGGGGTGGGAGTAGAGAGAAGGCCTTTCTGAGGGGCTGACATCTAAGTAGAGAAAGATGGGAAAGAACTTAAACAAAAACAAACAAAAAAACCCTAGGAAGAGGGAAGAACAATGGTAAACTTGTTGAGGTGATAACCAGCATGTAGTAGGTGTTCAATAAAAACCGATGACTGAATTACTAAATGCTGCCCTCCCTTCTTGGAATGTGCTTTCCCCAATTTGATTTACTGGCTAATTCCTATTTATCCCTCAAAATATAACTAAGAGCTCACTTTTTTTTTTTTTGCTGCGCTGCACAGCATGTGGGATGTGAATTCTCCGATCAGGGATCGAACCTGTGCCCCCTGCAATGGAAGCGCAGAGCCTTAACCACTGGACCGCCAGGGAAGTCCCAGAGCTCACTTTTTTAAGTGAAACATTCTCTTACCACATTCTTCTCCCCAAGATAGTTAATCACACCCCTTCAGTGCCATAAATATACTCATATTTTATACTTATTTCATGGTATTCTAATTTATTGGTTTAGGAATCTGTCTCCTATACTAGATTAAAACCTCACTGAATGCACAGACTCCTTTATTCATTTCTGTATCTCAGTGAACAGCACAGCAGACAGCATATAAAATGAATCTGCAAATGATTTTTGATTGTGGGGGATACAGAACAGGCAGAAGTGAGAACTCACGACCATTTTCCAATTAAGCAATCTTTAAACCAAGAACTATATATTTTATTATAAACAAGATAACAAAAGAATGAGATTTCTTTTCCCTTTCTCTAAAGAGATTTAAGGTGCTAAGAACATCCTATAGGAAATATGTACATCCTGATAAAAGGCACTTAAACATTTTTCTTCTTAATAAATCTTTAAAATTAGGATAATCCATAGGATAATCAGCATGTTTAACATAAATCATTCATCAAGTTAAGAACCATAGCCACCTTTACAACATTACATTTTATTTAAGAATTGAATATATTCAAACAAATGCTAATATTGTCAACTTCAGAGTATAGAAAGTAATTTTTGTCACTGGGAATTATTCAGGTGAAATTTTATCTCCAAGCTGATCTCTCATTTCCATTCAGGATCTGAGAAGAATTACTTGCCATAAAAAATTGGCTATCAAAACCTATTTGAAAGTAAAGTTTAAATGAAGAGAAAATCAGTATTTTTAAATCTCCACATAGGGCTTCCCTGGTGGCGCAGTGGTTAAGAATCCACCTGCCAAAGCAGGGGACATGGGTTCGAGCCCTGGTCAGGGAAGATCCCACATGCCATGGAGCAACTAAGCCCGTGTGCCACAACTACTGAGCCTGCGCTCTAGAGCCCGCAAGCCACAACTACTGAAGCCTGCATGCTGCAACTACTGAAGCCCACACTCCACAACAAAGAGTAGCCCCTGCCCCCCGCAACTAGAGAAAGCCTGTGTGCAGCAACAAAGACCCAACACAGCCAAAAAATAAATAAATTTTTTAAAAATCTCCATATAAAAATGATTAAAATTTCAATCTTGGGAATTCCCTGGTGGTCCAGTGGTTAGGACTCCGTGCTCTCACTGCCAAGGGCCCGGGTTCAATCCCTGGTCGGGGAACTAAGATCCTGCAAGCTGTGTGGCCAAAAAAAGAAAAAAAAGAAAAAGATTCAATTTCAAACTAAATCAAATGAACTAAGAGATAACAAGATACTATTTTCATTTATCAGAAAAGATGGATAAAATCCAGTATTGAGGAGGGTGTGAGGAAATAAGCATTCATTCCCATTCATTGCTTGTATGAGCATAAACTGACTGAATAGTTTTTTGGAGGACAATTTGGTAGTACCTGCCAAAAAACTATAATGTATATACCCTCTTAGACGTAACAATTCCACTTGTAAGAAGCTATTTTGTAGAAATACTAATACAAGTAGGAAAAAATATATATACAATGCTACAACGCTTATTGTAGCTTTGGATATAACACGACCACCAGCAAAACACTAGCAACAACCGAAATGTTTACTAATAGGGGATAAGTAAATTATAATAAATCCAAAAAATGGAATACTTAGGTAGCCATTAAGAAGAATAGGAGAACATACATGCTGATATAAGACGTCCATTATATAAGTGTAAAAAGAAAGGCAAAGAATAGGATGTGTAAGTGTTTGTGTATTTGATTGAATGTGGCATGGAAAAGATCTGGTAGGAAACCAAACTTTAACAGTGGGGTTAGTTACCTCTGGAGAGTAAAGTTTTACTTTATATTTCTATACTTCAGTATTACTTTAACATTTTACAAACATGAGGAAAAGGTTAAAAGAAAACATGATGGAAAAGTCTGAAGTAATACGGTTTTCACCTTACCTCTGATCCTGAAGTTTAAAAGAGGAAACAGGGCTTCCCTGGTGGCGCAGTGGTTGAGAATCTGCCTGCCAGTGCAGGGGACACGGGTTCGAGCCCTGGTCTGGGAGGATCCCACATGCCACGGAGCAACTGGGCCCGTGAGCCACAATTACTGAGCCTGCGCGTCTGGAGCCTGTGCTCCGCAACAAGAGAGGCCGCGATGGTGAGAGGCCCGCGCACCGCGATGAGGAGTGGTCCCCACTTGCCGCAACTGGAGAAAGCCCTCGCGCAGGAACGGAGACTCAACACAGTCATAAATAAATAAATAAAAGAACGTGAATTTCTTTAAAAAAAAAAAAAAAAAAAGAGGAAACAGCTAACCAAGGTAATCAACCAGTGAACAAAGGACAGGGAAAAGAACAGAGCCAACTGATTAAAAAAGTCAAAGTTTTTAATGGCCTGTGCTACAGCTCTTAGTAAGAAAATACATTGGCATTGTTGAGGAAGACTCAGAAAAAACGTTAAGGAGTATCAGTGCAAAGGATGAGTACCCCTAAGGAAAAAAGATGAAAAGTGGCAATTGAGGAATTAACCACCAGATTATTTTGTTTCCAAAGGAAAAGTGAAAGAGCTAAACGCAGAGATTATAGAAAGATATCTATTTACATTTTTTTTAAGATTTTTTTTTGATGTGGACCATTTTTATTTTTATTTTATTTTTTAAAATTTTTTAAATTTTATTAGGGGCATGGAACTCTGCACATAGCAGAATTGAAGGATATTAAACAAAACTGGCCAGAGGGGAGGATTCTTTTTTTTTTAAAATTAATTAATTAATTTATTTATTTTTGGCTGTGCTGGGTCTTCGTTTCTGTGCGAGGGCTTTCTCCAGTTGCGGCGAGCAGGGGCCACTCTTCATCGTGGTGCACGGGCCTCTCACTGTCGCGGCCTCTCCCGTTGCGGAGCACAGGCTCCAGACGCGCAGGCTCAGTAGTTGTGGTTCACGGGCCTAGCCGCTCCGCGGCATGTGGGATCTTCCCGGACCGGGGCACGAACCCGTGTCCCCTGCATTGGCAGGCGGATTCTTAACCACTGCGCCACCAGGGAAGCCCTGATGTGGACCATTTTTAAAGTCTTTATTGAATTTGTTACAGTATTGCTTCTGTTTTACGTTTTAGTTTTTTGGCCACGAGGCATGTGAGATCTTAGCTCCCGGCCCAGGGATCAAACCCGCACCCCCTTTATTGGAAGGCAAAGTCTTAACCACTGGACCTCCAGGGAAGTCCCTCTATTTACACTTTTTATCCAAAACATAAAATCCTTGTAGTATAGTTAGCTACATTGTTCAAGTATGTTTCTTCAAAGTTCATTCAGAAAGAAAAACAGCAAGTCTCCTTTAAAAATAAGGTTCCTAAGAGTATGAAGGAAAATGAGCATTTACTATCTACTTTGTCAGCAGCACTGCATTGAAGGAGTTTACACCGATCAGCTCCCTTAAGTAGCATGACCTGCAAGGAAGCATTTCTGTTAATTTACAGATGTAGAAGTGGAGCCTCAGTTAAGTAACAGAGCTAGCAAATGAATAAATCCAGAATTTGAACCGAGGTGGTCAAAGTCTAGGCTTTTTTAAAATAAATCATTACAAATTTTAGCAAGTAAAATGCTAAAGTCAAATTTCTCAGCAGAGACCTCCTCCATTCAAGGCTAATATCTGTGGCGTAAGGGCATGTGTGCTGCCAGTTTTTTCTTGTTAGGGAAAACAAACAAATGACTACTGTAGTCACATTATACCACCTATTTTCAAAACATGTTTCCTTTGAGAAGCAAAAAGAGCTGGGTAGAGGAGGTAGTCAGGTGCAACACAAGTATTAATAATTAAAAGTTTAATAAGTTGCATAACAGTAAACATAACTTCTTTCACAAATAGATATAAGTATATTCCTCTAACAATTGTACTAGATTGTTAATGTTCATTAAAATATGTATGTAGTACTCATAATTAGAGAACAGATCATTGTTTATACTATTTATTTTGATAAAGGAATATGACTTTTGAACTCACCTATACCTGGGGATAACCTAACTATTTGGCTTTATATAAGCAAGGCATTATACTTTACCTGGTAGCATCTGTTTTTTCCTTAGGGAAAAGTAGTGATATGGCAAGAGAACTGGTTTCAAACCCACAGTTATAGTAAACATTACTCTGTTTCAGTGGGATTTTAAAAGAGTAAACTTCCAGGGTTAGCATTTAATGGAAGGTTTTTAAATTATTCAGTAAAGTCTCCTGTAGCAAATGGTGATAGCTTGGAACTTTTGGTTACAAGAATCTAGTTAAAGAGGACTGCTGCCTTTACTCCAGACAAATCATGTCCAGTGCCCCTCCCCCCAACTGAATCTATTACTGTAGTCACTTACCTAAATTATGCAGATAGAACTGAAAAACAACTGAATTCCTGTAAGTATTGAAACTACAAATCTTAAACAGAAAAGCAACATCCTTGTAAAACAGAGAAAGATTGTAAAATACAAATAGTATTAACTACCCACTGTATAAGATTCTTTAAACTACTGTTCCCCTCCATTAAACTGACCAAAACAAACTTGACTTTTAGAAAATGAGTAACGTTGCTTTGTTTCTCTCTGTAAAATTAGGGCTTTGTTTCCAAGTTTTGTATCTAGAGATAAAAATGCAAGCAATGCCAGTTTCTAGGAGACTCAGAATAGCTTTTATTACAGCATAAAAGAATTTCCCATCATTAGTACTTAGTTGTCATCCATCTGATTAATTCAAACTATAAATTATCTAGATAGTGATAATAAATAAGAGTTTACGTAGCAATCAATGACTTCAAATGCTACACAATAGTTAATTCTAATTGCAAAGAGTTCCGTGGCAGTTACACTGAAACTGATTTTTCAATACAGATCACAGGGAAATGTGGCTGCCACTATAAAATTATATTGTAACTGGAAACTCCAGGCTTTATTTCTGGTTTCTCCAACATTCGGACTATTTCTATAGGATGACACTCAATTTAACAGAAACACTTAAGATCAATGGTGTTATAACCAACTCAAGGAATTCAAATCACTCCCTGCTACATCTTTCCTTTTGTTTTTTACTATAATAACTGATAGCCTATTATGAAAAACATCACCAGGTTACTTTTCAAGGCATATGTATGCCAGTTACAAGCTTAGGGAATCACACTTAATGCTTTAAAATAAATAAACTGTTAACATGTAAATTTACATTGTATTTTAATTTTTTCTTAAGCAGACTGGAGAAATCCTAAAAGTTAAATGTTAT
Organism: Balaenoptera musculus; assembly: GCF_009873245.2. Taxonomy (NCBI): domain Eukaryota; kingdom Metazoa; phylum Chordata; class Mammalia; order Artiodactyla; family Balaenopteridae; genus Balaenoptera; species Balaenoptera musculus. Next base: position 78,688,102 of record NC_045794.1, read on the forward strand.
TTTGAGAGAGAGGGCTATCAATCATTTTAAATTGAAGGTTAACCATTCTAAATCAGGCTTTTAGTCTATGCAACTATATTATTTAAGTACATGATTTAATGCATGGTATATCCAACACTGATTAATAAGTCAAATTATAGTGGGGTTCTACATATGCCTTTTACAGTCATGATTCAGATATGTTTTTTGGTTATATTCAAAATATTCTCTAAGGATAAAGAATGAGCAGTTATTATTCCTATTTGGCGAATGGGAAAACAGATGTACAGGATATGAAACTGAACTGTTTATGAAATCATATTGTAGACTAAGGTCCTACAACTCAAACAATACTTTTCTAACTATGGGCTTAACTTTTTCCATGGTCTCTTTGCTTCTTCATCCCAGTTACTTTAAAGCAATATAAATAAATCTGGCAAACTTTAGATAAAGCTTGGGTTTCTTACAGTAGACCATTTTCCATTACCATCTAATTCAAACAGAATACAGATGCGCCCTTTAGTGGCAGAACCAAACTTCCAAATCATCACAGTGGTGGTATGGGGTAATTTACATTTTCTTACCCTTTTTTTTGGGCAACCACATGATTCTATTTTCAAACATATTCAGTGTATACAAGTTTCAGCACCTTATTAACAAGCCTGAGGTGACACTGAAACAGTGGTGGTGGAGGGAAACAACCCCAAGACATCCCTAGAGCCTCCCTAATTTAAGCCAATCAAAGATGGCCTATTACAAATGCTGGCCATGATTTATCAGCTCCACTGCATTTACTTCATTCAAATTATTAACTTAGTCAAATTATGAAGTTCGGATAATCTTCCACATAAAAATAATATACAGTAAATACCACCTGCCATGATTCATCATATAAATGACAAAATTTCAAGTTATAATGTTGTATCATTTTTCCCCCCTTTAATCAAATCCTCCCAAAATAAAGGTTCTTGCCTAACGTACATCTGTGCTAGAAAATCACACTTATATTCAAGGACTTCAAGACACTTACCCTAGAGCCTGGAAGGAAGGAATCGAAAGTGCCCAGTGCATTGATAAGAACAGCAGTCTGGAGGCAGACTCCCCAATGTAGTGCACATTCAGGTACTCAGGCATAGGAGATGGCATGGTGAGCTAGTGCAAACAGGGACTGAGGTAAATTATCTTACGTCGGACAATTCTAAATCATCATTTCTTTGAAAAAGTTAAATGTAAACATATCAAATAACTAATATATTAACCCCAAGGCAAATCTTGAAATAATCCAAGTCACTAGATTTTACAGCTAAAAATAGGATTTAGAATAAATGAGAAGACCATAGTTTCTAACAAAGCAAATTCAGATAAAGTAGAATTCCACTTAACAAATACCAACCATGACAACATCTGGTTGTTTTTTAAAAATCACTTTTTGTCTTGGTCTAACAACATGTCTTTTCCTTCCCTCCCTTCACTAACAGTGATATACGACAAATTCAGTTTAAGGGGCAATCCTTTATGTTAAATGTCCCTTTCATTTAGACTACGGGGATAACAAACTCAAATGCTGACAGGGTCAGGAGAGTAATGAGTGAAGTGGGCCTACTGATGCCATTTGGAAAGTGCATATTCCTAGATAAAGGGCATGACTGTGACTTGAATTCAACACACTGAAAATTTATGGGAATCTGGGCTCAGTACTACCAGCTCGTTCAATTTTTCAAAGAGCAGCTTCTTTGTAAAATCTCCCCATTTAATCTACAGGTAAAACAAAATGTGTCTGTGGCCATAATGCTCACAGGCTATCTATCAGTCTGTACTGCTGACCTTAGGTAATTATTTTAAATGTGTTGGAAATAAATATCCTACATCAAAATACTTCTAAAAGCATTTTGAAAATCTTGTTAAAGAGAACTTTTATTGCTATAAATGAAATGTAATTTCATCCATAGGAAACTTTTTTTCTATTTTAAAATTATTAAAATGATCAATAATATCAAGCATAGGTAATGATACAGGGAAACACATACTTCTGAGTATTGGTAAAGTGAAGGGCAATTTGGCTGTATCTATCAAGATTTTAAAATCGAGTTTATCCTATGACCTAACGATGCCACTTCTAAATCTCTATTCCAAAAAGATACTTGCATACATGCACAAAAAAGCACATATAAGGATGTCCATTTCAGTACCACTTCTTAACAGAGAAATTAAATGCTGGCAATAACCCAAACTTCTATCTCTAAGGAAAAGAATAATCCATGCTATAAGGTACCTTGTAGGCATTAAAATTAGTAAGATAAACTGAGATAGCATAGGAAAAACATTTCACAGACATCTACGTAGAAAAAACAGCAAAATAATATGTAGATGACCCAATTTATGTTAAGAAGAGAGTATGGGTATATACATATACATTTTATATGTATTATATTATATATGTGCGACAGGAGGAGATACACCACACAGTTAACAGTGGCTACCTCTATGGTGGGATGGGTGGATACATCCATATGTATTTTTCTGGGGAAGGCATATATAGCTTTTATCAGATTCTCAAAGGTGTCTACGATGCCAAAAAGATCAAAGGTTTTCATCAAAATGATGTCAAAGTTCTCCGGAAATGTTAGATAAAAATGCAAAAAATATTAACTTCCTTTGTTCAATATTAGCCATAAATGGTTTATCTATTTATAAATGGTGTCAAGTAATAAAACAACAGGGCAATTGACAGTTGAAATTCCATGTGTGAAAAGATAATTTTTTAAACGTTTAAGAAATGTTTAGGCTTCCCTGGTGGCGCAGTGGTTGAGAATCTGCCTGCTAATGCAGGGGACACGGGTTCGAGCCCTGGTCTGGGAAGATCCCACATGCCACGGAGCAGCTGGGCCCGTGAGCCACAACTACTGAGCCTGCGCGTCTGGAGCCTGTGCCCCGCAACGGGAGGGGCCGCGATAGTGAAAGGCCCGCGCACCGCGATGAAGAGCGGTCCCCGTACCGCGATGAAGAGTGGCCCCCACTTGCCACAACTAGAGAAAGCCCTCGCACGAACCGAAGACCCAACACAGCCAAAAATAAATAAATAAATAAAAATAAAAGTAGCTATAAAAATAAAAATTAAAAAAAAAAAAAAAGAAATGTTTACTGGAGCAGTAAATTAAAATAACATTACTTAAGACAATTCTTAAAAGAATTGTAGGTAAGCAGATATTAAGCATGATAAATATAATTATTAGGATGCAACGGTTTCTGCACATAAGTATATGAAAAACAAATTGGGAACTATCATACGTTTTCAGAACTGTCTAAGGTGAGTAGGGGAAAAAAAGCCTGAAAAGTTGGGGATTACCAAAGATTACTAGTTTTAAGGGGGGAGGAATAAGATGCAAAAACAAGATTACCCTTTGCTAAGTAGTTTAAAATCACTTTTAAACAAATAAAATACTTATAATATGTAAAACCTGGATATAAGGGCTAAAAGTACAGATGCACCCTGATTTACACAACAGTGGTGGCAACGTTGCAAAGTCTCTGTTGCTCTAATCATAAAACTGAAACCACTTGCAATATATACTAGAAGAACTCATTATTCAAAAGACTGCCATGTTGTATTATTTTATAGAGAGAGGAAATGGCTTGTAATTTATCTATTTTACATACTTAATTTTCTTAAAGCAAGATATACCTCTAGCAATATCAATCAGAAAGCCAATGTCAGCTGAAGAAACAAGTCATTCAACAGGTCCTTTAGACTGAAAAGACAAAGATTTCTTCCTCTATACAGAGAAGGTGAATTTCTACTACAAAGGTGTTAAAGTTTCCCAAAAATGCCTGTGGATTTTCAGGTTTATAAATTGAATTAAACACATTTTTCAAATTATATACATTTATTATATTAAGATGATTTTTAAAAAGTGTTGACATGAACTAAACTTGGCTACCTATTTTAGAAGTCATTACTTGTCTGCAATTACCTTTCTAGCAGTTCTGAAAACAGGCTGAATGATACAGCTTCTAAAGTTATCTGGGGACTTCCCTGGTGGCGCAGTGGTTAAGAATCCGCCTGCCAATGCATGGGACATGGGTTTGAGCCCTGGTGTGGGAAGATCCCACATGCTGCGGAGCAACTAAGCCCGTGTGCCACAACTACTGAGCCTGTGCTCTAGAGCCCGCTCGCCACAACTACTACTACGTGCCTAGAGCCTGTGCTCCACAACAAGAGAAGCCACTGCAATGAGAAGCCCGTGCACTGCATTGAAGAGTAGCCCCCGCTCGCCACAACTAGAGAAAGCCCCCATGCAGCAACGAAGACCCAAAGCAGCCAAAAATAAATAAATAAATAAATAAATAAAATAAAAAATCATTTGACTTGAATTAGCAGACCTGGATTCTATAATACTTCCAACTTGTCATTAATTAGCTGTGTGACCCTGGATTACATAGTAATTCAGCAACCGTATTACTGCATCTTTCACTGTGAGCCACTAAGCTAGGTGTTGTAGTCTCAACAGAGGAATAAAATGGAAACTGAATGAGCTATAGAAAGGGCCAAGAAAGGGACAGGCATGTCAGAGAAACGATGGGCAATGGAAAACTACTGAAGAATTTTAGGCAGCGCAGAAGCATAACTGGATTGTTTTTTTAACAAATATCACTCTGCTACCAGTGCACAGGACAAGATGAGGAGACTGGAAGCAAAGGTTAATTACTATTAACAGTTTAAGTAAAAAATTTTTAAAGGAATGAAATATGGCAGTAAAAATGAAGAGGAAGCGAGAAATTCAAACGACAGAATGGTTAGGATTCTGTTATGGAATGGAAGGTAGTGAGGTTTGGGGAGAATGACAATGTCTCCCAAACATCAAACATGGTGACTAGAAGGACTGTGATTCTAATATTGAGATAATGAACATCAGAGAAGAACAGTTTTAGAAATACCTATCTCTGTCTCATACGCTTATTTCTAAATGGTAATTCTATCCACCTTGATTATTTGTATAGGAAATTTTAAAAAATCAAGTGGAATAAAGTACATGAAATCACACCAGAAACTAAAGTTTAATAAAAATGTTAAATATTACTATTGTCCTAGATTCTTCAGAATCAAAATGCAAGTTACATATTAGACTATTTCTTCTTAATGTCTGGAATGCTTTCAATAAGACAACGGAAGCCTCCAAATCTCTTCTCATTTACAAAACAATAAAAATCCAAAGTTTCTCAACAGACTGTGGTGAGGCTCAAATGAAAGAATGTGCATGAAAGCACGTGCAAACTGCACTGTACACAAAAATGCCAGAGAGAAACAAAATGCTAGTTAGTTCAGCAATTGGGAGGACTGAATTTTTGATTATAGATATCAGGGCTTGAAACTCATGACCATAAAACCTCAATGAAAGAACTAATCATGACAGTACCATGCCGGGAACTCACTGAAAAGTAAAACTCAAGAGGCTGTAAATAAGAATCGGAGAAAGAAGGAGCTGTCCTTTTTAGGAGAGCAAGAAACTTCACAGTGCTGATTCTGAGGATACCCAGAGTATGGCAGGTCAAAGACAGAATGAAAAAAGCCAATTCTAGAAGGGAAAAAAAAGTTCTGATTTCCCCAATTCACCTGTCCAAAACAAATTTTTAAAGAATGACACTGATTATTCCCACTGCCTGTTCTTAAAGCCTCCATAAAATTTTTTCTTGTAAAGTGCAAGTAAAACATTTCTAATTTTTTCCATGTAAATTACCTTTGGTGAAATGTTCCATAAAGACTGGTTTCACTGATACGTTTTATTGCCTATATCAAATTACAGCCATTATTATTTAAGTCACTGTGAGTTTTCTCTGGGCCATTTCTACAAGTCAAATTTTACAAGAATAAATTTTATCATATGCAGTTCTGGCCAGTGTTAGATTTATTTTGTGTTCATTATTTCTGCCAGTAGCACACATATCTATTTGATAACTGTGCATATTTTCATAAGAAATCCATGGAAATTTATAATCTATAGTAAAGTTAAGAGCAACCACCCTCAGGTATTCCAGGACTGCTATGCATTGCTAATTGAAATCTCCAAAGTACTTGCAATCACTTGCATATGATTCGCTAATAGTACCCAGAGCTGGCAGAGCAAAGATAAAGAGCGGTTAAAATGGAGGGGTCAAAACAGCAGGGTCTTAATGTAGGGCCTCAATGGTCAGCCTCTCTATAGCTGTGGTCCAAATATTATTTGAATGACAAATCAAATGCCAGAAAGTTATTTTCTAATATTCTACATGCATTGTTTCTAGTATTCCACATGTATTGTTTCCATCATAAATTAACATATTTAAGGAAGCAAAAAAGAAATTACAAATGTACCTTCTCCAAGTGGTTAAAGTATAAAAAGTTAAAAACCAAAAGTTAGAATTAAATAATTTTAACCTTCTTAAAATAATGCTGAGAGCTAGCTAATTGGGGCAATATATAATTAATTGTGTTCTTTGTAGTTACTTGGTAAAAGCAGAATATCTGGGTCTTAGATACTGGTTTACACTAAAGTAGTAGTACCTAGGCATTGGATAAACCAGTGGATTCAACATATCACAAATGCCAATACTTAAGTTAAAAATACCACCATCAACAAAACTATATTTAATAGAGTCTAAATGAAAAAAATTGTCTAAATGTTCTAAAAGCTAACTTTTATACTCTTAAACACATTATTTGATACAATGACTATGATTTATAAACAGGATGTTTTATTGAGCCATTATTTTATATGTTTTAGCTGCTGTCTCAAATTCTATCAGGGGTATTTCTGACTTTAAAAGCACAACAAATATACTTTGATTTTTGAAAGGACAATTAAAATCAAAATGGTAACCAACATAAAAATTATGAAATATATATATATAGAGAGAGAAATACCCTGAAAGCTACATGTGAATCGCTGAGAAGTGGCCCCTCTTTTTCCATGTAATTTATGCTTGAGTCTCCAGCAATTAGATGTACGTTTCCTTCCATGCCCTCTACTGAGCTCTGACAGGCTGTGCTCTCTCCAGGATTCAATGCTTTTGCAAGAGTGTCAAATGCCCTATAAGGAGACATCAGAAGCTATGAGCTTGGCCAATCTCCACAATAAAATGAAAATTCTATATAAAATTCTGAAGTTAAGATTTAGGCCTTAAAAATTGTTTAGAAAATAGAACTTCGGTGTATCACTGAGCATTCTATTTCAGTGATGTCTTTGACTCACTCTCTCCAAAAGCAACAAATTAAACTTCAAATATATAGTATGAAAAACTATATTATTATATTAATGTATTTTACCAGAGAATTAAAGTCTTTTAAAAAAACTTACATAATTTAAGGGGAGAAAAATTCTTATGCTTTGGTATGAAAATATGCTTTTACAAGTTATACGTTTGATACTATAAGGTATCAGCCCATTTATTTTACATACAGAAGTTATTTAGAAAAACAAGGGCAAGAACTTATATTGACTTTATTGTATTCTACACAACACAAAGTTAGGTTTTAATTTTGTTTAAAAATTCAGAGAATACTTTAAAACTTATGGTAACATAGCTATATCTGAACTATAAGAATTTGAGATCAGGATGGCAAATAATTAATATTAGCAAATTAACTAGTCAAAATACCTCCCCATATTTTACAATGAAATGCCTTCTACAGTTCTTTAAAATCTCATATTTAACAAAGTACTTATTTGAGACTCTTAAATGCAGTTTCTTCAATATTTCAGAAGATGAATAGTGTGAAAAAAGCCTGAAAAATCTGGTTTCTGCATCCTAAGTATTGATACCAAAAGAAGGAAAAGTAGAATTCTGATACGAGTTTCCTGAAGTATAAACTTAAAATTGTAATTGATTCAACTAAGTTTTTAAAATCTATTTTCACCACTAGAAATTGGTGGGGAAAATGAACATGACTGCCTAGTAAGACAAATGTTTAACTTTAAATACACAAAAGATAAAATCTGGCAACTAAGATATCTGAAAAATCAGACCCAAATTATCATCTTTATTGAAAAAAAAATTCCTGAATTTTATGACTACATTTCTAATCTTATATTCACTTATGGCTCACTGTTTACAATGTAAGCTGCTGGACATTTTATATTGAATAGAATTTTTCAATTAAAATTTACTTATGCCTTAAGTTTTCTAATAGAAATGTTTTTTGAAACTTCTGTAAATAATATTTAACATAAACATATTTTAAGAAATACTAAAGGACACTTGAGCAAAAGGACACATGATCAAAACAGACCTTACCTTGAAACATCACCATTAGTCTGCATTTCTTGATGAAATTCACACAAAGAGGTATCACCATTGCTTAAGCTTTCAATCATAGACATTTCATTACTATTTTGAGAAAGATCTTTAGTTTTTCCAAGGTTTGCTAATGATGTAACCACACTTGCCAATGTACTTAAATCTCCCTGACATGATTCAGCCTTTAAAAAAAAAAAAAAAATTAAAATTCTGCAAATTGGTATCAGTAAACTTTTAAATCTGAAATATCTAATTCTAGAGTATGAAATGCCCAAAGAAAAGTACTCTAAGATAAATGAAATCCAAAAAGTAAAATCAAAGAGCTCTGAGCTTTGAGGAACTTGAGGAAACTACAAGTTTAAAAATATCAGGTATATTTCCTAGGAAATGTTTATACAAAAGTTACTTTAAACTAAAAACTGCACTTAATTGGCTAATCTACCCATGTAACAATTGTTTTCTCTGTAAAAGGACATTAAATTAGATGATCTTTCAAGTCCTTTTTAGCATTAAAATTCTGATAATATTATTATAGTAATTTCCAAACCTTATTATACAAACTTTAAAGTTATATAGGATAAAATTAATGTTTTATTAATGAAAAGAGAAAAAAAAGGAAAGTGGATTATTGAACAGACTTCTAGGATGCCAACTTTTACCAGCCACTGTGTTAAATGCATTGAACACCAGGCACTGTGTAGCTGGACAGTCTCTTTACGTATTTAAGATATTGGGCTTTTGTTATACATTGCACGTTTTCCTATTTGTCTTCAACTTTTATTTTTGTTAATGTGCATTTTTTTATGCATATAAATTATAATTCTTTTATGAAAAAACTTTCTATCCTTAACTCTCTGACTACCCAGAAATATAATCTGTATAGGAAAGGCAGGGAGGTGCTTGATTTTTCTTCCTTTTACTTATCTATTTTTAGAGCAATGAATCAATGCCATAGCAACCTCTCACAATGAAAGATGAATTCTGAGTATCATTTTAAATTCACAGATTTTTATATATTTTATGTGCTTCAATTCATTAGTCATTCTTTTATAAATGCTCTAATTATTCTACCCTAACCTAATGAAAGACCCTTCGTTGCCTTCTATGGCCTATTGATAGGACCACAGATACTTAAAATTTTTCATTATAGCTTTTTTTTTTTTTTTTCCTTTTTTGGCTCTATTGGGTCTTAGTTGCAGCACATGGGGAATCTTCGTTGAGGCATGCGGGCTCTTCACTGTGGTGCACGGGCTTCTCTCTAGTTGCAGCGTGCAGGTCTTCTCTCTCTGGTTGTGGCGCATAGGCTCCAGGGTGCGTGGGCTCTGTAGCTTGTGGCACGTGGGCTCTAGTTGAGGCGTGCGAGCTCAGCAGTTGTGGCATGTGGCTTAGTTGCCTCGTGGCATGTGGGATCTTAGTTCCCTGACCAAGGATCAAACCCGCGTCCCCTGCATTGTAAGGCAGATTCTTTACCACTGGACCACCAAGAAAGTCCCCTCATAATACCCTTACGGTTTTTGTTTTTAGTGTTATTAATCCTAAGACGATACATATGTTTCCTTGAATTTCATTTCTTTTTTTTTTAATTTTAATTTTTATTTTTATTTATTTATTTTTTGGGGCTGTGTTGGGTCTTCATTGCTGTGTGGGGGCCATCTCTAGTTGCAGTAAGCGGGGGTTACTCTTCATTGCAGTGCACGGGCTCTAGGAGCGCGGACTTCAGTGGTTGCAGCACGTGGGCGCAGTAGTTGCAGCGTGCGGGCTCTAGGGCGCGCGGGCTTCAGTAGTTGTGGCACATGGGCTCAGCAGCTGTGGCTGGCAGGCTCTAGAGCGCAGGCTCAGCAGTTGTGGCACCCGTGCTTAGTTGCTCCACGGCATGTGGGATCTTCCTGCACCAGGGATCGAACCCGTGTCCCCTGCACTGGCAGGCAGATTCTTAACCACTGCACCACCGGGGAAGTCCTGAACTTCATTTCTTCTATCAATTCTTTAGTTTATGTGAAATTGATTTCACTGAATAAGTAGGCAAATAAGTTTTGTGCTCTCCCCAAATTAATGAATGGTTCTAGAATCATTTACTGAGTAATCCACTAGTTACTGAGTTTCTTACAGGATTGCTACTTACATGTTTTTTTACTTAATCCTCACAACAACCCTGTGAAATAGGAATCATCATCCCTTTATTATTGATAAGAAGAATTACCCATCGTCATTCCAGCAGTAAGCAGTGGAGGCAGGATGGGAAGTCAGACTGTCTGACTGGAAAGCCCATGCTCCTAACCACTGCTCCAGCCTTCTTTTATATATATGAGTAAAAGGAGTTAACATTTTTAGGTGTTCTAATTTTCAACTAAAACTTAAACACTTACATAATCTCTTCCATTTCATAACATGTGTATCTAACTAGATGTTTAATGTGGAAAGATCTCACATTGTAACTTGACAGTTTTGGGACCATTCGTCAGAAACTAACCGCATAAGACTGTTAATACAATTTAATATAAAAACATATAGAAAACTACAGTGTCTGGGTAAATAGTAATTTTTCAACAAAACTTAGTTCTCTTCCTTTCCTAATGGATGTAATATGTCAATGAAATTATAACTACCATTCTAAGCACAAACCATGTAGATAAGGATAAGTGAAATCTTGTATGTAATTCCTCACGATGTATATTTATGGTAAGATACCAAATCTCCTCAATTAATAACAACATGCTAAAGCTCAGCCTGTAAGGTAGACACTCTTATTACCCCTTATTTTACAGATGAGGAAAGAAACTGAGGCACTAAGAGGTCAAATAACTTGCCCAAGGTTATGCAGCTAATAAATGGCAGATGAAATTTGACTCCAGAGCACAAGTATTAAGAGTGCCTTAAAGTATCAAGCAACAAATAACAGCATAAATCTGGCCATATATAGACTGAATAATCTTATAGGCCATATGAAACCAGATCACATTATAGCCTGAGAGAAACACTATTCATAGTCCCTCTGAAATCTGTCTTCAGGAAAAATGTTTAACACTAGAGAAACTCTACATGCTGGATCTAAATAAGCAAACCTTTTTTCTTTTAGACGCCTTGCTTAATAAAGAGCTGCTCCAACACTCTAAGAGAACCCAGATGACCTGGATACATAATATGAGAGCTCATGCAACCCTATTCCTATTTTTGACTCAAGTCAATGTTTTGAGAGGTGCACTAGGAATTTCTCTTCACCTGAAATATTTTAAGTATTTTAACACTATAAAATCTGTAGGAGAACACAAAAGGAATATAAAGAATTTTATACTTATACATTTCTATTTCTGAGGACTTTTATTTCAAGATGAAAGAAACCTGGAAGAGGGCTTCCCTGGTGGCACAGTGGTTAAGAATCTGCCTGCCAATGCATAGGACACGGGTTTGATCCCTGGCCCAGGAAGATCCCACATGCCGCGGAGCAACGAAGCTCGTGCACCACAACTACTGAGCCTGCGCTCTAGAGCCCGTGAGCCACAACTACTGAGTCCGCGTGCCACAACTACTGAAGCCCGTGCGCCTAGAGCCCGTGCTCTGCAACAAGAGAAGCCACCACAATGAGGAGACCGTTGCACCGCAACAAAGAGTAGCCCCCACTCACCACAACCAGAGAAAAGCCCGCGCGCAGTGAAGACCCAATGCAACCAAAAATAAAATAAATAAAATAAAATAAATAAATTTATAAAAGAAAAAAAAGAAACCTGGAAGACATTTAAATGTTTGTCATTTTCACATTGAAGCTATAATTGTTCTAGTGGAATAATGAACATTTCTACTGATAAAGTTAATTTGTATTATCAGGACTGGCAAAACGGAGGCTGCTCTAGTGACCTGGTCCACTTCACAAACCTAAACCTAAGTCAGTTTGCACTTAAAGGAAACACCTGTCAAGGAAACCTATCATAAACCAGTCACAATCCTCGTGCTCCAGCTTTAGTGAGCTCACCTTACCCTAGACAACAGGACTCGATAGATTCACAAGAGAATCCCCAACCTCTGAGCCAATTAAGCCCTGTTTCCTCACTGCTGCTTCAAATGCTCTATAAAACTCACTCTTGACTAAATTTCCTCTGGAAGAGTGTTCCACTGCTTGTGAGCACTGTAATCTGCTAATCCATGGATTGTTTTCCCTTATATAAGGGACATCAAACTCATCACTAAAATCTTTTAGTTTTGTCATCTGACACTACCAAATAGTTGATGATAATTTAAGTTAAAAAAAAAAAAAAAAGCGCAACTTGTAACAGGGAATATTTAAGACCAAATCTATTGGCCAAATTGATGGAGGAGAAAAGGAAAAAATTTTAAAAGCTTAAAAAATTTTAAGCTTTAAATTAATTGTACTAAACACACCTTATCTGGTGTCATCAGCACAGTTGACTCAGTTTTTATGCCAGATTGATGAATATTCACAAACATTCCTGAATCTAACAGTCCTGCTGACCTGTAACAAATAAGTACAAATTTTAGCCTTAGTTTCACTGGGAAGAAAAACAAATTACCAGCTCCTTAATATATGTGGTTTTTGGTTGTTTTTACTATACCTTGCAGTTTCACTATCTGTTACAAAAGTTGGAGTTGCAGCTAATGGGCTTCGAAGGTCTTTTCGAATGTAGATTTTTTCTGTTGAAGCGGCACAGTTGGAAGATTTTTCTCTTGATACTTCAATGGGTTTTCTTTCACACTGAACAGCTACAAAAATGTGTCAAACTTATATCACAGTGCAGAATTTACAGGCAATTACAAATGTAAGCTTCAGGTCAGCAGTGCTGCTAATGGGAGACATGGTTACCGTAACTGAACTCCAAAGATAACCATCAATCTTTAGAAATTATTTGCAAGTTCAACAAAGTTGCTTCAAAATAGTAAAACTGGCCAATGTGCATCTCTTGTTCTCTTTTCTCTCCCTGCCCCAGCCGTGGCAGAAATGTAGAAGAACTCCTATTTTTTAAAAGCTCACTGTCAAGAAGGAAACCTGAAGTTAGGAGTCCTTTACTTACTTATATAAGAGTATTAAAAAATGAAGTAATATTTAACCAACTGAAAACAATACTAATAGAGAACCACAAATAGACCCAAGTTAAATCTTTTTTTCAGTTAAGGGCAGGGAGACTTTTGAGAAGCAATTCAATTGCTTAGTCTTCATTTATAAAACAGAGGTAATATATTTCATTTATTTTATAGCAATTTTATTTCATGATACTTGGGAGATGGTATACTGTAGCTGTTAAATATACATTTTCTGAGAAAAACAAAACTGCCAAGATTAAAGTCCAAGTTCTGCCACTTATATTAGTTGTGTGACCTTGGGCAAGTTACTAAATTTCCTCTGTTCACTCAAATGTAAAATGGATAACAGCAGCATCTACTGAGAATTTTGCTGTGAGAACAAATAAGTTAATTCATACGCTATACACAGAGGAAAGCATAATGAGAACTCAATACTAGCTATTGTCATTACCTTATTAATCACTTTAGTATTGATAGTTTAATCAAAAACTAAACTTGTATCTAGTTAGTTGGTTTTTTATTATTATTATTACCATGTTCAAACTAAAAATACATGCCTGGCATATAGGCACTCAATAAAGATTTGTTGAATGTATAAAAAATACATACATATTCACATATTTCTATATTTCTAGTTGGAAAACTTTAAATTAAAAACCATATATATTTGACATATTTTAATGTGTTAATTTTAACACACTTCTAAGAGTGTGCCTGAATTCTTAAAAAGTATTCTCTCCTTTAAAGCTAATACATACAGTCTTGTTTCATTCCAAACGCAATACATCTTTGTAACCTGCAGTATTGACAACGATTTCGATGGTGTTTATTAATAATACAGTCCTTTGATCCTCGACATGAATAAACTAAATTTTTTCGGATACTTCTTTTAAAAAATCCTTTGCAGCCTTCACAAGTTACCGCTCCATAATGACGCCCTAGAGACAAAATGTTTAAGAAAACACAAAAGTCACATATTTCAGAACTGAAATGAAATAAGCCCATTTCTTCCCTTTAAACATGAGATGAAACTGAGATTTCTGAGTTTATGACATAAAAATTTTTTTTTAGGAATTACCAAACAGAGAATGGCACAAACTTATTCTCTGATAAAATATATTACAGTATGAGTTTTTAAATTTTGTAAAGTAATCTTAACAATGGCATGGAAAATTTGGGAAAGAGAAGAAACAACATCACCCATAACCCCATGATATAAAAACTATTTTCACTTCTGAGATCACTTACAAATTATAGTTCTGTTATATACTGTAAAAAGTTATTTTATTCTAAAAACTTTGCTCCAAAAAAAGAATGTAATGTCAGTTAGTATTTGAAATCTAATAATCTTTCCTCATTGTGAGTTGCACTTTTTAAATTTCTGGAGAAATCTGTTATACTTTGATAAGCCTATCGTTTCACAAACCATCTCTCTGGCACAACTATTAACAAACTGAATATACTCTGGGGAAAGCTCTAGCGGAGGTTTTTTTTTAATGAAGCTATGGAAAAGATAAAAAAGATTAAAGAAAACAAGCTGGGCCCTTAAACTTATCCCACTGGCACTTGTGAATCTATATGAACAAATATGGGTGTGTATTTCTGGCATGAAGGAACTAAAATGGCATAACCCTGAGTACTAGAAATAGGCTTGGAGAAATGCCTGCTCAGCTATGCAAAGCATTACACAGAGGTTAACCAGAGCTTTTCCACCTCAATAATCTGTTACTCTGTATTCCGGAAATGAGAACAGGACTCAACAGGTAGATTAACAACCTAATTATACATGTTATTAAGGATCACAACTAATTTTTAAGCAATTCCTTTGACAAAACTGGTTTCACATTCAGAAAAATTTCCACATATTCAGTTTACTTTCAAAAAGTGAAACTGTCTTTAAACATAACTCTTTGAAATATGCATTTTATGTCATTGCAAGATCACATTAAACTGCACTGAAATAAAAAACCTTTAGGAGAATAAAAAGCTCTGGGGAAAAATCAGTTAAATTTCATAGGCTACAAATATGAATCATAAAAACAACCTGCTTCTTTTTCTTTTTACTTTCAGTAGAAGAAACATGGTAGTGAGATAGTTATTTTTAACAAGAGAACACATATAGGAGGTTATTTTTAATGTTACCTGATGCTTTGTCTCCACATACTACGCAAAGATCAAAAACCTTATTTGGTCCTTGTTCGGAGGAAGAATTGTCTGTTAAGAGCTAAAGAAAACCCCCCCCAAACAAACAAAAACACAATAATTTGTTGTTACTTAGCAATATTCTCATGTAAAAAATTAAAAGAACATTCAGTCAATCTTACTTTTTGCTTTCTTCTTCATAAGTTATTCTGAAACTTTGAACTCTATTATTAGGCATGCATCGATTAAAGTATTCTTAATTTTCTTTACATATAGATTAAAATTCCCATGTTATAAAAAGCACAGACAGAAATAATACCTTTTTAATTTGTTCAATAATAATTTGTTCCATAACAATTTCATTAAAGTAAACAGTCTTAAACACACAAATACATGAGTAGTTTTTACCGCAACTCACCCATTACGTATTTATTATTCATATGGAACACATTAAAGTACTGCAGCAGTTATCAGTCCTATCATGACATTTGTCTTTGAATAACTCAGAACATTTCCACATGGAATGACATGACTAAAGTAAGCTATAACAGCATAAAAAGATAAATCTGAATTTTTTAAATAGAAAAGGAGTTATAAAGAAAAAAATATGTTAAAGCATTTACTTATAACTATGGAACATGACTGATATACAAAGGTATAAACTTTTCATCGAGCTGTCTAAGGTTTGGCTTAGGTGTAGAGGTTGAGAGCATGGACTCTGGAGTCTGTTAATGACAGCAAGTTAGTGGGGACTAGGTGGGGTGGCCTTGGGCAAATCACCAAACCTCTTTAAATTATATTAAGAGCTCATCACTAGGTACAGCTAATGTAATACTGGCAAAGAAATACTAGTTTCTTCTTTTAGGTTTATCCTTCAATCTTTCTGTCATTTTTTTTCAATCTTTTGAAATGTGAACAAATTAAATTCAAGCCAAAAAATGCATCATTTAGTAAACATCTTCCCCTGCTTTAAAACAGCCCACAAAATAAACCTCTACTTTGACTCTTTTTCTTCTCTTAGGGGTGTGAATGCCTTCAAGAATAATTCTGATTTTAAAAACTTTGAACAGTCATTAAAATACCTGTCCCAGGGAACTCCCTGGCAGTCTAATGGTTAGGACTCCGCACTTTCACTGCCAAGCATGCGGGTTCGATCCCTAGGTAGGGGAACTAAGATCCTGCAAGCCAAGAGGCACAGCCAAAAAAAATTTAAAAATAAAAAATAAAATAAAATAGCGGCCCCATACTATGTTATAGTGGCATCATTTCTTCTTATATCACCATAAAAATCAGTCTTCAATGAAAACTTAAAATAAACAAACAATTTCTGGTATTAGATGTCCTTTGAAAGCATCTATGACAAGTATCACTCTTTTCTTTAATAGCATATCTATTGCAAATGGTGCTAATATTTTATCTGCTATTATTCCTAAGGGTGGAAGAGACACTGAGAGGTTAATGGGCTTGCCCACATCCCATCTTGGTCACCAGACCAGAAATCAAATCTTTTTGGTCCAGGAGATTCCATCCTATACCTGTGTCTCTTTCATTGCTCTTAGAGATGATCCATAACATAGGCAAAGTACCAATATCATCTTAATTTTTAAATAAAGTCTTTTGAAAAAGAGTAACTTTAAAGTGGAGAAATCTTATATCACCTCTTCAGCCAGGTGATGTCACCAGTCATAAAACATGATGATAGTAAGTACCCTTGATATGATATGAGGAGAATGGCACTTAACCTCTGTGATCTTCCTCCCCAAAACCCACAACCCCAGTCTAACCATGAAAAAAAAAAAAAGAACATCAAAGTCCTACAGTGGGGCAACCTACAATATACCTGACCAGTATACTTCAAAACTGTCAAAATCATCAAATACAAGGAAAGTCTGAGAAACTGTCACAGCTAAGAGGAGTCTAAGAAAACATGACAAATGTAGTATGGTATCCTGGAACAAAAAAGGATATTAAGTAAAAATCAGGGAAAGCTATGGACTGCAGTTGATGTATAAATACTACTAGTTCATTAATTATAACAACTGTATCACACTAATGTAGAATATTAATAACATGAGAAACTGTGTGTTTGGAGATTATATGGGAACTCTCTATACTAAATGCTCAATAATTCTGTAAACACAAAACTGTTCTAAAAAAAAAAATCGAGTCTGTTAATTAAGAAAATACAGAAATTAAGGTATGGATAATGTTACACTTTTTTTAGTGACTTCCGTCTTTCTGATAAGATAACTTTATATATCCTATCCATTTTCTACTGTAGCTGTTTCTAAAAATAATATAAATTATGTAATTGGAAGAATAATAGAACCGATCAGGATACATAGGCATAATTTTGTATCTTATGAATTTGGAGTTTTTCAATCCTAAAAGGGATTTTTTTGATCAGTTTTTTCATCACAAAATACAGAGCCCAATTTTAAGTTGGCACTCACCCTCCTCAAAGTCTCTGGAGGCAAACTTAAGGGTTCATTGTATTTGTATTCAAACATAGCAACCAATGGTAAAAACAGTTGCATAACCATGATAGACTGCTTGCTACATCAATGAAGATGTAGTTGATTGACAAAAGAGGAAGCAAAAGTGACAAAGCTGGCAGCTAGAATATCAACTTCTTGATTTGGCAGCTGCTTGTTCAAGGCACAGGCATCTTGGTCCTGGAAACTGCAGCTACAGAATTCTGTAGATGCTCCTGATTTGGAAGTTTCCTAACTGTGCAGAAGCAGAAGGTCACATAGAAGAAGTTCTGAAGCATGCTCCAGTAGTTATTCTTGGAAACCTGACCTACAAGTGTTTCTTCAGCCTTTCTAACAGTTCTTTGAGCTCTCTACATTCTTTGCTAAATCCTTTCCTGCCCGAACTAGCCAGATTGGCTCTTACTGTAAGCCACTAAAAACCCACCAAAATATATGGGTGTGAGGATGTTTGAGGAAAAGAATAGTGGCTCGTAGGCGAGGGCAGCACATAACTTTATGCAAGATTTTTTCCTACTGAACGTGCAGGACATAAAGTCTTAATGTTCAGGACTTACACTTATGATATGCTTTTTATGTTTTTCAAGGGTAAGATAAAAAGAAACTCTAGTTATTTACCTGGAGGTGTTGTGCAGACAAATCAGGAGTTGTAAAAATAAACTGGTTGACACCTGTTGCATCTGGGGTTGTGAGGAAAACTTTTCCTGGAGTAGAATCTTGCCTGGACAGAATGACTTTGCTTGGAGTAGAGCCACTGTGATTTGTCAGAATGAACTGTTTGCCTTGGGTATTATGATCAAGCGCTGTCACAATCTGGATTTTCTGGCCAGTTTGCTGCTCTGTAACAATCTAACACAATCATGTCATTAGTAATCAAGTCAACTTAATCTTTTTTCTTCTCTAAGCACAATTTTCTCATACCTTCAGACAAAGCTAGACTAGAAAAGCATACCATTACATACATACATTCAATATAATACACATACACACACACCATTAAATCTAGCAATTCTACTTCAACATCCTATCTTACAGAAATAAACAAATGTGCAAATAAAGGTACAATAGTAAGAACACATGGACCTCACTATTTTGATTCCTTCCCTTCCTCTCCTTTTCACCTTCCATTTACACAAACATATATTGGGTACATTCTATTTGCCAATCACTGTTCTGAGTCCTTGGAAACAGCAATAAACAAAATTTTTATTCTCATAAAGTTTTTATTTTAGTGAGGAAAGGCAGATAAAAACCAAATAAGCAAATAATACTGTCAGGTGGTATTAAGTGCTACAAAGTAAAATAAAGCAGAATAAGGTGAGAGTCATTGATGGAATGACAGTGATAAGGAGATGACATTTTTGCACAGAGCTGAGTGAAGCAGCAGACCAAGGCTTAGAACTAGCTAGGGGAAGTGCATCCCAGGTAGAAGCAGCAGCCTGTGGGGCAGGAATAGTGTGTTCCATACATCTGAGGCAAGAGCACATCAAGAGAGCTGTGTGAGTGAAACAGAATGGGAGAGAGATTTATGGGAGGAGGTGGGATCTGAGAGACAAAATGGGCCAGACCGAATAGGACTTTGCAAGCCATAAAATGACTGATTTCCTACTGGATGACATGGAGATCCACTGAAGGGTTTACAGAGAAGAGAAGTGGCGGGATCTTTTGCAAATAGGATCATTCTAGATTTAGTGTGAAGACCAGACTATGAATGTTCAAGAACAGAATTAAGGGAGGCCAGATAGGATGCTATTGCACAGACACTGGCAGCACTTGGGTATCGTATATGGGCAGAGATATAGGCTGAGATCAGGGTAGCAGCCATGCTAGCGGTGAAGAACGATTAGATCTGGGATATTTTATAAGGGAGAGCTGACAAGATATGTTGATGGACTGGAAGTGGAATATGAGGAAAGAAGAGTCGAGGATGACTATAAAATTTTGGCCTGACCAACTGGGAGGACAGAATTGCCATCTACTGAGATGGAGTAGTCTGGGGAAGAGCAAGTTCACGAACAAAAAGAACAGCCTAGCATTGATGGTTTTTGTTGTTGCTAGGCAAATACTTTACAGAATAAACTCATTAAGCCAATTAAATTCCTTGATTCAATTTTAAAATGGCAAAGCTGATTTGTTTCCAACTTTTTTCTATTTCTCTGAAATTATTTTCATCAAGACTATTTTCTATGCAAAATTTACAGCAAAGTTCTGAATCACTAATTACTGTCTAGAGCAGACGGTACTGATTATGGCTGCTGCCAATTTGAGTTTCCTTTGTCGACCATTATTTCTACCATATCCTATTTTTCTGGCTGCAGTTTTAACTGTTGTCAATTTTATTTTGCATAGGTTATTTCTACCAAGTCTAGTCTCCATCTTCCTCTCTCACAATTTCTGCAATTTTCAATAACTATAAGACGTGACTTTGAATCAGTTCATCTATAATTTTATCATGTAAAGTTTATGTTGTTGTAAATTTTATTTTAGAATATTTCTATCAGAAATATTCATTGTAAACTGAATAAAAATCTAATGGCTCGGGGGCTTCCCTGGTGGCGCAGTGGTTGAGAATCTGCCTGCCAATGCAGGGGACACAGGTTCGAGGCCCTGGTCTGGGAAGATCCCACATGCCACGGAGCAACTAGGCCCGTGAGCCACAATTACTGAGCTTGCGTGTCTGGAGTCTGTGCTCCGCAACAAGAGAGGCCGCGAAAATGAGAGGCCCGCGCACCGCGATGAAGAGTGGCCCCCACTTGCCGCAACTAGAGAAAGCCCTCGCACAAAAACGAAGACCCAACACAGCCAAAAATAAATAAATAAAAATTTAAAATTATAATTAAAAAAAAAAATCTAATGGCTCACAGTTATTTCTTAGAGACAAGAGCATCAGGTATATGCAGGGTCCAACTGTTATTGGGTTGAAACCCTTTGCTTAGATGGGTAAAAGTATGTTTACTGCAGCATAATAATTATAATTGGAAACTGAAGCAATCCAAAAGGCCTTCAATAAGGACCAGTAAATAGATTATGAAAATAGTTCTCAGGTCTCAAGACCCCTTTACACACCAAAAAAAAAAAGTCACTGAGAGCCCAAAGAACTTGTTTATGTAGGTTGTATCTATTGATATTTACCGTATTAGAAATTCAAATAAAAAAATTTTTTTAATATTTGTTAATTCATTTAAAAATAACCCAGGGACTTCCCTGGTGGCACAGTGGTTAAGAATCCGCCTGCCAATGCAGGGGACACGGGTTCGAGCCCTGGTCCGGGAAGATCCCACATGACGCGGAGCAACTAAGCCCGTGTGCCACAACTACTGAGCCTGCGCTCTAGAGCCCACGTGCCACAACTACTGAAGCCCGCACACCTAGAGCCCGTGCTCCGCAACAAGAGAAGCCACCGCAATGAGAAGCACACACACCACAACGAAGAGTAGCCCTGCTTCCTGCAACTAGAGAAAGTCCGTGTGCAACAACGAAGACCCAATGCAGCCAAAAATTAATAAAATAAATTTATTAAAAAAAATAAAATAAATTTATTAAAATAATAAAATAAAATAAAAATAACCCATTAAATGTTAACATAAGTAACATATTTAATGAAAAATAAGTAATTTTCCAAACAAAAGAAAATTCAATGGGAAGAGTGGCACTGATTTACATTTTTGCAAACTGCTTTAATATCTGGCTTAATAGAAGATGGATTCTCATACCTACCTGGGCATTCAATCTGCTGCAATATGTTGTTTTGGTTAAAATATATAAAGAAAATCAAGCCTTACATTTATTGGGTAAAAGAGGGAAGAATATCTTAACTGTTTCTTCAAACTGTGTAAACTGTTCTTTAATAAGACACCAAAACTTGACAAGTGATAGCTTCTTTATTTTTATTTATTTATTTATTTTTTCTTTAATCTGTGATTGCCTTCCTCTGTGGAGTGATAGCTTTTTTAGAGGTTAGTTGCAATGTGGAATCAGAAACTATATATTAAAATCTATCCTGCAATGTGAATCCTTTACTCATGAGTGATTGTGTAACATCGTGCTTTGGTCATTTGGGAAACACTGGTTCAGTGAGTTATGTACACCTTTTAAATGTTGACATATTTCATCATACAATGTCACATGACATGCAGCCTCTGGAAAATTGCACCATATACTTGTGAGAGAATGACAGTGAAAAGGCAAATACTGTAACATTTTAGTATTATTATGAGAATGGTTTTGACCTTGCTGACTCTCTGCAAGAGTTCCTAGATGATACTTTGAAAACCTTTAGATTATGGTACCTCTTACTAGGACATAACTTTTTAAAAAAATGAAGACCTATCTGTTGACATGGATGTCCTTCTACGGGTCCATTAAACCTCGGATTCCACACCTGTCAGAAACATTCCCTGGCTAGATCCTCACTCTACCACAATTCTTCATTAGTTGTTTTTCTTCTGTGCTCCCATAACACCCTATACAATTATCACAGCACTTACCATATCCTATTATGATTGTCCAATTATTCAACTGTCTCTCACCAGATCAAAGCGAACTTTTTATTTTTAGGGTTTTTTTTAACATCTTTATTGGAGTATAATTGCTTTACATCGCTGTGTTAGTTTCTGCTGTATAACAAAGTGAATCAGCTATACGTATACATATATCCCCATATCCCCTCCCTCTTGCATCTCCCTCCCACCCCTCTAGGTGGTCACAAAGCACCCAGCTGATCTCCCTGTGTTATGCGGCTGCTTCCCACCAGCTATCTATTTTACATTTGGTAGTGTATATATGTCAATGTCACTCTCTCACTTCCTCCCAGCTTACCCTTCCCCCTCTCCGTGTCCTCAAGTCCATTCTCTACGTCTGCGTCTTTATTCCTGTCCTGTCCCTAGGTTCTTCGGAACCTTTTTTTTTTTTTTAGATTCCATATATATGTGTTAGCATACAGTATTTGTTTTTCTCTTTCTGATTTACTTGATCAAAGTGCACTTAAAGTCAAGGGTATCTTTTATCTCTGCACCACCAAAACTTAGCATATACTACACTTGGTATAAATAAGTTTGGTGAAGCAGTGAATGAACGGTAAACTAGACATACCTCTCCCATCTGTTGTTCAATAATTTGATGTGCAATTTCTTCTATGGTTGCCATGATTTAATTGCCAAGTGTCCTGCCAAAAGTAAAAAGATGCTTT
This sequence comes from Balaenoptera musculus, assembly GCF_009873245.2. NCBI lineage: Eukaryota > Metazoa > Chordata > Mammalia > Artiodactyla > Balaenopteridae > Balaenoptera > Balaenoptera musculus. The sequence goes on from NC_045794.1 coordinate 78,711,205, forward strand.
TTTACAATTATACCCATAAAACATATTTACTGAATAATTTACAAATGGAATTATATGATAGGATTTGCTTCAAAATAATCCAGCTGTGTGGGTGGGGGTGGGAAGGAATAAAAAAAACAAGAATGGCCACGTGCTGACAATTACTGAAGACTGCTGAAGTTTATACAGGGGTTCATAAAACTATTCACTGTGCTTTTATAAATTCTGAAAATGTCTATTAAAAAAACCCAAACTATTCAATACCAAACAATTTCACTTTTCAAAGATACTGAAGCCTAAACTGCAGACCTCTGATATAGATTAGGAGTAGTTTATTAACTGAATAAGGGCAACCCAGCCTGGAAAAAAACCCCAACTCACTGTAGTCATTTAACACACTTTTAAAGCAGTATATTGTAAAAGCTGACAAAATAACTGCATTCATTCAGAAGACTAGATTTCTCTAGAATTTTGTGATTGTTCTTCATTGTTCTATTAATTTGAATTTTAATGTAAAACTGTCTTCAAATGGATTTGAGAGCCAGTAAGATTAATGCGTTGACTTCGGCTTTTGCTTTTTCTCTGTATCAGTTAGTCAAGAATACAAAAATTATTTCTGACTTTATCATTATTATATACTATCATAAATTCACTAATATTCTGTAATTATAATATTAATTGCCAAATTGTCTGAATTATTTCTTTCCATTTCTTTTAAAACCTTAAATGCTTCAATTACTTGTTCTAAAAGCAATATACAATATTAAGATTAATTACTCAACTCTCTCTCACTAGATTGAAAAGTAGTGCCCTCAACCTCTCTGGAACCAACCAAGGAGACAGTTACTTCCCAGGTCTGTGTGCTCTGGGTCCATGATGGCAGTGGCAGCCCTCCCAAACTCTGACCCATCTTTGGGGGGTCATTCTTCCCTTTTCTTGAAGGATAACACATGTTCAAAACTGAATAGCTCTATTGCCCATCCAGTAGAGTCCCAGAAATCCAATAGCCTTCATTCGTTTCATCCCATCTCTGTCCCCTTCAGTCCAAGCTGGCAGCATTTCTGCTGGCATGAAATTCTCAGAAGTCTTGCTGCCTCCCATGCAATTCATGGGGGTCCAAGCCATCAGACAAGAGAGTCCTGTACAGATCTCTTCTGGATAACTGCATCTCTATTCCTGGCTCGTGCTGTATGTAGATCTCAAGGACACTGCTAATGTTGTAGTCTTCTGAACAAGGCCGCTTATTTTCTCCCACAAGAAAAACTCTTCTTCTGAGATTCATTTAAGCCAGTTACACTACATTTTAGTGACTTTTATTGTCATTCATTCATTTCTGTTCCAATTTCATTACTCATTGATGATCTGACACTGATTGTTGTCCCTTTCCTGCCATTCTCCCAGTTTCCTGACCTCAAAGTCCATTAACGTTCACCCAAATGCTACTTTAATATTGTGCTGCCAGATTGCTCTAACATATATATTTAATAAAATTTTAGCTCCTAATATTCTTCAAAGCCTTTCCTTTAACTATAGGACGTGAGGTGTCCTTTTATTTATTTGTTTGTTTATTTATTTATGGCTCTGTTGGGTCTTCGTTGCTGTGCGCGGGCTTTCTATAGTTGCGTTGAGCAGGGGCTACGCTTCCTTGCGGTGCGCGGGCTTCTTATTGCAGTGGCTTCTCTTGTTGCAGAGCATGGGCTCTAGGCACGCGGGCTCAGTAGTTGTGGCTCGCAGGCTCTAGGGCGCAGGTTCAGTAGTTGTGGTGCACGGGCTTAGTTGCTCCGTGGTATGTGGGATCTTCCCGGACCAGGGCTTGAACCCATGTCCCCTGCATTGGCAGGCGGATTCTTAACCACTGTGCCACCAGTGAAGCCCATGGATGTGAGGTGTCATCTGTTAAACCTTACGTTCTAGCCATATGCACTACTTGTAATTCCTTGAATTTACCATGTTCCTTCATGTTTCCATGTCTTTGCTAATGGCTTCTCTACCATGAATGCTATGGAATCACTAGATCAACATGTTTGTTTTCCAAGACTAAATTTAACTCAAAAAACTGAGGAAAACTAAGCATTCTTTACATATTGTTGATGTAAGTCTAAATTGTTATAATATTTCTAGAAAGAAATTTGCCTATGTCTATGAAGTGCCTTAAAATGTCTATGAAGTGCCTTAAAAATGTTCATACTCATTGATCCAATAATTCATTCAATATTCTTCCATTCAACAAATACTTGTTGAGTGCTTACTATGAGCCAGGCATTTTTCTAAATGTTAGGGATTGAGCAGGGAGTATTAAAACAAACTTCCCCTTGTAAAATTTATATTTTGGTGGGGTGAAACAGACAACAAATTTCAGCTACTCCCAGAATTGACTTTCCTGGATGAATATTTAATATACACAAACTGTGTATATGAAAAGCCCCTAAAAGGCAAGAATCAACTTTGTGTCAGCACCTTTGACAAATAGCAAGATCTCAGGATGCTTACACAACTGAAACACATCCTCAGTCTCCTGTTTCAGAAGTATCAATGTCTCTAATGGTCAAAGAATAAAGTTTCAGCCCTTCTCCTGGTATTTTTTCAGTATTTACTAAGCCCCTATAACATGCCTGCCACTGCAGACACAAAGCAGCATTCCTTTATAGTCTGACTTCCTCATCTTCTCATTTTATCTCTTACCAGTCCCAGAGGGGCCTCATTTCAGGACAACTGGAATGTTGTTTATTCCCCAATATACAGTGCCAAGCTCCTCTTCCCCTCATTTATATTTCCCCACCTTTAAAACTCAGTTCTAACTTTTTTTGTTTTTAATCCAATCTTTCTAGATGGGTACAGCATTTATTGTGTATACTAAGGTTGTTAACAAGGACTCAAGAACAAACTTCTGTTTACTTCTAGTATTGTATGCAAAATTTTATGGGAAGGTGCATTTTTCTAGAGAGAGTCCATGGCTTTCATAAAAGATTTTAAGAGGGTGTAGAGGGTCCTATATGACTTTTAAAAGGTACATGATTATATATACTGTTAATCCTTTATCATATGCGGTTTCTTTTGTCTTTTCTATTCCCCAGGAGTAGAAATTATATTTTGTGTAGCACGCATACAAAGAGTAGATATTTTGGGAATGTCTGCTGCCTTTGATTTCCTAAAAAAAGATTGAGATGCCCCTACAAAGAATGATGAAATTACATTTTATGCGATCCACTTTTTAATAAGAATAAATAGAAATATCTCCTTTAGATCTACCAAACTGACACATAAGCAAAATCTAAAATCAATCATTGTGTATCAACCAACCGCACAGCAGACACTGTTCAAAAACCCTCCAAAGTCGAAGGCCTATTTACATGTTCCGGAGGCACAAAACCCCTAAAGGGCTTAATTTCAAGTCCTTTTGCTTTTCCTTTCCAGTTATTATTATTTTTTTTTTAAACAGCTGACGTATTTAGTGAAGGTTACGAGACAGGTTTGGCAACATTTGTCATTCGTAAAACGGCATCTGCTGGAGTCGGAGGTAGTTTCTTAACAAAAGAGCTACTGGAAGCTTGGACATGCCCACTGCACTGAGGACCCTTGGCCGTTCCATTTTATTTCTCAAAAGATACAGGTCCAAAGGCAGCGGCCACTCCCGCCCCCATCGGTCGTGGAAGTTGAGAGCACTATTCCGTCCGTCCTGTGTAAGCACGAAAACTGGCCAGAGGCTCGCGGTGAAAGGGATCCGGGCCTCAGCTCGCGGCCACCCGCCGCCAGGCCGGCCTTTCCGCATCCCGCCGGCGCTCGAGCCCACGCGGCGCCCCGGGCCCGGGGGCGGCGCGCGGCTCCCGCAGGCGGGGGAAGCGGCAACGCCGCCGAGACGGAAGCTTTTCCTGTAGGTGAAAGGTCAGAGGCGCCGCGAGAGAGGCTGCCGTGCGCGCCGAGCCGCTCGGGGACTCCCTCTCGCGCCCGCCGCCCCAGCCCCTCTCCGGGCTCCCGGCCCCGCGTCCAGCTCCGGCTCCGGCCTCGGCCTCTCTCGGAGCCCCGGGCACTCCGTCCCGCTGCTGCGGCCGCTCTCTGCGCTCCCAGCCCGCCCTGAGCAGCACGCCGCGGCATTGCCGGAGGGCGGGTTCTGCCGGCCGAAGCCGCAGGCTTTTGGGAACGCTGGGGGCGCGTCCGTTGGCACTTGGGAGGAAGGGACTTCCCCACGGCCCCCGCCCCGGGCGCCGCTGCAGCCGCTTTTCTCCTCACCCGTCCCTTCTTACCGGCGCTTCTCTGCCGAGCTACGGCCTTCGCCGGGCGTAGACGACAGCCCCGCTGCAGCGGCTGCTGGGCGGCGGGGGGGGCTCCGGGAAGAGACAGGTTGGAGAAAGCTGAAGGGGGGAGGGTTAAAAAAAAGTGGGGGCAGGGAGCTTTCTGGGTTTGGGTATTGGGGGGGGTCAGAGTTCGTGACCCCTCCCTCGGCTCCTCAGTGCGCGCTCCCGTCCGCGCCTGCGCACGAGTGCAGTGGAGAGGCGGCGAGAGGAGGTAGTGACGTTCCCCGGGTAGAGGGATGAGAGAACCCAGCCTCTGGAGGTCGACTGCCCCTTATCGGATGGGAGGGAGACTGCCTCGCCGCAGCTGTGCGTCCCTATCCGGGACTTCGAGAAGCCGCGTGGCCTTAGCGTTCCGTTTGCAAAAGGCGGTCGTTAAAGGAAGTTTTGAGACTGTTCAGATTTGAGCCAGGATAGATAACCCAATCAGTTTTAGACAGTTCGGTTTCTAATTTGTGGTGAAGTGGGCTCTGTTTCAGGCTCTTAGCTTGGACTAAACGGCTTATTAGAGGACTAACAAAACTGGGTAGATCCCGATAAAGTATTTTAAATAACCTTAAATAAAACAAGCTGGGGCATAGTCCTCTATAGTAAGGCTAAGTTTTACTTATAAAGTCTTGTGAGTAAATAGGCATAAGGGCTAAATGGAGCTAGAATATAATATAATCACTTAGAATGAAAGCTTCCGAAGACTGGCTTCAGTCTGTTTCATTCAGCGGTGTATTCCCAAGCTTATAGGACAGTGCCTAATGGTCAATGAAGATTTGAGAAATGAGGCGTTGACGGAACTTCACGTTCTGATAGTGGCTCCTGAGGCACCGAGGTGTGGCAGCAAGGGCTGCCCTGTGTGCAAAGCACTGTGTGGTTTAGATTTTGAGAAGGGGGTCCTCAAAATGTCTTTTAGTTTTGATTGGCACTAGAAAAGCAGTCACGGATTCAGGCCAGAAACCCAAGTCAGGGAAAACAAAAGTGCACTGGTAAGGAGAACATCATCTCTGTCATTTCCCTCTGGAACTAGGCGGCTGGACAAAGAAAAGGCAAGCAAAAACCCCTAACAAGTAAAAATATGCTCTATGCCTCATTCTCTAGAAGTCTCCCTCTTCCTTTTAGTACCGTTTGTTGTGTGTTTGGTTGTTTTAAGGCAGCCCCTCCTCCATCCACCCAAATTTGGGATCAAATCGTTAAGTTTGTCCCAAAGGCAGAAGCTAAGAAAGTATACTATAGGTCCAATGGGAAAAGGCAATCTGAGACCTTTCCTCTATTCTCAGTGCCTAATATGCCATTTGGGGAGTATCTTTTGTGGGTGAAAAAGAGCTTCCCCTAATTATGATTCAGGAAAACAGGTCAGTGTGGTTCATCTTTAAATGTGTGACTATAAAAAAATTATGGTTTAAAAGACATCATCACACCAAAAGTAGATTTAGTAAATTTATTGTGTATAAATATAATACATATTAACATTATTTACAGTGCTAATATTTTATTTATAAAGGACCTATATATCTATATGGACAATAAGATACAAACTATATTATCACTTTAAGTAAAAAGTGTTTCTATAAATTTGTCATTTAAAAAAATAGTATTTAAAGATTGGTTCTTAACGTGCTATGACCAACTCATATAAAAGAACCCCCCCCAAAAAAAGAGGGAATTTGATATTGAGGCTTTTTGAAAATCTACTACTACATTTATCTTAAAACAAAAATCCTAGTAGAAAATTTCCATTAGAAAATAACATTAAAAGTGGCATAGGCTCCAGAATGATTTGTGTATTAGAGGCATTCAAAAAAAAAAAAAAAAAAAAGAGATCCATTTGAGTTAATTTAACTCACCAAATACTGGGTGTCCAGTGCATGCAAGGCACTCTGCCAGATGCTGAGGAGGAATCTCAAATGAACAAGATACAGTTGCTGTTCTCAAGGCTAGGATGTTGATAAGCACCATAAGAAAGTCTGTTTAGGAGCTAAAGGCTATGGAAGCATAGAGGAAGGAGACAGTAGATCTAAGGAGGAACAGGGAGAGAAGGACTGGGATCAACTGTTACAGAGGAGTCTTGGATAAATAGGCAGAAATGGAGGTGGGGGAAAGGATGAAGAAAAACAAAATGATGTGAACAGAGAAAGGTTGGGTTGGGGTTACCTGCAATGTATGATACCTGAAGAAAAGTGTTGCATGACAAGCCACTCGGAAGCCAGTGAAGGTTGTAAAGAGCAGGGATGAAGCTAGATTAGAACTATGCTTTACAAGATGGCTCTGGCAGTGTTTAAAATGGGATCATGCAAAGAAGGCATTGGAATTAGAAGAAAAGTTATGCCAATCACTGGGAAGAGGTAACAAGGACTTGAGCTAGGGCAGATGCAATAACAGAAGGACAATGAAGACAGAAAGGATACAAAGGCAATTGAAGAGGGTCCCGTTGACGCTTGGTGGCAGATTCTGGAGCCTAGAATGGTTTTTCCATTGCAGAACAAAATATACAGATTTGAATGAAAAGAAATTGAGTTGAGTTTTAGGCATGTAAAGTTTAAAGTGCTTAAGATGTAGATGTCCAACAGGTACTTGCAAATATGGACTTGCAGGATGGTGGAAAGAGCAGGTCTAAGATCTGAGTTATAATGAGGGCACTTTGGGGACTTTGTTTGAGGTGGAGATGACCAGAATCCTGTCCTTACTTTCTTCAACAAATATTTTCACTTAAAAGACACAGGGTAGGTATTTTGTGAGAAACTGACATATTAGATATAGTATCTGTCTTCAAGGAGTGGGCAGTGTAGTAAGAGAAATAGGATTCATCTCTCTGGAAGTTCCAGTGACGATATTTAACTACAATGGATCTCAAATTTCAAAACCTGAGTACAATGAAAGCACACTCTGAGACATATCAACATATACTGTGATAACATTTACATTTTAACTAAATTACTAAATAGCAGGCTTTCCCTATTTCTAGATATATTCTACCAACCAAATATAACACATACCTTTGGCTAACAAAACTACACTTTAAAGTTGTCTTCTTCAATTAGTTGTTTCATTACAGCTTTATATTAAACAAAGGTTGCTCTGATGATCTCATTTTAAGAAATGCTACTACATACTCAAAGAATCAAGGTTTTGGTTAAAAAAGAATTAAGTATCTTGGGCAAAGGACAATAGGAGGATACTGGGTACATTAGGGAACAGGGGAAAAGAGGTTGGGGAGAGGTTCAGAAACGTGGGATGATGCCAAAGATAAACTTTCTCATTCTCCTAGACTTTGGAGGGTCCTCTGCATTTACAGCTGCTACAGATAAAGGAGGAACACTGGTTGGAGACACGTACTAAGAAGGCCAGCCTTCCCCTAGCTTGACCTGGCATGTCTTGTCTAGGTTTCTTTCAGCATCCTTTTGGGCTTAACATTATAACTGCTCTTTTCTCCTCCTTATGAATAAAAGGAGATACTTGAAAAGGATTTGATGGAAGCACACGTATCAGTGTAGTAAATACAGTACTCTTGGGATCTAAGTACTATTTATTTATTTATTAAAGTCTTTATTGAATTTGTTACAATATTGCTTCTGCTTTATGTGTTGGTTTTTTGGCCCTGAGGCATGTGGGATCTTAGCTCTCCAACCAGGAATTGAACGCGCACTCCCTGCTTTGGAAGGTGAAGTCCTAACCACTGGACCACCAGGGAAGTCCCTCTAAGTACTATTTATACTTTCTCCTCATTTATAGAATGCATCCAATATTTTTTTTTTTGCTAAAATGTTAGCTATCAAGAGAGGTTTTTGAAAGTAGCTTTACAACAAAATGTATATAATTAGGTTTCTCATTTGACATTTAATGAGCAAGGTTAAATAATTGATCAGCTTCAGTGAAGTTATGAAGGATTGATAAGGCAGAAAGGGAATGTTACTATTCCACATTTAAAACATCTTGGTGGGGAGAGTGGTTCAAGATGGCGGAGTAGAAGGACATGCGCTCACTCCCTCTTGCGAGAACACCGGAATCACAACTAACTGCTGAACAATCATTGACGGGAAGACCCTAGAACTCACCAAAAAAGATACCCCACATCCAAAGACAAAGCAGAAGCCACAATGAGACAGTAGGAGGGGCGCAATCACAATAAAATCAAATCCTGTAACTGCTGGGTGGGTGACTCACAAACTGGAGAACACTTATACCACAGAAGTCCACCCAACTGGAGTGAAGGTTCTGAGCCCCACATCAGGCTTCCCAACCTGGGTGTCCGGCAACAGGAAGAGGAATTCCTAGAGAATCAGACTTTGAAGGCTAGCGGGATTTGATTGCAGGACTTTGACAGGACTGGGGGAAACAGAGACTCCACTCTTGGACGGCACACGCAAAGTAGTGTGCACATCAGGACTCAGGGGGAAGGAGCAGTGACTCCAGGGGAGACTGAACCAGACCTACCTGCTCGTGTTGGAGAGTCTCCTGCAGAGGCAGGGTGTGGCTGTGTCTCACCGTGAGGACAAGCACAGTGGCAGCAGAAGTTCTGGGAAGTACTCCTTGGCGTGAGCCCTCCCAAAGTCCACCATTAGCCCCACCAAAGAGCCGGGTAGGCTCCAGTGTTGGGTCACCTCAGGCCAAAAAACCAACAGGGAGGGAACCCAGCCCCACCCATCAGCAGACAAGTGGATTAAAATTTTACTGAGCTATGCCCACCAGAGCAACACCCAGCTCTACCCACCACCAGTCCCTCACATCAGGAAACTTGCACAAGCCTCTTAGATAGCCTCATCCACCGGAGGGCAGACAGCAAAAGCAAGAGGAACAATGATCCAGCAGCCTGTGGAACAAAAACCACAATCACAGAAAGATAGACAAGATGAAAAGGCAGAGGGCTATGTACCAGATGAATGAACAAGATAAAACCCCAGAAAAACAACTAAATGAAGTGAAGATAGGAAAACTTCCAGAAAAAGAATTCAGAATAATGATAGTGGAGATGATCCAGGACCTCAGAAAAAGAATGGAGGCAAAGATCGAGAAGATGCAAGAAATGTTTAACAAAGACCTAGAAGAATTAAAGAACAAACAGAGATGAGCAATACAATAACTGAAATGAAAAATACACTAGACAGAATCCATAGCAGAACAACTGAGGCAGAAGAAAGGATAAGTGACCTGGAAGACAGAATGGTGGAATTCACTGCCACGGAACAGAATAAAGAAAAAAGAATGAAAAGAAATGAAGACAGCCTAAGAGACCTCTGGGACAACATTAAATGCAACAACATTCGCATTATAGGGGTCCCAGAAGGAGAAGAGAGAGAAAAAAAGACCCAAGAAAATATTTGAAGAGATTATCGTCGAAAACTTCCCTAACATGGGAAAGGAAATAGCCACCCAAGTCCAGGAAGTGCAGAGAGTCCCAGGCAGGATAAACTCAAGGAGAAACACGCTGAGACACATAGTAATCAAATTGACAAAAATTAAAAACAAAGAAAAATTATTGAAAGAAACAAGGGAAAAACGACAAATAACATACAAGGGAACTCCCATAAGGTTAACAGCTGATTTCTCAGCAGAAGCTCTACAAGCCAGAAGGGAGTAGCATGATATATTTAAAGTGATGAAAGGGAAGAACCTACAACCAAGATTACTCTACCCAGCAAGGATCTCATTTAGATTCGACAGAGAAATCAAAAGCTTTACAGTCAACCAAAAGCTAAGAGAATTCAGCACCACCAAACCAGCTCTACAACAAATGCTAAAGGAACTTCTCTAAGTGGGAAACACAAGAGAAGAAAAGGACCTACAAAAACAAACCCATAACAATTCAGAAAATGGTAACAGGAACATACATATCGATAATTACCTTAAACATGAATGGATTAAATGCTCCCACCAAAAGACACAGGCTCGCTGAATGGATACAAAAACAAGACCCATATATATGCTGTCTACAAGAGACCAACTTCAGACCTAGGGACACATACAGACTGAAAGTGAGGGGATGGAAAAAGATATTCCATGCAAATGGAAATCAAAAGAAAGCTGGAGTAGCAATACTCAGATAAAATAGACTTTAAAATAATGTTACAAGAGACAAGGAAGGACACTACATAATGATCAAGAGATCAATCCAAGAAGAAGACATAACAATTATAAATATATATGCACCCAACATAGGAGCACCTCAATACATAAGGCAACTGCTAACAGCTATAAAAGAGGAAATCGACAGTAACACAATAATAGTGGGGGACTTTAATGCCTCACTACACCAATGGACAGATCATACAAACAGAAAATTAATAAGGAAAAACAAGCTTTAAATGACACAATAGACTAGATTTAATTGATATTTATAGGACATTCCATCCAAAAACAGCAGATTACACTTTCTTCTCAAGTGCACATGGAACATTCTCCAGGATAGATCACGTCTTGGGTCACAAATCAAGCGTCAGTAAATTTAAGAAAATTGAAATCATATCAAGCATCTTTTCTGACCACAACGTTATGAGATTAGAAATCAATTATAGGAAAAAAACTAAAAAACACAAACACATGGAGGCTAAACAACACATTACTAAATAACCAAGAGATCACTGAAGAAATCAAAGAGGAAATAAAAAAATACCTGGAGACAAATGACAATGAAAACACGACGATCCAAAACCTATGGGATGCAGCAAAAGCAGTTGTAAGAGGGAAGTTTACAGCAATACAAGCCTACCTCAAGAAACAAGAAAAATCTCAAATAAACAATCTAACCTTACACCTAAAAGAACTAAAGAAAGAAGAACAAAAAAACCCAAAGTTAGCAGAAGGAAAGAAATCATAAAGATCAGAGCGGAAATAAATGAAACAGAAACAAAGAAAACAATAGCAAAGATCAATAAAACTGAAAGCTGGTTCTTTGAGAAGATAAACAAAATTGATAAACCATTAGCCAGACTCATCAAGAAAAAGAGGGAGAGGACTCAAATCAATAAAATCAGAAATGAAAAAGGAGAAGTTACAACAGACACCGCAGAAATAAAAAGCATCCTAAGAGACTACTACAAGTAACTCCATGCCAATAAAATGGACAACCTGGAAGAAATGGACAAATTCTTAGAAAGGTATAACCTTCCAAGACTGAACCAGGAAGAAATAGAAAATATGAACAGACCAATCACAAGTAATGAAATTGAAACTGTGATTAAAAATCTTCCAACAAACAAAAGTCCAGGACCAGATGGCTTCACAGCTGAATTCTGTCAAACATTTAGAGAAGAGCTAACACCCATCCTTCTCAAACTCTTCCAAAAAATTGCAGAGGAAGGAACACTCCCAAACTCATTCTATAAGGCCACCATCACCCTGATACCAAAACCAGACAAAGATACTACAAAAAAAGAAAATTACAGACCAATATGACTGATGAATATAGATGCAAAAATCCTCAACAAAATACTAGCAAACAGAATCCAACAACACATTAAAAGGATCATACACCATGATCAAGTGGGATTTATCCGTGATGCAAGGATTCTTCAGTATACACAAATCAATGTGCTACACCATATTAACAAACTGAAGAATAAAAACCATATGATCATCTCAATAGATGCAGAGAAAGCTTTTGACAAAATTCAACACCCATTTATGATAAAAACTCTCCAGAAACTGGGCATAGAGGGAACCTACCTCAACATAATAAAGGCCATATACGACAAACCCACAGCAAACATCATTCTCAATGGTGAAAAACTGAAAGCATTTCCTCTAAGATCAGGAACAAGACAAGGATGTCCACTCTCTCCACTATTATTCAACATAATTTTGGAAGCCACGGCAATCAGAGAAGAAAAAGAAACAAAAGGAATACAAATTGGAAAAGAAGAAGTAAAACTGTCACTGCTTGCAGGTGACATGATACTATACATAGAGAACCCTAAAGATGCCACCAGAAAACTACTAGAGCTAATCAATGAATTTGGTAAAGTTGCAGGATACAAAGTTAATGCACAGAAATCTCTTGCATTCCTATACACTAATGATGAAAAATCTGAGAGAGAAATTAAGGAAACACTCCCACTTACCACTGCAAGAAAAAGGATAAAATACCTAGGAATAAGCCTACCTAGGGAGATAGAAGACCTGTATGCAGAAAACTATAAGACACTGATGAAAGAAATTAAAGATGATATAAACAGATGGAGAGACATACCATGTTGTTGGATTGGAAGAATCAATATTGTGAAAATGAGTATACTACCCAAAGCAATCTACAGATTCAATGCAATCCCTATCAAATTACCAATGGCATTTTTTACAGAACTAGAACAAAAAATCTTAAAATTTGTATGGAGACACAAAAGACCCCGAATAGCCAAAGCAGTCTTGAAGGAAAAAGCGGAGCTGGAGGAATCAGACTCCCTGACTTCAGACTATACTACAAAGCTACAGTAATCAAGGCAATATGGTACTGGCACAAAAACAGAAATATAGATCAACGCAACAGGATAGAAAGCCCAGAGATAAACCCACGCACCTATGGTCAACTAATCTATGACAAAGGAGGCAAGGATATACAATGGAGAAAAGACAGCCTCTTCAGTAAGTGGTGCTGGGAAAACTGGACAGCTACATGTAAAAGAATGAAATTAGAACACTCCCTAACACCATACACAAAAATAAACTCAAAATGGATTAGAGACTTAAATGTAAGACCAGACAGTATAAAACTCTTAGAGGAAAACATAGGAAGAACACTCTTTGACATAAATCACAGCAAGATCTTTTTTGATCCACCTCCTAGAGTAATGGAAATAAAAACAAAAATAAACAAATGGGACCTAATGCAACTTAAAAGCTTTTGCAAAGCAAAGGAAACTACAAACAAGATGAAAAGACAACCCTCAGAATGGGAGAAAGTATTTGCAAATGAATCGATGGACAAAGGATTAATCTCCAAAATATATAAACAGCTCATGCAGCTCAATATTAAAAAAACAAACAACCCAACCAAGAAATGGGCAGAATACCTAAATAGACATTTCTCCAAAGAAGACATACATATGGCCAAGAAGCACATGAAAAGCTGCTCAACATCACTAATTATTAGAGACATGCAAATCAAAACTACAGTGAGGTATCACCTCACACCAGTTAGAATGGGCATCATCAGAAAATCTACAAACAACGAATACTGGAGAGGGTGTGGAGAAAAGGGAACCCTCTTTCACTGTTGGTGGGAATGTAAATTGATACAGCCACTATGGAGAACAGTATGGCGGTTCCTTTAAAAACTAAAAATAGAATTACCATATGACCCAGCAATCCCACTACTGGGCATATACCCAGAGAAAACCATAATTCAAAAAGGCACACGCACCCCAATGTTCACTGCAGCACTATTTACAATAGCCAGGTCATGGAAGCGACCTAAATGCCCATCGACAGACGAATGGATAAAGAAGATATGGTACATATATACAATGGAATATTACTCAGCCATAAAAAGGAACGAAGTTGGGTCATTTGTAGAGACGTGGATGGATCTAGAGACTGTCATACAGAGTAAAGTAAGTCAGAAAGAGAAAAACAAATATCGTATATTAACGCATGTATGTGGAACCTAGAAAAATGGTACAGATGAACCAGTTTGCAGGGCAGAAAAAGAGACACAGATGTAGAGAACAAACGTACGGACAGCAAGGGAGGAAAATGGTGGTGGGGGGGTGGTGTGATGAATTGGGAGATTGGGATTGACATATATACACTAATATGTATAAAATGGATAACTAATAAGAACCTGCTCTATAAAAAAATAAATAAAATTCAAAAATTAAAAAAAAAATCTTGGCGGAGGGGTGCTGGTAATCTGATAGCTTCCTCAAAAGGCACTATATTTTTTAATTTTCAAAGCCCTCCATGGGGCTAAGCCAATAGCTATTATAATCATACATGAGTTTCACATGTAATTAGGAGAATTATAAGAAGTTTATGCAATGTTTCTTGTATTTAAACGTTTAACTGGTTCTTGATTCAGCCAACAGCTGGAAGATAGAATAGCCTTGGTTGAGAGTTTTTAGATTCAGATTAAACCAAACCTTGTAGTCAGAAGGTTGAGAGCTCAAGAGGAGGAGGGAGGGACTCCAATAACTTGTTTTGCAAAATGCTAGTCCCAATGAAACAGAAGGAAACACTGTATAAGGCATAACCTTGGTCTCCAAAAAGGACACACTAAAAACTGCAGGGATTTAACATGGAAGTCTTATTTATGCTATCTAGGTTAAAATTAATGAGCTGCAAAGAAGTGTTAATTTATGTACAGTGACAAAAAGATTTGGGAGATAGCATGTGAGGATTGTATGTGAGGTTGCAAGAGGATTCAAAGTGATTCCACAGCAAGCAATAGCCAAAAAACTGCAGCAGCCAACTCTAGATCTAGTAGATACCCTGGTGCTGCAACAAACATTCAGAAGGCTTCAGAAGGCACTCAGTAATTCTCTTGGCAATCATAAATATAATACTGAGTTAGGAAATCCTTTATATAAAAGCAGAAGGGAAATTTATTTTGCCCTTTAATGAAATATTCTATGGATAACCTTGCCTTTTAAGATAATTTATATTTAGTTTAAGCTCAGTCAATAAATGTATATTTTGAACATCAGGAATGACTTTAATCATAGTGTTAATTTCATTTTACTTCTGCTAATCAATTTTATATATAAAGTAGTTCATATGTTAAACAGTATGTGACCCAAAATTAGGAATATAAACCCTTCCTAATGAGGTACGCTGACAGTTGGTTAAAGAAAAATATACTTTTTTAATTACCAGAGAGGACATAACACAAAGTGGTATTAAAAAACCTTTAAAAAATGATTACTATACAATTTCCGCTAATACTGGCTTAGAATTTGTGTTTTTTGATATGGTAATTCCAGTTCATTTAAAAAATCACAATATTATAGAAAATGTAACATTCTTTTTAGATACAAATACCACCATTGACTTGGACTCAGAATACTTACAACAGCAAGGGACATCATGTAATATAATGCTTGCCATATTTTGCTTTTTAAAGAAATAATACACTTATGTTTGTGTTGAAATGGTAGTTTTTTAAAAAAAGATTAGACTTAATGTAAAGGCCATAGAGTTGATTATTTGTGTTCCCCTGCAAATGGAAACATCCTTTTTCCTACTCATGGTTGAGTTAGATGAAAATTCAGATTCTATCCCTTTGCTATAATTCCTTGATGATGTAACATTATCTCATACCAAAAGAGGTACATAACAGTAGAAATACTTTTGATAATTTACTGGAATTTCATTTCACAGTTACTGAGGTAGAAATTGGCCATGTGTTTTTCCATTAAAAGATACAAAAATTCATCTAAATTTATTGATTCAAAGACATGCGTTTTTTTCACCAGCTGTTTTATAATCATAATTTCCAAACCAAACACTGCATGGAAATTTGCTCCTTGATGTGTGTTTTTTATTTACAAAGACTTACCACTAGTGAGAATGTTACAAAGTAACACTGTAAAACACACTGAGAAAACAGTATGGACTGTGTCACAAACAGCTAATACAGTATTAAGATAAGTTTTCTGGTTTCTAAAGAAAAGATACTTTAGCATTCAGTGTGAGTCTTAGAAATAACTCTGACCATTAAGTAAACATCAAATTTTTAATAAATAACATACATGAAAAACAAACATTTTATAAAAATTACCTTATACCTAACAAAATAATTTCTTTGATGAAGATTTTGGTTGGATTTATCTTGGCAGTGTGCACTTATATAAAATTTTTGTACTGCATTTACTCTATTCTGATGAAATTCCACCCTTTTGGAATCACACAAGAGATGAAACAAATACAGCTACAATATTGTGCCTTCTTGAAATGCTTCTATCCACCTACAAGAGAAATTTGTTAGATTTTAAAATACAGTCATCCAATATATGTTAAGACAGTATAGATAATAGCTGTGCCTGTGGATCCAATTACTCTAACAGTATATTTAAGATCTTTCCTATAGCAAACGAGAATTCTGTATGTATGGAACTACCCTTTATTTGGTAATTTGGACCAAACTTTGGCCTGAAAAGTGCATCTCTTATTTCTTTCTCTTTTTTGGCCATACCACACAGCTTGCAGGATCTCAGTTCCCCAACCAGGGATAGAGCCCGGGCCCTGGCAGTGAAAGCGCCGAGTCTTAACCACTGGACCACCAGGGAATTCCTGTGCATCTCTTATTTCTTTTAAGCATGAGGAAGGGGCCATTTCATGTAAAGGCTCTATGAAGTTCTACTGATCCCATTTAATTGATTTTGGAAGTGGATATATCTGCAGAGGCCTTTATTTCAACCCCCTTTCTGCCTTTGGGAATACTAGCTCTGTCCCTGTCTCCTCATCTCTTAATTCTACCAACCAGAGACTCCTTGGGCATCTGTAGTCCAGACCTATTCTAATATTTTCAGTGAAAGGGAATCTAGCATCTAGTAGTCTACTCTCAGTTGATCTAAAGTTTGCATGCAATATAAAAGTGTCTCACTTTCATAGAAGTCTTTCTAAAATTCTTTTGTCTCAAAAGTTTTACTTGACAATATACACAGCTACAGTTATTCAGAAGACACTTGGAGGTAGTTTCTTTGTACCTCCCCAGTAGTGTAATGGCTTCTAAACTTACCATGAACACTTGAAATCATTCAATTTAATTAGTAAAAGTAGCCTGTAGCAGATTTATCTCACATTTTAAGGATGGAATTTTTAAAAAAATTTAAAATGCAAATGGCATATAAGTTATACCATAATAAAAAGGCTTTTTAAAAGTCAAAAGTTTCCATTAAAATTAACACATTTTAATACTCTATAATGTGCAAATACAGTAACGCATATGATATTAACCTAAAGAGAAATTTATAAATTAGCCTGTATTAATTCTAAATAACAAGTAAGCTGACACCCTTCACCCAACTACATTCAGCTCTGTCTTGAAGGGCTTTCTATCTTGTCAACTTCATGACGTAAAGATATATATTCAAAAGCTTATCAGCTTGATGATGAATTCAGGTAAAAATGATGAGAAATATAATATCCAACAGAATTTTAGGGCAATTACTATTTTATCCAAGTAACTATTTTTTAAAGAAAAAATAGTTGTGTCATAATTTTAAAATATTCTTTAGTACCCAAAAGTACCTGATTATTATTCAGGAACATATGTAATTCTGGTACATTAATTTTAACTGCCTAAAGAAAAGACAAGCCTGGCTTATTTAAAGTATTCTTTTTGATCTGCATGCACTTTTAAAGCCTATTGAGAAAACATGAGCACCTCTTAGTGAAAACAAAATGTATATTTTGTGAGGCCAAAATGAAAATCAAATGAAAGGGAGGCGAACTGAATTGTTTTGTTCAGAAAGGACATCAGTTTCACAGAGATATGCTTCTCTATGTTAAGCAATCTCATGACATCTAAATAAATATTCTTGTTGGAATTTTGAAGAGACTATTTCAGCCTTTTCCACCTAAAATGATATCCATTTCTTTCTACTCAGTCATTGGGAACAGCATGGGAGCCTCTTAATGTGTTTGACCTTTTCCCCAAAGGAGTAAGTCAGCAAGCAGCTGTTTAAACCCCTGCTGTTCCATGGCACAATTGAATCATTGGATTGCCAAAGTCCCAGAATGTTTCAAGAGAAGATTCTTAACCTCACTGGAGGAGAGGTCAAATAACCTCAGCTTCCCTTCCTTTCAGCAGAGGAGAATCATGCTGCTTCCTTGAAGGTCATGTGTACACAAAATATTTTGGACAGAACTACCTATTTTCTTTTCCTCTCTGCCTCCTGAAAATATTCCAGATACTCTTGCCTGTCTTTAAAACAATTCTAAAGAGTTTGAATAATACGTTAAATTCTTTCTAAATTGTATGTCTGATTTAAATTCTTCATTGTTTCCATGCATGGAAGTAGGTTGTTTTTAAAATCAATCAGTTAAAGTAACAACTTGAAATCTAATGTATGAAAGAAAAATACGTCTAAATTACTTACTTCTGAGCTGAGTGAGCATCATCTGCTTTGAATACATAAAATAACATGTTTTTGTGCAGTAACTGAAACACTCTCGACTCTGAATTCTCATCTTTGACTTGAGTGACAGTGAATCCTAGTAAAGGTTGACTCTCCAAAGCTGCCACGTCCTAAATTTACAAAGACACAAAAGGAGATGGGTTTCTAAACTGATACAAAATTCAGATCTGCAAACTCTTGATCTATATAACTCTAATTTAATTTCAAATACATATATATAAAACAACGGTAATTCTAGCAACTTATTCACCTTTCATTTATTCAACGATATTTATTGGGACACCCCTGCCTCACCTACACCATGAGCCAGACACTGTGCCAGACAGTTTTCAGTGTGTTCATACCCACTGTGAAATAATGTGAAATAATAATTTCACATTATTTCTCTACAACCACAGGAGGTAAGTAATTATATTACTTTCATTTTATGGATGCAGAAAACGTAGCTCAGAAAGGTGATACACCCCAGTCCCATCGAACCTCTGCCTTTAGTGAAGTAATCAGTAGTCACAGGACACTCCCCAAACTTACATTTTAACACTATGGAAAATTCCTAATGGCTCTTTAGATACAAAACAAGGACACTGTTCATGTCAAAAATAACAGCAACATCTCCCCCCTCCCAAAGCAAAGCAAAACAAAAAAGAGACAAAACAAATAAATTAGGCAAACATTGTAATTATTTCCAGGTGGCACTATAAAACAAGACCCTCAAATTATTCATGTTTAGATTTCAGATCTTACCTCACTTGCAGCATACGTATATAGCACTTTATTTTTTATGACAAACCACAAGTGTTTCCAAGGTTTTTTATTGCCCTTTGATCTGTACAAGTAGCCACTCATAGAAGAATCTTCTGTGTTCGCTGATACCTAGGTAAGCAAATCCCACACACAGTTTAATAGTTTTCAGACAAAAACAAAATTTAAAATCACAAAATTGCTTTTGATCATTGGCGCTGAAAGCAATAACCATAATAAGAATATCATGTTTCAGAATGAAATTGTTTACTTTCAAAATCTGCTACTGTACAAATTGAACACTGCCATGCCATGAGCATAAAATCCTTCCTTTAAGAAGCAATTCCAGAATTTTATCTGGTTTAACTGTGCTTGCATGTATGTGTTTCTCTGCGGGTTCACCCGTATTTTCTCAGTTGCCAGAAGATGAATAATAATTCCAAATGTCAAAAATGCCTTTTATTTTTTTTTAAGATACATCCACTTTATTTTTTAACATCTTTATTGGAGTATAATTGCTTTACAGTATTGTGTTAGTTTCTGCTGTACAACAAAGTAAATCAGCTATACATATACATATATCCCCCTACCCCCTCCTTCTTGCGTTTCCCTCCCACCCTCCCTATCCCACCCCTCTAGGTGGTCACAAAGCACTGAGCTGATCTCCCTGGGCTATGTGGCTGCTTCCCACTAGCTATCTATTTTACATTTGGTAGTGTATATATATGTCCATGCCACTCTCTCACTTCATCCCAGCTTACCCTTCCCACTCCCCATGTCCTCAAGTCCATTCTCTACGTCTGCGTCTTCATTCCTGTCCTGCCCCTAGGTTCTTCAGAACCATTTTTTTTTTAGATTCCATATATATGTGTTAGCATACGGTATTTGTTTTTCTCTTTCTGACTTACTTCACTCTGTGTGACAGACTCTAGGTCCATCCACCTCAGTACAAATAACTCAATTTCGTTTCTTTTTATGGCTGAGTAATATTCCGTTGTATATATGTGCCACTTCCATGTCCTGGCTATTGTAAATACAGCTGCAATGAACACTGTGGTACATGACTCTTTTTGAATTATGGTTTTCTCAGGGTATATGCCCAGTAGTGGGATTGCTGGGTCATATGGTAGTTCTATTTTTAGTTTTTTAAGGAACCTCCATACTGTTCTCCATAGTGGCTGTATCAATTTACATTCCCACCAACAGTGTAAGAGGGTTCCCTTTTCTCCACACCCACTCCAGAAAAATGCCTTTTTAAAGCTGTATTTTGGGATAGTATATGTTGTTTATTGCTCTTCTTATTTTGGGTGTTAGGGAAAATTACTTAAACCTTTAACTCAGTTCCTGAAATAACTTTTTGGATTTCTAAAAACTGTATCAATAGAAAAGTAAATAGAAAATTCTTTTTTTTTTTTTTTTTGGCCATGCCTGCGTGGCTTGCGGGATTTTAGTTTCCTGACCAGGGATCAAACCCGGGCCCTGGCAGTGAAAGCACGGAATCCTAACCACTGGACCACCAGGGAATTCCCAGAAAATTCTATTATTAATGATGATTTTTAAAAAATATTTATTTATTTATTTATTTATTATTTTTGGCTGTGTCGGGTCTTATTGCGGCACGCAGGATCTTTTGTTGCTGCGTGAGGGCTCTTCATTGCAGCACTCAGGCTTCTCTCTAGTTGTGGCTCTTGGGCTCCAGAGCATGTGGGCTCTGTAGTTGTGGCACGCGGGCTTAGTTGCCCCGCGGCATGTGCGATCTTTGTTCCCTGACCAGGGATCGAACCCAAGTCCCCTGTATTGGAAGGCAAATTCTTAACCACTGGACCATAAGGGAAGTCCCTTAATGGTGATTTTGAAGATCAGTTTCTGCTCCCCAAATTTTGGTCTAAAAGAAAAGAAGCTTGTTTTGCTTCATAAAAGGCTGAAAGTATTTCAATCTCTAGGTAAAAGACAGTAAGCCTTCAGTGATTATAATGTGGCAGTTGAAACTTTTCTCTTCTTAAATATAGGAAAAATAGAGATATAAAAGCCAAGTTTAGGAACTGCCTTATTGGTGGTATGGTGAACAGACTCTCAAGGTGGCTTCCCACTGAGAATCAGGCTGTTGTAGCGTCTCCTCCACTCCAGTGTGGGCAGGACCTGTGACTGCTCCTAACCGATAGAATATGGTGAAAGTGATGGGCTATCACTCCCATGGTTATATTACATTACATAAGACTCCATCTTGCTAGCAGACTGGTTCTAGAGACTTTCTACCATGCTGGCTTTGAAGAAGTAAGCAGACATGTGGGGAAGCCCACGTGGCATGGAGCTGAGGGCAGCCCCTAGGAGCAGGGTAGATCTTTCCCTAGTCAGCCTCCAGATGAGAACTCAACACTGGCCAACGGCCAACACCTTGACTGCCGCCCTGAAGAGATCCCATCTAAGCTCCTGAGATAATAAATGTGTGTTGTTTTAAGCCACTACATTTATGGTAATTTGGTACAAAGCAATAGAAGACTAAGAGAGATGGGGTCTATGAATTTTAAAGTATATCTTTAATCATGTAGTAATTGTATTAATTTCTTATACACTTCATAAAAAGGATGATACATTGTTTAGTGGAAATTTTATTTATTTATTTATTTATTGGCCACACCGAGTGGCATGCAGCATCTTAGTTCCCTGACCAGGGATCGAACCCATGCCCCCTGCATTGGGAGCGTGGAGTCTTAACCACTGGACTGCCAGAGAAGTCCCAAGTGGAAAATTTATATCTAATGTTAAATTAGAAATATCTCTCAAGTGCAAGTAAATTTGTACACAGAAATAACATCCCTGTATAAGACTACTAAGTAATTAAAAAAAAACAAAACTAAAATGTTTACATTCAAAGGAGGTTTCTCTTAAAATGTAGTCACATTGGGATACCCACTATGTACTTATGTTAAGTGTTACTATCATTGCCCAAAATATTTTGTACATTACTCTTTGGGAATATTTTACAATTAATTTATTAGCCATACAAGATTAATCCCAATACTGAATAGTCATACATAGTCCTCTATTATCTTTTTAAAAGCAAAATTGGTGTTAACCAGCTTAATCACCTAATTGATTCACAAAACTTTCCTTCCAATGATTTATTTAAAAAATAAATGGGTTTCCCTGGTGGCGCAGTGGTTAAGAATCCGCCTGCCAATGCAGGGGACATGGTTTCGAGCGCTGGTCCGGGAAGATCCCACATGCCACAGAGCAACTAAGCCCGTGCGCCACAACTACTGAGCCTGCGCTCTAGAGCCCACGAGCCACAATTACTGAGCCCATGAGCTACAACTACTGAAGCCCGCGTGCCTAGAGCCCGTGCTCTGCAACAATAGAAGCCACCGCTATGAGAAGCCCACGCACCGCACCAAAGAGTAGCGCCCGCTCGCAGCAACTAGAGAAAGCCACGCACAGCAACAAAGAACCAAAGCAGCCAAAACTAAATAAATAAATAAATATTTAAAAATAAATAAATAACAAATAAAAAATAAAAATAAAAAATAAATGAAATCCAACTCAAGAGACGCAGCCTGCCATCACTGAGGGTGCTGAGGCTCTGAATGTATGTAATTCTAAAAAAGAGGAATTTCTAAAAATGTACTGAACATCACTGGAATAAGAACATAACTTCCTAATTCCTCAAAAAGTTAACATAGAATTACTGTATGATAAAGCAATTTCACTCCTAGGTATATAACCAAGACAAATGGAAACATAAGTCCACATGGAAATCTGTACACAAATGTTTATAGCAGCATTATTCACAATAGCCAAAAGGTGGAAACAACCCAAGTGTCCACCAACAGATGAATGGCTAAGTTGTAGTACACACATAAAAAGGAGTATTATTCAGACATAAAAAGAAACAAAGTGCTGATACATGCTATAACTTAGATGAACCTTAAAAACATTGTGCTAAGTGAAAGAAGCCAGACACAAGGGTCATATATTGTATGACTCCTTTTATATGATAGATCCAGAATAGGCAAATACATAGAGCAGATTCATGGTTGCCAGGGGTTGGAGGGAGGGGGTAGTGGGGAATGATTTCTTAGCAGACACAGGGTATTCTTATGAGGTGATGAAAAAGTTTTGAAATTGGAGCAATATGGCAGTTACACATCACTGTGAATACACCAAATACTACTGAATTGTATATTTTAAAATGGTTAATTATATGTTATGTGAATTTCACCTCAGTTTTAAAAAAAAGACAAAAAACACAGCTTTCTGAGGAGACTACTTTGACTTTTATAGCACTTAACTGGATAAATTTCCCCGTGTGACCACAAAGGAGCAAGGCAATGGCTCTCAAACTTTAGTAGACATATATCTGGATCACCAAGAATTCTGGTTAAAGTTTCTGATTCCATACAGTGTGGGTGGGTCCAGGAATCTGCATTTCTATAAGTTCCCAGGCGGTGCTGCTGCCGCTCTGGAGGATGCTTTGAGAACCAGTGGAGTCAAGGGAGAAATGGCTGCAGCCAGGAAGGCCTGTTTGTGTGGCTGGGTGGAAAGATGTACAAAAAAGGATTGGAATTAGGTTGAGTCTAGTCTATAGACCATAACGAGTTTTGGTAGCCAGTGCTGTGGAGTTTCAACTAAAGAGGGGAGCACAGGTAAGAATTATATTTATAAAATGTGACATCAGCATGGAGAGGTGAAAAATTACGGAGAACTTAACATTAAGTTGGTTGGTTAAGAACCTTAAAGTTTTTGAATGTAGATTTAGATTCAGGAACTGTGTGATGAAGAAATAGAGCTCAGGGGTATTCACTCAGTTGGCTTACCCAGTTCCACATGAAACTTGGCAAATGGAACTGTAAGTCCTATTCTTACTATATCATGAGATTGGCTATAAATCACTTCCTAGTGTTTCAATGGCCATGATGAAATACACTCAACTTTATATGAGAAACACGATCCCGGTCACATTTTTAGAGCTGTTTGCTTTTCCATGATAGAAGACCTCCACAGCAACCAAGCAAGAGAACAGAATTTAAAACTACTCTCCTGGCCACAAAACTAGCATGGATGGAACTAATTAATAAAAATCAAAATAGGAGTGACCAGAAAGGCAGGACTGTCTAAACTCTTGACACTGGCTGACTGAACACCTGAATTTGAGGAACTGGGATAGGATATCATTGATGCCTGTGTATTTACTCCAGTGGCAGGTCTAACTCTGTAGTCTATTACCACTTAAAATTTTTTTCTTTTAAGTTAAAGGAAGAACAACGTACTATCAGTGATATCAGCTGTATATAACCAACTAACGCCTATAAAAAACAAGCCATGCAGACGAGTAAATGCTAATAAAATGCCCCAAATGTTCTATAGACTTCTTCCCTCTCCTCAAAGGAGAAAGGAAGGGGTCTCCTCAAAGTAATTTTAAAAATTCACACGTGTCCAAGTTATCTTTCCTTTGTATCATTGCTATAAAATGTTCTCCAAACCTTTCAACAGCCATTTTCTAAATGACTCAGGTCATAAGGGAGATCAAGCAAGATAGTGAGGCCTCAACCACATCCATCACCAGTATTAAAATGCATGTCTTAATAGTGGTGGGAAATGACGTCTTCCTTTATGAAAGAAAAATAGTGTATTATATGTGTATGAATAATTCAGCCTCTATCAGGTTGCAAGTCTAATGGAAACACTTACTTCTTTGAGAGCAGCTGGGATTTTTTTCTGTTTCCTCCCTGATGGAATACTATGTAAGACTGACGATAAGGTGCTTGAAGGAGATTTGTGATTTCCAGGAGACCCAATCTTAGGAGAGTGCTGGTGATCTAAAACAAATCAGGTACACTTACATAACCAATGGCAAGCATTCTGCAATTCAATTTAATCCAAGTCAATAAACGTTGTTGCATAAATATCCATGGAAGGATACTTAAGAAACTTATGACACTTCACCAGGCTGGAAGTTGAGTGGGAGGAAGACTTCCCACTGTCTATGATTTTATACTTTTCCAACTGCAAGCCATATGAAAGGATTGACCTTTTGTGCCTTAAGAATTATGAAACATGTTTATGTACTACCAACTTAAAAAAAAATTGAAAAAATTTCCCTCCTGACTTCAAAAAAAAACCAAACTGACAACATCATTTAGCATCTAGATACATGACCAAATAATATTACAATGAACAAAATGCTAGAAAAGGGACTGTAAGACAAGATGAGGAAGTAATTAATTTTCACTGCAGAGGTTCAAGGAAAGCTGGGAAAAGAATGAGAGTTTTGAGTTAGCATTAAGGTATAAGTAGGAGTTTGCCAAGCTAAAAAGCGGAGGAAGAACACTCCATGAAGACAAGTCAGCATAAGCAAAAGCACACAGATATGAAATTAGATCATCTATTTGGAGGTGAGGCTGGGAAAAAAATGGCTGGTTCTAAGGACTGTCTTTTAGGCAGTGGGAAATCAAAGGACTTTTGGGCTGGGAAGTAACACGAGCAGACTGAATTTAGAAAAATAAATCTGGCAGTAGGAAAGAGGAAGGATTTGCAGCAGAAAAACCTATTAGGAAATTAGGACAGTAGTCCACATGAAAGATAATGAAGGCTTTGTTAGGGCTGAGGTGGATAAAGAATTCAAGAGCAAGACAGGTTTTTCAAACATAAATTTGACAAGATTTACTGACCAAATGGGTGTGTGTGATGAGGGAGGAGTATTCAAAAATGAATTTTGAATGTTTGAGCCTATATTATATACCCAGAGAACAAAGGGAGGAACATAAGGGTGACAAAAGATTAGGTGGATGTGTCTTTTTGGAAAATGTATACAGATAATAACAAACGATTCCTCTATAAACATATGGATTCTGAAATGGCCTGTCATCTAGTTATATTCATTTAGCTATTCTCATTGATGATGAAAAGCTATTCTTCATCAACATGAAGGATAATCTTTTAAAAATTTAGATCCTATAAGTTTCAGGATCTCGTCCCAAAATATAGACCTGAGCTGCATTCACCTTAACTGTAGGGATGGATACTTGCAAATAACGAACAGGCAGATATGATTTATCATTTTGTAGTTGGCAAAAAGCTGCACATTTAGATGTAAAATAAAACCTCACTACATCAGTCCAAGTGATTAGAATAAGGCTAACAAAGTGCCACCTAGTATGTTTCCATAGAGAATTACTTTACTAATAGATAAAAATGATTTGTAATGAGCACACAGCTGTGAAACTAGAAACCAGAAACTTGAAAATTATTTGGAAGTTAAAGTTCCCCTGTAACTACTCCAAGCATTTTATCCTGTGATTACATTTCTACAATCAGGATCCTCAGCAAAACCGTTTCAGAGTAAAAATAAGTTTCAGTCCAACCTTTCTTGGAATTACCACAAAATATGAGTTAAGAAAGCTTAACTAAGTTAAGAAAGCAAGATACTTAATATTTTGAGAGAAGTATCACCAATCATATTGCTAATGTGCCTAAGATGATTCTTTCAGAAGGTTGTTTGAAAGTATCTGGGGGATAATGGAATTTTCAATTAAATCTTTACTTATATATTACCTAATTTCTGCAGTTCTTGGAAACAATGTTCACATACTCTTGCTGGTTGATTTTTCAGGTAATCTAATCCATATTTATTTGATGAACAAGCTTGGCATACAATCTGAAAACACATTGGAATTATTTCATTTAGAATAACCTTTGTATCTAAACCATCAGTTATGTCACAATTTATAGTTCTGTCTACTTTTCAAAACCTTTTCATAGTCACTGAGTCTGAATAAAAATTCAGTGGAGCTCAGGCATGTAGGGAACTCACACACAATACCACACTTGAAGAGGCCACAGATTATTACCGAGTGCTTACTACAGCTAGTAATATACTAAAGGAGTTAACATGTGCAAAATGTTTAGAACAGTGCCCGGTGTGTAGTAAGTCCTGTGTTAGCTGTATTTATCATCTTCGTCATCATCGTCATTGTCATCATCACTGCTGCAACTATGAACACCTCTGCTGTGCCTCTTCCCAGTGTCTGGCCCAGATTAAATGCTGTCTAAATAAGACCCGTTAAATCTTTACAATAACTCTCTGATGTCATTGTTACGATGCTCATTTTACTAATAACGTCACGAAGACGTTAGAAACATCACTAGTGATAACTTCAACACTGAAAGTTTCCTCCTATTAAGAACTTAGTATTTAGATAAATGCAGTTTCAATAATTATCTGTAAATGTGAGCATCTATTTAATTTGAATTTATTAGATTTTTTAAAAATGAACATGATCTATTATTGACATTCTGAAGTAATCTTGGGCTAGGAGGAGCTAAGTTCCCTAATAAGATTGCCTTGTGCCTAAATATTTAGAGGAGATACCAGCCACGATTCAGCATCTCCCCCCACCCCCCCAATGGTTTACAAGGAGAAACATGCTTCTTCGTTATGTACAGCGTAGAGCTATTGAAAATCACAAGGGAGGTGAGTGTGATCCTCTCCAACCTTTCCACAGGCCCGGCAGTGATGTCGTCTCCAGGTCAGAGTAAATTCACTTGTGCAGATCATACACATCGTAGCTCTGGTATCAGGAATCCAGATGGGAGCCTTGGATCCAAGAGGACTAACTTCGTCTTTATTTTCTGAGTCTGCCTGTGGAAGAATGACTTCTGATTATCTCTATGCACACTGCCTGCTACAGCATCAAGCCTTTTTATTTGGACTGGCAGCTCACAATGCTGACGGTATCATGAAGGATGTGGATGAAATATGAGCTATCATATTTTTCATGTTATTAGGATATTAAGATTAGCTACATTCCAACAATCCTCTAGTGCAAAATTAACTTTAAAAGATGCCTGTGGTAGTGCAATAACAGCCAATTAGTTTCTTCCTTAAACTAGATTGTATTTTCTACAATGAGGTTTTATAACTAGAAAAAATATGAATGCACTATATGCTATCATTGACTTGTAGTTAGACATTAATAGAATGAATATTTAGCTCTGAAATTACGCACACACCTCCAATCCTTCTGTGAAACACATGTTGCTTTTCTAAACCCCTGGGAAAAGTTTCTTTAAGGTAAAAACTATTTGAAATGCACTGCAAAAACATAAGAAGGAAAAGACAATACCTCATCAAGACTCCTACTGGGACAGAATGTGATTTTTTTCTTGGCATACTCTTCTATTGACCTGGAAATCGCTTCTAGCCATTCATCCCTTTCTGGGGCAGAACTGTTGGGGGCAGAAGAAAGTTCTATCAACCAGATGTCAGCTTTTATTCTTTGCCTTTTTCTTATGTCTTTTCCTTCTGCCATGGCAACAGATTCCACCACCCTCCAACAATGCTAGTCACAGGCAACAACTCTGAGGTTTAAGTGCACAAATAATCAGAGCAGGCATTAGAGAACACGCGGCATTTTAGCAAACACAATGCTTTTTTTCTTTCCAAAAATACCGCTTTCTACTGAATGGCTTTTGAAGTCTCCTAAATTTGGAGGTATTTTTGTTTGGTTTAAGGGCTATTCATGCAATTAATAATTATGATTATCAAAAGCCATTATTATCCTGAGATATAATCCTAGAATTTAAAAATATTCCAAGAATCAAGTTTCAAATCCAAATTTACAGCATAGAATACTAAATATTTTTAGGTTACTAAATATTCTAGAAAGGGCACTGGAGTAAAGGAAACATATTTTTGGTGTCATAAACAGATGCTGAAGGAGTGGTTAATAAGGGAAATAGCCTTCAGTGGTTGTTAGGGCTCCCCTACCTATTCGGCCCATCACATTTTCTGTTCTAAACCCTCAGTTCATCAGGAGCTATGCGACTTGAATGTAGATGGAAATGGGTCAAACAAGGGGAAAGCCTGCTCAGAAAAACACATTCTTGTTCTCCGTTTTTGCAACCACACCTCCCTCTAAAAAAAGTTCTATGGTAACTCAGAATCATCACTGGTATCGCCCATTTTGTTTTGCATACTCAAGAGGGAGAGGCACATTTTAGGTATTGTGTGTGTATATGTGTGTGTTTGTAGAGAGACAGAATTTAATAATAAATTTAAATCTCTATCATGATAAAATCCATCATAATAATGGGAATGTGATTGTATAAGAAAATGTGCATTTTCCTTTTTTTAAGAGAAGCATACTAAAGTAGGTAGGAGTAAAATGACCTGATATTTGCAATTTGTTTTAAAGTACTTTAGAAAACAGGAAAATTTGTGGCAGAATCTTGGTAATTTTTGAGTCTGGGTGACTGAATATGCAGTTTCATTGTATTATTCACTCTAATTTTAAGTATATTTTAACTTTTAAATAATGACTCTAAAATGAAAAATTCCATCAAAAAAAATGATGCAAATAGGCATATTTTGATGAATCCAGAGCAGGTCAAGGAGATAACTTTAAAAACCACTCACCTTCCCCACAATAATCATTCTCAGAAATGTATCTTCCTACTAAATGGCTTCAGTGCCTTTTAGAAAATGCACTCATATGGATGTTAAAAGGAAGATATCCAGTTTACAAATAAAATTTTAAAACTAGTATATTTCTCAAAGTTTCATTATATACCAAAACCAAAATAAAATAGAAACAGCCCCTCTCTCTCTAAACCAAACAAAACCTGCCTCAGTTACCTCTACTATTCTATCATCACTGCCCCAACTAGCTGCCGCTGATTTAACATTTACTACGTTATCAGCCAACTATGCTGAATGCTTTCTTTGCAAGTATCATCACTTCTCATCCTCAGAGGTACCCCATGGAATATACATTGGATCTTACACTCCATTCCCCCAATCCCAACGTCACACACCATCACCATTTACAGAAAAGCAATGTGAGGATTTGAACTGTTAGATAATTTGCTTTAGATAACAGGCTCTGTACTAAATGGTGACTTGGTATCAGACCCAAGTGTGGCTAAGGATGGAACCCTTCACCACCATGTCACCTCTGGCCTCTGTTCCTGTTCTCTGAAGGACTACGCTATGAGAACATAGGCTCAGGTTCCAAGTAAACATTCATAAAATATTACTGTCCCCCCTGCCCTCTCTCCCTCCCCAGCTTTTCACTGGAAAAAGTAACAGAAAGTCGAGAGGCAGATGGCTAATTTGAGGATTGCCGTCTGATTTTTCTGGAGCCCTGGGAGCACGTGGAATGTGACTCGACTGTGCAAATCATGTCACATATGCTGTTCTTTCATTTAATCATTCCTGGCTCTCTCTTGTGTGGGGTTCTGCCAAAACAATGTTTATCAGCTGATAACACATTTCTCATAGACCACACACATTTGCCTACAGCATCGAGTGGAGACGTTCTAGCTCTGCCTTTGTGACATGGCTAGTGGAAGAATCAGCATCTTCCTCGCAGAAAAACACAGTTAAGCCAAGTATTCTTTTCTTTATGGAAGGTGGACATTACCAGACAGCAAATTTGCATTAAACAAGCACCATTTCCCCAATGACTGGAAATAATTTCTAAGGGAAAAAACTCTCCAACAGAAGAGATTTCTGGTGTGTTAGACCTTGCCACACTATTTACTTCTTGTGTTAACTGTGGGATGCAACTTTGAGGTCCAAAGGCCACATCACTTCAGTTTATTTAAGTAACATTTACTGGGAGCCTTCTAGGTACTACGCCATGAACTGGGCACACAAAGTACACTTCACTTGCAAGGGCTCACATCTAATCGAGGTGAGACATAAAGTCAGGTAATAATTACCATATGATATAATAAATGTAAGATAGCTAAGTAACATAGA
This sequence comes from Balaenoptera musculus, assembly GCF_009873245.2. Lineage (NCBI taxonomy): Eukaryota > Metazoa > Chordata > Mammalia > Artiodactyla > Balaenopteridae > Balaenoptera > Balaenoptera musculus. Next base: position 78,742,032 of record NC_045794.1, read on the forward strand.
AGTAGTTAATTACCTTATGTGGGTAGCAGGGAAGGCTTTGCAGAGGTGATGACTAAGGCGCTATTGGAACAACTACAGGTGTTTGACAGGGAACTCTGCGGTCTCCCTGGGCACCCTCAGCCAGTCTCCTAGCTTTGATCATCGTCTCGAGGCTGATGACTCCTCAGGATACGCCTCTAGTCCAGTCTTCCTTCTGACATCCAGCTCCTGACATCAACTGCCTCCTTGATGACCCCATTTTGATGATTTATAGGCACCACACATTCAATATGCACATCTGAACCTAAATTCCTGATTTTTCTCCTAAAGCTGCACCTCTCCCAGTTTTCCTTATCATAGCAATCCAATACGCTGTACGGGCTGGAGACTCACTCTTACTGCCTCTCTCTGTCCCATTACTCGTCTCTTTCAGTTCCCCTCCCAAACCATCCTCCACAGAGCAACCAGATATTCTTTTAAAAAATGCCAATACGATCACATCATTCCCTTGTAGAAACCTTTCAGCGGTTTCCTGTGGCTCTTAGGCTAAAGACCAAAATCCACAAGACGGTTCTGCATAATCTTTCTCCCTGGCCCTCCAGGTTTATCTTGGGTCACTCTCCCTCTCATTCACTATGTCCGTGACACACTGGCCTTTTAGTTCTTTGAATACACCATGTCCCTTTCCACCTCAGGACCTTTGTACACACTGTTCCTAATGGCCAGGAGCCTCCTCCTTTTCTCTTTGCCTAGCTATCCAACTCCTACTTATCCTCCTTAACTCAACAGACACAGGACTTTAGGGAAGCTCTCCCTAACTGCCCTTTTCCCACCAAATCTAATTTAAGATCCCTTGTTTTACAGCCTCATAGCACCTGGTAGTTTCCCTGTATACTACTTAATCTCCCTGATAATTGACTGTGGTAATACTTGCTAAGTGTATGTCTTTCCTAATGGACTGTAAGCTCAGGGAAGGAAAGGCTCTTTTCACTGTCCACTGTATCCTGATGCCTAGCAAAACGCCTGGCCCAGGGTAGACGCTCCATATTACTTATTGAACAAAGGGATGAATTCTAGGTGGAGGTAGCCACCTGTGCAAGGCAGAAGGATGTGAAGTAGGCTGGCATGCATGGAGAATCATTAGCAGATCCATGCTGATGGAACATGCCATGCTTTGGTGGGGTTGGTGACAAGGAGAGTGAATGGAGATCAGGCTGGTGAGGCAGACAGGACCAAGATCACAAGAGGCCTCCTATCCCTTTTTTACCTGTTACACAGTACCTCAGTGTGGTTGGGGGAATTCAGAAGGAGAGCCTGGCATATGGGTGGCATTCAGTATGTGTTTGTTCCCTTTCTTGCATGCCACCTTAACCCTCCTGTGGAAATTTACTTTTCTTTTATCAACAACTTTCCAGTTTTATCATTCTCCTGCATACCCCACATTCACTCCATCCTGATTGGCTCTACCTGATTGAACCATTTCTTACAACTATAGTCCAGACATCACCATCTACAACCTCCTACCTGGTCTTCCAACTTCTACTCTAGTCTCTGGTGGTCTACTTCTACAAGGCAGACAGTGTGCTCTTTTAAAAATAAAAATGAGGTCACACCAATTCTTAGCTTAAAACCTTTGGATGGTTTCCCATCACACTTAAAAATCCAATGATCTTACTAAGGTCTAGGAGGCCCATCTGAAAAAACACTCGACATCCAGATATTTACCTGATAGGCAACCAAAGAAAGAAAGATCAACCATCATTTCCTGAATTGTTTAATTTTTAATAAACAGAATTTTGTTTTTATAAAAGCCTATTTTAGTTAGAAAACTTAAGTGCAACTGAAAACTTAACTTCCCTATAGGCATGTCCTCTTTGGATCTTTGAAAATAACTTTCTTGATTTTAAGAACCAAGCTTAAGTATTTGCCAGGAGCCTGATGTACAGGGATTTGATGTTCTTTGCACTTTTGTTCAAACTCAAGAAAGAAAGAAAAGAAAGAAAAAAAAGGGCATAGTTCCAGGTGATCAAGCATTTACTTTTTTTTTTTTTTTTTGGCTGTATGGGATCCTAGTTCCATGACCAGGGATCAAACCCATGCCCCCTACAGTGGAAGTGCAAAGTCCTAACCACTGGACCGCCAGGGAATTCCCCTACTTTCACTTTCTAAATACTGATCTGGAGGATGCTTCAGGTGCCCCCTCCCTTGACGGAACTCTGCTTGCGCTAGCTGGTAGCTGGGAAGCACTTGACAAACCCTGAATACAGGAATTTGTCTTCTCCTGTCATCCTGAGATTTGGTGTCAGGCAGCAGTGGCCATTCCATTTCAGAAGAGTGACACGACCCAGGGAGATGCTCTTGAGGTCTGATTTGGGAAGTCAGCATAGTTGGTCTGAGTCCTTGACATCCACAGACATAGGCAATATCAGAATGGTTAAAAGCATGAATTTTAGTGTCAGATTCAAATTTCAGCTCCACTGCTCTGCTACTTAACAGCTGGTTGGCTTTTTTCACCATAAAATGGGTATAATAGTAGTAACTTACCTTAAAAGGTTATTGTGAAGATCTGATGAATTAATACACAGAAAGTGCTTAGGATAGTCCCTGGCACAAAGTAAGCGCTACATCAATGTTTCCTCTATTTTTATTATGTCAAAGGTGAGATCTGAGAGCCGCCCAGACTTGTTATGCAGATTCAGCAGTGGAGCAAGCTATGGCTGTTGGTGGCTCTCCCTTCACCAGTCAAATCCTGCCACACATGCACTTCTACCACTCAGCCAAAACTGAATAATATGCGTGTCTGAGTCACACAGCCCCAGGTTTCCTCAGTACTTGATTTATATTATGGTAATATATTTTGATTTACATATAAGTCACTGTAGGTTCCGATTTGAGGCAATGTGGTGTGTCACAATAACAACAGATTTAAAAGCAGAAAGTTTCTACCTGTATCCTGACTTTGCCAGCTATGCATCCTTAAGAAATCAACTCAATTTTTCTGTAACTTAGTCTTCTTCCTTTTTATGACATCTACCTCAGTAGATTTGTTATGACCTCTGAATGTTACACGAAAGCTTCCTAGTAAACTATAAAGCACTAGATGTTTTTAAAAACATTACGTTATCATCGTAAAATGACTTGAAATAACCACTTTAAAAAAATGATCAGCAAAGCACTTTTCGGCATTATTATTCCATTCAGAGGAACATTTTAGTCTTTGTACTTCTAGCACACTATTGCATCAGCTCTTAGACATTCTACCTACATGGTAAATCAAGAGTAAACTGCATGGTATTAGGAGAGAAAAGAAAGGGAAAAAAATAAGTTTACTAGTTAACCTAAATGTGAAAAATGCTGGAGATGTCTGACTTTGCAATACTGACAAATGTTCACCTATACATTTTTAAAATTTACCTGGCTGAGAGTATGAAGGAACGTTCTACACTTTCAATCTTTAGTTCATTCTGATATGCCTCTTGGGTGGGTTTTCTGACCTGGAAGAAAACAAAATGATTGAGCAGACTCATCCAATTGAAAACCTCACTGCTGAAGCACAGCTAAAATTGCCCAATGCCCCCACTGCTGACACCCACGCCCAGCCTTCATATCCAGCTTGATCTACCATCACTCTCCCTCATCTGCTCTGTGCTCCAGATGAATTTAAATACCCACATACATGAAGGCCCAACTTCCCCACCTTCAGGCCTTTGCTCACACTATTCCCTGTACCTAGAATGCCTTTCCCTACATCTCAGCATGGCCAAATGTGACCAATTCTGTAAGGCTCTTGGCTCTTCCTCCAAAAAGACTTCCTCAAGTCTCCCTCTTCCTAACTACCACCAATCCCTCTACCATGTCCCACCAAAAGCTGCACGTTCTTTATTTTCTGAGCTCCCTCAAACTTTAACTGTGCCTTTATAGTGATATTTATTACAATCTATTTTATAGGTATTTATATGCAGCGTATTAGCTTCCCAACTAGTTGCTAAACTCCTGGAGGGATTGGAGTAGAGGTGGAGACAAAAGAATGCTTCAATTCATCTTTATATTTTTCACTAAACCGATAACACATTTTGTTTATAGTAGTTCTCAGTAAATATCTTATGACTAAATTAATGTATGAGGGAACAAATAACTACAAAAATGAATAAATGAACAAATGAACAGTAACACATGGAGAGAGAAGAGACAGGGATATGAGAAGATGATTATCTTAGGGCTTTTTCTCTAAATACATTTGGGTAAAAATATATCTTCTAACAGATGCACAGACCTTCATTCCAGCCAAGGAGAGCATGTTGTTCAGTTTGTACATCCCGGACTGCACCGGTGTTGTATACAACAGAGCATCATTAAACTGAAAGTAGAAACATTTCATAGGGCAAAGTAAAGCAACAAATTTCAGCTACAAAGATATTGGTAAGATACAGGAATAAAGGAACAATATTACCTCTTTGTTTAAAACTCTCTGAATATAATACTTATATTCTGCTTATAAAACCAGAACCACCTAGAATGTACTATTAGAATATTACTAGAAGGCAATTTCTAGAAAATGTGCTTTCTTTCCAAGTTCTGTAACAGATTTAACGTTTTCTGAATTCTAAATCCCACCTAAGGTATTATAATCTGCCAAAACAAACCACTGATTGAATCAATTTTTCCAAATCAGAGATGAAATAAACTAAACTCAAAAAGGAAGTGAATTTCTAGTTGTGTATCATACAAGACTTTGTTTCCTATACTTGACATGCAAACAAGCAATCCAGCCAGTCAAAGATCCTACTAAAACTACTGTCTGAATGTGCCAATCTTATCTGTCCTGAACAACCATCTCCTTTCATTAAGCAATTATCCCTGCCTCGGGCACAACAGAAACACACGTGGCCACTTACCAGGAAAAACATTCGGGGCTGCATGACTTTCCGAGATAGCTTCATCAGAATTCCTTCTTTGAGAAAAACCTGATTCATCCAAACAAACACCCATTTAGTACCCTCACAACACAACTACAATATACATATACATGTAATTTCCTTTTTGACCTTCTTTCCCCAGAATTATTTTGTGTGGAGGCTGGGCAGACGTAGTTTCCTTGTTACTTTTTACAGCCGTGGCTTCTTTTCAAACCCTGTAAGTCACTTAGGAATTGGATAAGCCAGCAGAGTTTCATAACTCCAATACTGAGCCCAGGGGTACCATATGGTTTGAAATGTAATTGACTGAGTGTGTACTTGATCTTGAGGCATAGCCAACATCCTGACAATTGCACTTTGTAATTTTCCTGAATTCATTCCCTCAGTCACTTTTGTGCTCTATGAAGAACATCAAAATACCAATTTTCTCCCTCCCCTCATAATCTTCTCTTACATTAAAGATTTTAATTGAAACTGTCTTTAAAGCTGTGTGAGGTCAGCTAGTATTACACAATAAAATGATCCTATTTAATCAGTTACTCTGTGGGGTCCCTTGCCATTCTTCTAATTGAATTGGACTTCTTGTCACAATGACTTAAATCATGAATGTTTTGAAAGGATAGAATGAACTTAGTTGATCCAGATTGGGTCACTGAAGAGTAACAATAACAAATAACCTATTTTCATAACTCAAATGAAAACAGCTACAAATGGTGCCTAGATCCATTGTATTAAGTTTGCAAAAGGCAGTCTAAAACACTTACCCGTCCAGGCTGAACTATTTCATGGTGTCCATTTAAGCTGTACTGAATTTGCATAAGTTTCTGAAAGTTGTCCTACAGAAAGAGAATGCAGAGCATATGAAGGCACGGGCTCCCAGGTTCAACAGTACAGCAGCCGTGAAATGAAGATACTTACTCCTTGCTTCATGGTGTCATTGGCATGGTTGGCTACCTCTATAACAACAGCAAGGGCATCTAAAATATGTAGGAACAGAAGGGGCATTCGATCACTATCATTACCAATGAATTGCAACACTGAGCAACTCCAGACGACAAGACAGCTAGTTCACAGCCACGGACCACTGCAGGAGACCAGTTAACTGCGAGTAGGCAGAAATACAGGCGATGCGGTTCGATGAGAGCAAAACCAAGGAAAAACAGTACTTATAAAACAATGAGCCAAAGAAAGACTCTAAAGATACATTACAGACCATGTGTATCAATAGTATGAACGTCAGGGTTGTTTTGTGCTGAGAGTTGATTATTCTGTTGAAGTTTATAAGGATGGATAGGATTTTACCTGGAAGCTGAGGACCATTCCAGGATAAACTGCCTTGGGAGAGAAGGATCCTGGGATAGGAAACCAGAATTATGAGGACCAGCTATTTAAGAGGGTCAGGGCTTAGCTGCCTTCTCTTAGTCTGATCCCAAGAGGGAAGAAATGCCACATGGAAGCATACTAGACCTTAGGAAATTACACACATTATTTTGTGAGTTGGGTTATTTAGCTTCACCTGTGTTTTATTCTTTTTATTAACCTCTTGCCTTTATTAAATGTTTTTGAATGCTTCAGTTTGTCATCTTCATAACTAGATATAAAGGAAAAAGTCTATACTTTGTCTCCTTTTGGGCTACAGTTGTTCTCAATTCAAGACAGTAGTGTTCCCCTAGGGACACTTGGACATGTATAAGATAATTTTCGGTTGTCACAATGACTGGGAAGGTCCACTGGCCTTTAATGGGTAGGAGCCAGGGATGTTAAACATCCTGCAATGCTAATTAGAAATCCACACAAAGAAGGTTATCTCATATGACAGAAGCCCTATCATTGAGAAAAACTGGTAAGAGTGTTAAAGAAGGAAGCATGCCCTTCTGAGGCTGGTGTGGCAATGACAGTAGTCGTCACTAAAAGGACTATTAAAAAAAAAAAAATCTATTTCCAGAAAGGGTTTGAGGTGTTTTGGTCCAGCTACTATACCTACCAAGGGATACTCTTTCTGGTAACAACCCTGGAGGTTCCTATAGTCTTTAAGTGTATTATTATCACCATTATTAAAGGAAAGCTGTATTTCCTTATAGAGACTCAAACCACGTATCAGAATTTACTGTATCTGGCTCTCATCATGGCAGATATTCAAGAGGTGACCTTGGACACATTCCCTGCTTTCTGGCCTACTTGAACTTCCAGCGGACAGGGATAAAAGCTTTAAAATTTAATGAATAGATGAAGTAATAAAGCTGCTGCTATTTGGTCACCTGGCCTCCAAGCTCTGACTTCTCCCATCCATTCTGCAATTCTACTTTCCTCATATCATCCCTTTAAGAGGCCCTGGTGACTCTGTTCCTTTAACTCTTCTGCTTATCTTCCAAAGGTATATTAGTCTCATTTTCCCTCAACCTTGGGCAATCTCATCACTTTACTGCATTGCCTCTGGCCATACAGTGCACATCACTGTTCGCTGCTTATCCTAAGCCATGTCTTTGTTAAAAGTGTGTAATTTTCTTTAAACAAGCTCCTTAATTTCTAACCCTGTATTTGTTTTACCTGCAAAATGGAGCTAATAACTTACTTTCCTTGAAGGCAGAAGCCCTGGGACAGATGTTTTCTTGAGGCCCGATCTGCTAAAATCTGTCTAAAATATTTATCTTCATGAGACAGACTCTGACCTGGAATGCCCACTCTTCCTCTCGTCCACCATCTCTCATCAACTCATCTCTGGTTCCACTTCCCTCTAAGCAAAGCTCTGCCTCTTCAATCCTCACACTTTCCTCCGTCTTCCAAATGATTCTATACTGCTAAGTGCATCCTTACTTTAAAGCTATCTGCTTTGTTCTTTATCTGACAGGTATCATAGACTCTTCTCTCTCTTTTAATATTTCTTTATTTATTTCGTTATGCCGGGTCTTAGTTGCGGCACGTGGGCTCCCTAGTTGCAGCATGCAAACTCTTAGCTGCAGCATGCACGCGGGACGCAGCTCCCCAGCCAGGGATCGAACCCAAGCCCCCTGCATTGGGAGCGCGAGTCAGAACCACTGCGCCACCAGGGAAGTCCCTATCACAGACTTTCTTCTTCAACTAAATTATATGTTTACCAGAGACAAGAAGCATGTCATGTCCCCCACTCCAAACTTTTCCTTTAAAAAAGCACGTTTAAAAGCATAACACTTGCGAATAAAAGATGTTACAGAAGAAGTAAAATGATTAATAGAATGAATAAGAATCTCTACAAAAATGGGTTAAAAACCTTTCAGCTTTGTAATCTGATAATGTAAAGGATGCACAAGAATGTGATCAAAATTCATAAAATGAATGCCGTGGAGATAGATTTGTCTAATGTGTTTCTGTAGATTAGAACCAGGGATATACCTATGACATTTAAAAGAGGTAGTTTGGGAATAAATAGAAAGAAACACTACTCTCCTAAACAGAACTAAATCCTCGTGTGTGTGTGTGTGTGTGTGTGTGTGTGTGTGTGTGTGTGTGTGTGTGTGAGAGAGAGAGAGAGAAAGACAGCAGACATACATGCAAACACACACAGACACAGACACACACAGTGGATTATCCCATGAATATCAATGAGTCCCTTGTATTGTAATGGACTATTTTCCTTAAGTACTACTGGGGTGAGGGGGTGGAAGGATGGTAAGGCTAATGCCCCTCATTAAACAGTCCCAGAATAATAGACTATTTTAGACCTTATCTCTAATTTGTGTAGTTTGGTCACTTCATGGACTCATGATTTTAAAGCTTGAAAGGACCTTGCAGATCAACTGGTTCAATCTGTTTTTGAAAGCAGTGGACATCTAGAGAAGGTGAGTGCACCCCGGCACAGAGAGACTGAGCCCAGGAGGACGAAGCTCCCTGACCACAGACTATGCTGGGACCGCTCTCTCAGGAGGCTGGCTCCAATGGCTGCCTGACCATGGGCATCTTTTGCCCCTATAATTTCACTTGCATCCAGCACCACTTTATCTAGTTCTATTTTAATCTGCCTAAAACAGAGTTTAAAAAGGCTTCTTATGAATAAAACACAGTTTTGTATGTGGGTTTTGTTACGTTTTTACTTTCCAGGTTCAAACGAACATAATATAAAAACTTCTATAACACATGAGACCACAAAAATTGTTTACCTTGAGTGTCTCTGTAATCTCCAGCATCTTCTAAGAGATTTTTTAAATAGTCTAGAAAAGGAAAAAAAAGTTATGGTATTTAGTATAATAAAGCACTAAGGAAAAAACATTTGTCTTTCTTATTCAATACTCTAGTCAGCCTTATTGGTTAATATACATATTCATTCTGTTTGTGCTACCTTTCTAAAAATGAAAGAATAAAAGCCCTGGGATCAATTTGAAATCAGGACACAGAATCAGAGCTAGAAAGAGGCTGAGAGGTTGCACTGGTGATTTTAGAGATGAGGAATCAGGCTACCGAGGACACGGTCTCACTCAAGTAATACAACCTCTCTGTGGCAGAGCCAGGACCAGAACCCAAACCCAGGTCTCCTGATGCCCAGTTCAGCTCTTTAACTCCAACATGCACAAAGTACCTTAATCTCAATATCAGATGCATGTTTAATACCAAATTTCAAGCATTAATAGATTGAATGTCTAAGGAACTCTGAGATTTGGCAATCTTAAGAGTCTAACAATGCCCAGAGCACCAGAAAAATGCAATACATATATCTAGACCAGTGGTTCTCAAATGGGGGCAGGTTTGCCCCCCAGGAGAAATTTAGAAATGTCTGAAGACATTTCTGATTATCACAACTGGGGAAAAGGGGATGCCACTGGCATCTAGTGGTTAGAGGCCAGAGACACTGCTAAACATCCTACAAATGCACAGGACAGTCCTACAACAAAGAATTATCTGCGCCAAAATGTCAATAGGGCTGCAGTTGAGAAACCCTGGTCTAGATGAAGATGGTCTGTAAATGAGTAACATGGTATATAGTGGTTCTCGTAATACGAAAAAAAGTTTAAGGCAATAGGTTATATTTCATAAATCCTGTAACCAAGGAATGTTACAGGATTTCAAGGTAATACTTCCTTCTCTGTTGAGAAATGCTGGATGACTTCCCATTAACTCTCAGATTAAAACAAATTCTATTTCCTGGAATTTCAAGTCACCACTACATGGTCCCTGTTGACTTTTCTGCTTTTCTCTCTTGCTACTGCCTTACACAGGCCCTTTGTTCTTAAGTCTGATTCTGCACAATTCCTTAAACACTTCCCATGTGTTCCCTGGCTCCATACTTTTTGTCTTTAATGTTCCCTTCTTCTGAATCCTTTCTCTGTCTCTGTGTATAAAAATTCTACTCGTAATTCTTCAAGGCTCATCTCAAATTCCTCCTCTCTTACCAAACTTTCCATTTGAAAGAAATATTCTTTCCCTTTGAACAACACATTACACAGCAGTTACTGTATGCCTTCTATCATTTTCTTTTTCATTAGACTCAAGGCTCCTGTGGGCAGGGCCTGCCTACATCTGATTCATCTTTCTATCTCTCATAGCACTTAGCCAGAGACTTCGCATGCAAGGGACAAGAAATGCTTAATGAATTTTAAAAAATGATTTTTTTTAGACAGGACTGTGCCTTATTTTAGGTAAAAGGCAATAAAGGCTGAAACCAATCCTAATGCCCATGGGAGTTGGGAAATGGAAAGAGGAAAGTCATATTAAAAGACTGAATGCATTTTTATCAGATCCAATCTCCATTTAGCAATATTATGGAACAGATATAATTTCATCCCATGGATTTATTAAGTCATGCTCAAAGGCACAAAGGAGAACTTGGACGTTAGTGCCAGATTTTCAAACTTAATAGACGACTAACATACACACCCAACTGCTGAAACTATACATCTTTGACACAGTGATCCAAGAACCTGTGTAAGTCTAGACATGCACATTATAAATACCCAGCCCTGGCAACAAGCCACAGCGAGATATCGTGTATGACGACGTTAAGCTTCTGTGCACCACACCATAGGTTCCACCTTGCCAGAGACCATCACAAGCAATTTAGATCTGAAAGTAATCTGAACATAAAAGTTGGAGAGCAATTCTTCCAACCAAATAAATAAGAAACCCACAAAAATTAACAAAATACATTGATTATACACTACACTTAGCCTCATCTGGAGAAGAAAAATGAACTTAATCTCACTCTGACCCCACTCAGAATGCATTCCATATATAAGCCACGTTTAGTGAATCCAAATATTTAACTTTTCCATGAGAGCGACAGGGTTAGGGAGAAAAACCTACTCTTCTTGGGCTACTTCATTAATCAAAAGGGATGTTCCTTAAAGCTGCAGGTAGCTGAAGAGTGTGGAAATGAAAGCAGATTTACCTAAGTATCAGATTCATAGCAAGTTCCCATTTTGTCTTCAATTCTTGTTCTTCAATACAGAAGCATATCCACGCAAGCTGAGACATTTCTCTAAACCAAAAGAGGTCACTGGAAGATGTCCATATTAGGAAATCCTGACCTCAGAATCACTGTGCTGAGCCCAATAATCTTCTGAGTTACGTTTTCTTTTCTTGTACTCAAGCTCAGCTGCTGCTCGCCAACCTAAACTTTTAGGAACGAAGTGGAAATACACAAACTGGCTGGGCAGAAAACCCACGATGAAAATGTTGCAAAATCATGTTATTAATCAAGGAGAAAATGGGGTTAAGGTTTACTTTCCTTGCCAATTAAAAAAAAATCTTAAAACTCAACTTGCAAAATTCACCTTGCCAAAACTGAATTTTAGAAATTCAACTTTCTCATGTATTCATCCATATTTTCAGGGCATCTCACTGCAGTACCTACTCCTTTTGAGAACTTTTACCTTTTCTAGGAAGACAAGACCATGATCCCCTCAGTTAAGAATCACTAGTGCCTTAACTACAGAATGAGAAGAACGAGACTGATCACCCTGAGTCAGATGGAAGGAGCAATGGAATCACCAGCTGCCCCAGTGACTGTCATAACCCAGGTGAAACGCAGGAAGGGAAACCAGACAGACACTCCTGCATTGGTCATTTGGAATTGTTTACTACATATCATTTAGGTCCTAGCATCCTGCTGGAGCTTCATTAAAAAATCGAGGAGAGCAGAGGAGTCATCTCAATTTGCCATGTTGGACTTTTAGTATTCTATGACTTTCCTGTTTCCACCAAACCAAACAAGGATTTTTCAAAACTTCAGTAATAAAAATGCCTCAAATGCTACTGAGGTTATTTATATCAAAGGAAAAAGGGTTGGTACAGCATGCCTGGACACCACAAAATGTACTTTCTGGCCACCAGGTGGCATCGTTGATTAAAAGTTAATCAGTCCCCATCACCATCATCCAACATTAGCAGCACAAAACTAACCAAAACATAGCATGTGCAGTCTTAAGGGCTATGCAAGTTAACTTTGTCCTCATATATGAGGCCCAGAGTGAAAGAATGAGGACCCAACAAATACCATACCTTGTTAGAGGTCTAAGTTTTCAATACATGGGTTCCTAGTAAGCCTTACAATCCCTTGATTGCCTAATCAACGAATAATCAACTTACAGCAGAAAATGATTCAGAGGTACAGTAACCATTTCCTAAAAATGAGTCATCTGTGGGAATCGGGGACTTTTTAATTCAACAGCACCCAGTCAGATTCCTGGACTGCGTGCTCAGAAACGGTTGATGGCAGAGCACAGAGGAAATTAGCATATAGGACGGGGTAACGTTCCAAAGTCAAGTGTTTTGAATTTAAGGACATGTCTTGCTTTGTATTATCTAGATTTCTTCTTTCCTCCCTACATATGTAATGAAATCAGCAACAAAATACAGAATTATGAGATCTAGAGAATAATAAGTCTAGTCAATGAAAGCCTGTTTGCCAAAATTTCAAATGTTAAAAGAAGCCACCTAAAATTATCCTGACTTGTGAAACAGAGTAGAGATTATTTTAAATACCAAAATAAAGATCAAGTATCAGGTTGTAAGACACACTGCTGCCATCTCGAAGGTGGCTTGGCGAAGGGCTCAAGAGCTCTTGTTGGGAGTGAGAAGACAGATTCTTACTTTCTTTGTCCAGCCATGTCTAGCAGAGGTATGTATGTGACTCTGACCATGTCCTGTGGCACTTCTGGGTGTCAGTATCCCCATACATAAAATAAGTAGGCTTGGCCCAGATTGAAAAACTAATGACTCTCATTCTAAAGTATCATGAAGCATACCACGAACATCTCTCTAAAACAACTATTTATTTTGAAGTATTTCCTTCTATTTTTATAAATGCTTGACTTTACTTAATTTTAATAATATATAGAATTTTATAGCACATTTAAAGTATTCTAACCCGTACATTTTTTTTAATACATAGGAGTAGCGAACATGCCACTACAGGGATATATGATATGGGATTTAGGTACTCTATTATTAGACTTAAGTCATTTTTTAGTTATCTTGTTTTGGCTGTTATAAATTGGATGGCCATACATCCTAATTTGCCCATATGATTCTGCCATATACCTGTTGTCCAGGTATTACTATAAATACTGCCCCTTGCACTCTTGAAAGGTACTGTGTTTGAATAATAAATTGTGTGATTATTTTAATTACAAGTAACAGTGGTCAATATCTTGATATATTTGTCTTTTTCTATACTTCACATTTTGGGTGTGTATGTGAAGGGGGCAGAATATCAATGGGAATGAAAAGGTGTTTGTTTTTTTTAAGTATTTGATATATATCATGAGAAACCTTTCCTAAAAGGATATACCAATTTAAAATATCATTATTTATATATGAAAATACCAGCTTCACTAAATGATTGCCAGTTTTGTGTATTGTAGTTTTTTATTGCTAATGTAGTAGGGGGAACTGATAACTTATTTTAATCGATATTTATGATTCAGAGGATCTTAAACATGCCACAGTGTATTTATTATGTATACTTTTTCTGAGTGAATTGTTTGTTCATATTTTTAGTCCAGATACCTATAAAAGTTTTAATATTCTTAATGAAATAGTATTTTTTCGTATTTGCTACAAATATGTTTTCTGATGTACTGTTTATCTTTTTATTTCAACTATATTTTAAACCTTTATAATGTTTTTATTATATAGAAGAGTTGAAAGGTATCAATATTTTCCTTTATAATTTCTTTAATTTTGGGGGCTTAGGAAATCATCTCTCCTCCTCTCCCTACCCTGAGAGTTTTAATAAATAACCAATTTTATTTTTTCCCTGGTTTTCCTATAGTTTAATGCTTCATATGTAATTTTTTTTTTTAAGTTAAGACTTTATTTTTTTAGAGCAGTTTTATGTTTAGAGCAGTTGAGGGGAAGGTACAAAGATTTTCCATATACCTTCTGCTTACACACATGCACAGCCTCCCTCAGTATCAACATCACCCACCAGAGTTGGGCATTTATTACAACTGATGAACCTACATCGACACATCAGTAGCATCTAGAGCCCATAGTTTACATTACAGCTCACTTTGGTGTACATTCTATGAGTTTGGACAAATATATATAATGAAATGTATCCATCATTATGGTATCATACAGAGTATTTTTACTACCCTAAAAATCCTCTGTGCTCTGCCTATTTATATTTAGCTTTGATTTTATTTTTAGTGTATCCAATAATGTATGAATTTTAATTAGTTTTTCAAATTTTAACAGGTTATTCACCAAATAATCCTTCTATTGTCTTGCACTTCCTACTTTGTCAACATTAGATTCTTATAAACAACAGTCTATTTCAAGTTACCTCCCTATTCCAATGGCAGATAATTATTATTATTTTTAATCAATAGGTCTATTTTTGCAACGGTATTACGTGTCTTTAACTGTTGATGTTTTAAAATACGTATTGACTGATGTTTCCCTCTCAGAATATTCTTTAATGATGTACTCTATTTATTACTATACACAAAATCATTTTGATATGTATCAATAAAATTGCAAACTAAGTTAACCTTAATGAGAATATGGAGTGTCAGCAACTAGTTAAAAGCTAAGTTAATGGTTCTATAGTGTCTAGTATCCCTTTAAGCACAAATGCTAAACCATGGGCTTCAGGAGGACCAGGAGCCTGAATTAATTATCCTTATATCCCCCAGCACCTAGAACAAGGTCTGGTGCATATTCAACAAATGTTTCCTTAATTTATGATGGACTAAATGACACTCATTTAGGGTTACCACTTCTTGCTCCATATTTTACTAAGCAGTTGAGATGATACTCTGAGGGTCTAATTAAAAAGTGTTCCAGTCTCTGCTCTAATTCTCCTGCTTCTCAAATATTAGGTCAGTTCTGTCCTCTGAGAATGTGGCCCAGAGATGCCTAAGTTAGAAAAGTGACCTTTCCGGGCTCTCAGGTTCACAGATTCATGTTCTTGGAAAGCTGGCAATGCCTTTCTGTGAATTAAAAAGGCCACTTCTCCTGGGCTGATGCAGCCCCTCACCAGGGCACACAATATGGCAAGCGGAGCGCTGGCTGGACTTAGAACTCAGCCGGGAGCCCTTGTCAGGGCATAGCCACATGAGGCAGCCCTGGTCTGTCTTACTTTGATAAGTCTGGTCCAGAGGTGGCATGCCCTAAGGACTCACAAACCAAACCTGATGCCAGGCTCGTCCTAGGACAAAATTTTGGATCAGATCTTACAATGGACAGAATCTCCCTTTGGTCCCTTTTTAGCAGGACATGTTGGCTTGGCATATACAGAATGCCCTTAGGGGAGTCAGACCCATAGGAAAGTCAACAAATGTAAACATCCATTATTTTGACTTCATTGAGACTGCTTTTCTTCGTGGATACATTTAAGCCTGCCAGTTTATCAAGTGAGAACCTCACACGTACAGAAATGGCCTTGACGCAGGCAAGTCCCACTTAAGGAACCTCTTATCCAAATTTGGTCCCCACCACCCTAATAATTGAGGTTTGCGGAGATAAGTATATTTTACTACCCAAAGAACTGCTAAGTGAAGAATAAAGCAAATATAAACACCAAAGTGAATTCAAGTTTGACTGAATTTCAGTGTTTTCTCCAACTGGAACAGTTCCCTTTTTTTTTTTTTTTTTTTTTTTAATGGCCGTGCGGCTTGGGGGATCTTAGTTCCCTGACCAGGGATCAAACCTGTACACCTTCAGTGGAAGGGCAGAGTCCTAAACACTGGACCACGAAGGAATTCCCTGGAACAGTTCCTGATGTGAGCCCATGATTCTGACACATGCTAAGAGGGAAACTCTTTGGCGACAGACTCAGCTTGCTAGATCTTTGGCAAGGCCCATTCCAGCAATAGAGGCATTCGGTTACTTGCAGGGAATCCAAGTCAAATCTATACTGAGAATTGGAAAAAGAATGGCTTTGCAGTAATGTCTATGGGTAGAATTCAGAGGGTCTGCAAACTTGGACAGGCAAAACCAAAATTTCTACTAATCTCTAAGTGAAATACGGAATTTCATTACGAATATAGTCAACAAATCACAGTATTATCAATGACACCAGGGCTTTATCACCATAGAAATCGCATGTTTTTTTATATGACATTATGGTTGTTGCAGGCATCTCAAAATATTGCTTACTCTCACCACTACTTCAAAATCATGACAATTATTAGATCCACACCACCTCTTCCTATTTAATGTATTACCTAAAGAAGCACATGTATTACTCTGCACTCTTCAAAATTATTTTAATAACTTTATTTCAGGCCAATTGGTTTCCTCTTAATCTTACAAATTCTATTCTGTAACTTCAAAAATTACTCCGAGAAGAGATCCATAGGATTCACCACATTCCCAGAGGGATTCTGGTATAACCTTAAAAAGGTTAAGAACACTCGTTTTATATAGAAAGTGAGATTACATTTAAAAGCTATAATAGAACAAGCAGATAAAATGTGCTTACCTCTTATATCCTGAAGTCTTTCTGTAGTACTAAAATACTTCATGGACATAATTTATTACATATCATCTCTCAAAATACCTTATTCACAACTACGATTAAAAATGAATTGCGGGGCTTCCCTGGTGGCGCAGTGGTTGAGAATCTGCCTGCCAATGCTGGGGACATGGGTTCAAGCCCTGGTCTGGGAAGATCCCACATGCCGCGGAACAATTGGGCCCGTGAGCCACAATTACTGAGCCTGCGCGTCTGGAGCCTGTGCTCCGCAACAAGAGAGGCCGCGATAGTGAGAGGCCCGTGCACCATGATGAAGAGTAGCCCCCGCTTGCCACAACTAGAGAAAGCCCTTGCACAGAAATGAAGACCCAACACAGCCATAAATAAATAAAAATTAATTAATTAAAAAAAAAAGACTTAAAAAAAAAGTGAATTGCAACAGAACAAGAGCTGAGCTAATTACAACGGGAATTCTGAATGTTATCACCCTCCCATTTTACATGGACGGAGCTGCTTTGTATCAGGGCCTTTGGGTTCCTCAGAAAATAAATTCTTTGGCTGGTGTCCAGGACAGCCTCGCCTTTCATCAAGTTCTGCTCTAGAGAAAGTGTTAGAATGATTTTAGCCTATGGTTTTCAAACAAACACTTGTTAAGCAGAAGTTTGAATTTTCAGAAGCAAAAGTTTCAATTTTCAGTAAGGGATTTTTAAAAGTCATGCATTAATTTGATTCTGATCTTTTGTCAAATCTGCTTATTAGCCTGTTCATAACTCAAATTTATAGCTTCAGAACAGAACAGATGTTTTTAATATCCCATTTTCTACCAACATGGGAAATCCTGGATTTATAAAACCTAAAGGGAGTTAATGCCATCCCAGACTAAAGGCAAAGATTACAGGAAAAGTAATATAATATGTTGTTAAAGTCACTTATAAATATTTTGAACAAGATCAAAGAAACTACCTGATCCAAATTTAATCAAAGTTCAAAAGCCTTTCTTCCCCTCCGCAAATACAGAAATAGAAAAAATACTTCAGAGGAATTTTTAAATTATATTTTTCATTATATTTTCTCCACTGTGATCCCCACTGATTCACCTTGTTTCAACACCAATGTAGTAGCTTTCCACAAATAAAAGGCTTTTCATTGAAAAGTTTATAATACATATAACACAAAATAAAGACAAAAACAAACAAACAAACAAAAAAAACACCTAACAAAAAAACACCAACCCTAAAAGGATATATGATAGTCATTCCCGGATGGTAGAAGATGAAGAGGGAATTTTTTTTTTATAATATGTAACATATTTTTTATAGGCACAAAAGATCCCTTCAAAAAAAAAAGTGACCCCTACAAAAATAAATCCTCAGAATATTCTCACTCAAACAAGTGACCAGGAGCTTCCCTGGTGGTACAGTGGATAAGACTACGTGTTCCCAATGCAGGGGGCCTGGGTTCGAGCCCTGGTCAGGGAACTAAATCCCACATGCATGCTGCAACTAAGAGTTTGCATGCCACAACTAAGGAGCCCACCTGCCACAACTAAGGAGCCCACGAGCTGCAACTAAGGAGCCTGCGTGCTGCAACTAAGACCTGGTGCAACCAAATAAATAAATAAATGAATTAATTAATTTAAAAAAATACCAGGGACTTCCCTGGTGGTGCAGTTGTTGAGAATCCGCCTGCCAATGCAGGGGACTTGGGTTTGAGCCCTGCTCCAGGAAGATCCCACATGCCGTGGAGCAACTAAGCCTGTGCGCCACGACTACTGAGCTTGAGCTCTAGAGCCCGCGAGCCACAACTACTGAGCCCGCGTGCCACAACTACTGAAGTCCATGTGCCCAGAGCCCATGCTCCGCAACAAGAGAAGCCACCGCAAGGAGAAGCCAGTGCACCGCAATGAAGAGCAGCCCCCGCTTGCCGCAACTAGAGAAAGCCCGCATGCAGCAACAAAGACCCAATACAGCCAAAAATAAAATAAGTAAATAAATAAGTATTAAAAAAAAAAAAAAAAAACCCTGGAGGAAAAGAAGTGGGGCATCTGGCTTTTCCTTAAAAAAAAAAAAAAAGTGACCAGATCAATATAAATTTTAGGAATTGAGAAGAGGAAGAGCTGGGAGGGACCCTGAGGGGTTGGGGTGGCCCCAAAGAGTAGGACTGTAAGCTCCATAAGGGCACGGACCACCACTGTGTTGTCTGCCAGTGTACACAGGTGCCCAGCTCAGCACCAGCCTGTATCAATACTGGTTGAATGAGTAGGTGATTGATTAATGGAGGTGAGAATCTGGCCTTGAAAGTCAGGTTTCAGGAGAGGGTAAGAAAATGAGTGCAGCTAGAACAAAGGAAAATAAGGTTTGGGCAATTCTTTGGTTATATAGAACAGGTTTATAATTGTGGTCTTTATACTGTGGATAAATCATTTTTTTTCTAAAGTAAGATTTAACTTTTTAGAGCAGTTTTACATTTACAGCAAAATTGAGCGGAAGGTATGGAGACTTCCCATACAGCTCCTGCCCCCACAAATGCACAGCCTCCCCTGTCATCAACATACCCCATCAGGGTGATCCATTTGTTACAATGGATGCACCTACACTGACACATCATGATCACCCACAATCCACAGTTTACATTAGAGTTCACTCTTGGTGGTGTACATTCTGTGGGCTTGGATAAATGTGTAATGACATGTATCCATCGTTATGGTAGGATAAGCAGGTTTTCAACTTTCCTAATAAGCAGAATAAAAGTATATCTGTGAAATGATAGAAAACATATACACAGCTATCCCTTGGTATCTGTGGGGGATTAGTTCCAGCACTCCCCTCAGATACCAGAATCTGTGGATGCTCAATTCCCTTATATAAAGTGGTGTAGTACAGTCAGCCCTTCCTATCCATGGGTTCCGAATCTGCTGATACCAAGGGCCAACTGTAGGGTCTCTGCCCCCGGTTCCTTGCACAGAGCTCCCCAAATCTTCGTAATTTTCTGAGAGATAAAAGCACTAGGAGAGGGCTTCCCTGGTGGCGCAGTGGTTGAGAGTCTACCTGCCAATGCAGGGGACATGGGTTCGAGCCCTGGTCTGGGAAGATCCCACATGCCGCAGAGCAACTGGGCCCGTGAGCCACAATCACTGAGCCTGCGCATCTGGAGCCTGTGCTCCGCAACAAGAGAGGCCGCGATAGTGAGAGGCCCGCGCACCGCGATGAAGAGTGGCCCCCGCTTGCCGCAACTAGAGAAAGCCCTCGCACAGAAACGAAGACCCAACACAGCCAAAAATAAATAAATAAATAAATAAAATTTAAAAAAAATGTAAATTTAAAAAAAAAAAAAAAAAAAAAAAAAGCACTAGGAGTGGGACTCCCCTGGTGGCGCAGTGGTTAAGAATCTGCCTGCCAATGCAGGGGACATGGGTTCAAGCCCTGGTCCGGGAAGATCCCACATGCCACGGAGCAACTAAGCCTGTGCGCCACAGCTACTGAGTCTGCACTCTAGAGCCGGCGAGCCACAACTACTGAAGCCCGCGTGCCTAGAGCCCATGCTCTGCAACAAGAGAAGCCACCGCAATGAGACGCCCGCACACCTCAACGAAGAGTAGCTCCTGCTCACCGCAACTAGAGAAAGCCCGCGCGCAGCAACGAAGACCCAATGCAGCCTAAATAAATAAATAAATAAATTTATTAAAATATATCATATCAAAAATTCATTTAAAAAAAAAGAGCAGTTGGTGCATCTTTTGTTCTAATATCTGGTCTTTGACCCTAGTTCTGACACAAAGCCGCCTTAGAATTTCCTAAGTGACAGTAGTGTCCTTTGTTATAATGAGGTGACTCTTGGTCGGCTCCTAGATGGGGACTGGTCACCACAAAGACCAAGCCATGATTAAAAGCTTAAAACTTTCAGCCCTACTCTCCATCCTCCAGGAAGGGGAGAGGGGCTAGAAGTGGAGTTAATGATGGGTCATGCTTACGTGATGAAGCCTCTATAAAAACCCCAGAATACAGGGTTTGGTGAGGTTCTAGGGAGCTGGTGTGCCCAGAGAGGGCATGGGAGTTCCAACCACCATACCTTGCCCTAGGTACCTCTTCCATATGAAGTTCATTTTTATCTTTTAGCATACCCTTTTATAATAAACCAGTAAACGTACACAGGTGTTCCCCTGAGTTCTGTGAGCCATTCTAGCAAACTTTCAAACCCAAGGAGAAAGCCATGGGAACCCAGATTTACAGTCGGTCGGTCAGAAATATAGGTTACAGCCTGGGACTTGCGAATGGCATCTGAAGTTTGGAAGGGTCAGGCTTGTGGAACTGAGCCCACTATCTCCAGGTAGACAGTGTCAGAATTGAATTGAATTATAGGACACGTAGCTGGTGCTGAAGAGAGTCTCTTGGTGTGGGAAAAAAACCTATATATCTGGTGTCAGAAGTGTTGAGTGTGGTAGTGTAAAAGCGAAGTGGAGACATGGGAGAAGTGTGTTTTTTCTATGGTCTTCTTGGAAGCGGGCGTGATAAAGGGAGCATGACCAATAGGAAGATATTGCCACAACTTGGCGTGAGTTTAGAAAGGCCTGGCCTGAAGCATAACAAGGGAAATGGAAAGGGCAGGAAGCAGAAGCAGAGGAAAACTAGTCAGCAGATCTTACGACAGAGGAAAGACAAGGAAAGAGAAGCATTTTAGTCCTTTCCACAGTTTTGTTTCTGGGTAACTGGAAGAGTGTTTTTACTCTTAAAAGCAATTTATCAATCCATCCATCTGTCAAATGTTCACAGGCATCACTGCGTAGGGATTCTCAACCTCATAAAAAGGAACAACGTTTATTTCCCTAAGCCTTTCAGTTTACTGAGTCCCTGTTATGTGCCAGAATCTATGCAGACACTGAGTTAGGATAAAAAAAGATAGTCTCTACCCTGAACTGATGAGGAGGAAGGAAATAAGCAGTGGTAAAAAATTAATGCTGCTCCTTTAGCAGCATCTGTTCACTTTTTAAAAATTGCTCCCTCACTGCTGCCTCAAGATCCCCCTTTGTCCTAACTTCACATAGGATTTGGGCCCCACACAGATTGAACGATCTGGCCAGATCCACTGCTCTTAGGTGGCCAAAATAAAGGTAAAATTTACAAGTTTTTCCTGTTTAAATTAAGTAAATCACTTTCTTTACTACTTAAAAAAAACCAATTCTAATCTTAAGCATTTCATTATATAACATATACATTTTCTTTGATCCTATTTTGAGCTGAGCTTAAAAAAATATTACCAAGAATTCAGTTGGAAATTTTTTACTACAGTGAAGGCAGAAATAGCCTAAGTAAAATACCCACTAGAAACCCAAATTAGGTCCTGAAGAAAACACTGCAGACAATAGGATGCTTGTTTGAACAGTAGGGGCAGGACTGCTGTATCTGGGGATTTCCACTTACCTTTCTCTAAAGGACTCCAAAAGAAACTATCTTATCTTATCTGTACTTCATCCCTGCATTTCTCGATCTTCCCTTCCCAAGAAGCCAAGGTGGGCACAAACCTACTTATACCAAGCCAGGTAGGAATCCTTCCCTTTCTCTGCCTGAAACTCAATAAATCGAAGTTGTCAGGAGTTGCCTGAGATAATCTCACTCTTTCTCTCTGTTCCTGTATACTCTGTGCCCCTGGAATTATTCCAAATTCTAAAATGGAAATAAAAGTATCAATACTTCCCTCACAAGGTTGTGTGGAGGATTAAATCATTGAGCTTGTTTATCCAAAGATGAGGATCCAGAGTTAATTCACATGTTTGAATAGATGCAAACGTTAAGACTTAAAATCCAACTTCTAAAAATCTAAGTGCGTAGATAGGGGCACTTTGATAACAAAAGTAGAAATATCTTGCAGAGTAGAGAGAAATCAGAACATGACAAAAAGGAGTACTGGAAAATAAGAGTTTTAAATAAAAATACATATAAAACAAACTTTTGGTACCAACCCCCATATGTCCTTAGGATTATATGACCACAGGTGCTTCAACTAATAGACACTATTTGTGTTGCTGGGGCAAGACACTTCACCTCTCTGGAGGAGAGACTGTCTCTGAAATTCTCTCTCTCAATGTTGTCCTTTAATTAAGCTAAAGATATTTTGGTTAAAGGGATGCTTTAAATGTAGCTTAAAACCAACCAGAATTATTTCCTAAACAGCTTCCAAGCTATCCCAAAGGGACCCAGATATACTGGGGTGCACTAAATTATTAATTAAAAGACTCACTCCTTGACCTCAAGGAGTTTAAAATCAAATTAAGGAATCAACATTCAAGTCATATAAATATTAGCAAATTCACAAGGCATCAAATAAATATTTACTAAGTCACACTGCACCAATACAAAGGGTTAAGGAGAACTGGAGTAATCAGAGATGGCTTTGGAGGTAATGGAGGACTTCAGGTCAGGTGGAGGAAGGGAAGAATTTGAATCAATGGAAGAAAAGGCATAGAATGAATCGTCGGTTATTGCTTTACAAAGTCTGTGTTCTTTCTTTAACTTTAATCCTGACTTTGTAACCTTGAACAAATAAATCCACAGTTACTAAGGGTCTGCTATATATAAAGTACGGTACATCATTTAAATAATGGAGATTTTCCAAGTTAAGGGTGGGGAGGGCTTTAAGATTAAAGAAGACAAAACTCAAAACTAACCCCAAGCTCACATCATGTTGGTTATAAAACAAATGAAATCTGTTCTCTTGAAGAGAATTTTTAAAACTTGCCGTTGCTATTTCACCATTAATCAATTAAAATCAAACTCAGTATGAAACCTACATTAAACACATGTGTAACTCTTTTACTTAGATCAGTCACAGTGTGGGAAAAAAAATATTTTTACATGAAAATTTCAGAACCTTGCTCCATCCTTCTCTCATTTGAAACCATAGTCTTTTGCCACTAAAAACAGTACTTAATTCGATAGCTGTAGAAATAGCCTAAGCCATTCAATAGCTCATTTATGATACAGCATTGAATTTATCTAGCAAAAACACAACACATGCATGGGCACTTCCTTTTGCCCTGTGTAGTCTAAATCTCTGCCAAATGCAGAGGAAAGAAAGTACAGATGGACAGGATATCCTCAAATTATTTGGTTTGCCTATGTCATTCCAGAGAGAAATCTAGTGCCTGATTCACAGTTAGAAATTCAAATTAAGTAGAAATACCTAGGGTAGCCAGTCCTAGGGCTGAAAGGCAGGACTTCTTCATCAGCAGTTCACTAGGCAAGCTTGGAAGGTATGAAGGCTTTGCCTAAAGCGAAATCGGGAAATCCTGGCTTTCCAGAATTCACCTACCTCATTCAGTATAGCTCTTGGCTTAAGAGAAAGTGATTAAGGATTAAAGCAGGGGTGCCATTGCTTAAGAACACTAACAGGAACCAAGTACCTCAAAATCTATTTACATAAAATTACAGCTGATTGAATTTAGAGTGGCAGTGGCATTTGAATATTCTTGTGCATTTGGACACAATTCTTCAATTCTTTATTTATTTATCTAGATACTTATCTATCTATTTATTTATTTATTTTGGCCATGCCGTGCAGCATCTATCTAGCTACGCATTTATTTATTTAGGCCATGCCGTGCAGCCTGCAGGATCTTAGTTCCCCAACCAGGGATCAAACCTGTGCCCCCTGCGTTGGAAGCGCAGAGTCTTAACCACTGGACCACCAGGGAAGTCCTTGACATAGTTCTTAATGCACATTATATATGTATATTAAGTCACTGCATATCCAATACATTTCAGCAAATACCACAGAGGACCTAGTAGTAGTATGTGTTGGATACTATGCTTGGTATTGAGACTATACTGGCTTTTCGTGATGCCAGACCACTCAATCACTATAAGCCTGTTATTTCATCTATGTAAATAATATTGTGATATATGCATAGCTATGGTGAAGACTTAAAGACCCGATGAATATAAAGTCCTGAGCACAGTGTGTGCCTTCACTCAAATCATAGCTTTCTTTTTCTTTTTTTAACTATTACAGTGGTAAACTAGACACACAGCCCTGTAATCCTGAAGCTCCAGTAAAAGATACAGACAATGACCAGACATAATGACAATCATGATGATGATAAGGATATGGATAATACTAATAATAGCAGCTAATACTTATTTAGAACTTACCATGACCAAGGCACTATTCTAAGCACATAGCTCATCAATCAATCCTTATAACAACCCTTTGAAGTAAGTGACTAGAAGGCCATGGTAGTTGATATACAAATATGTGGGAGTGACCCTCTAAACCTCATTCTTGAGTGGCTGGGAAAGTACCTTCTTGGAATTAATAATATTAACCAGGTAAAACGACACAGCGTTGTGGGGCTGAGACCGTAAAAGAAGTTCTGAGCAAAAGGAATTAACATGTATGAATGCCTAGAGCAGAGAATGCACATGGATGACCAAAGAAGTAAAGAAGTTCAGTGCCGGCAATGTCTACGTGAGGCTGCCAGCAATGTATAAATTCATGTGTTAGGAAAATCGGCTACCGGATAGAAAAAGAGAGGTGCTCTTAGGAAAGGCAGGGTTTCCTAAGAACGACAGGAGATGCTTGGTTGGTAATGTGCCAGAGAAGCCCACCTGTTAGCAGCAGCCTGTACTGGGGGATCCTCTGAACCGGCTTGAGCAGGTAGTGCTTGAGGGCCAGATTAGCACAGCGTGGGCTCATCTGAAAGGAAAAGGCATCCAAAGTAAACACATGCATTTTCCTAAGAAGCAAGGGACCCAGATCCAAGTGCTCCGGAAGCCGAACTTTAAATAGCCAGCGACTCTGGGATTCATGGAGAAGCTCCCTTCAAGGCACAGCTCCTATGCTGAGTGGGAAATCAGAACCAGCTCACCACGGAGTCTACCCTCTCTTGTAGGTACATCTCTGAAATCACTGACTCACTGGGAAATTCACAGCCCTCTCGCAGAGGGTGGAGGGTGGAGGCTGCAGTCTGCGTTGTAGGCCAATCAGAGGCAGCAGCTACCACTTAGAAAAGCATCTACCAATGTATTTATAACACACACCAACCCAACAACCAAGAAGGAAATGCCTGGCTCCCAAAATAAGATGGCAGAAATAAAACTACTGGGAACTGGATTCAAATAACCATCAGAGCCTATCATCAATATACTCATAATAACAACAGTTGGTGCTGGGGAGAATGCAGAAATTAGGGACAACCTGAAAAGCAGCCTTGCTAAGCAAACCTCGTCTTATAAGCCTGAAGAATGCAAAATTTCTCAGATGAATGGCTACAAAAGACATCCCCCAAATCACACTGTATATGGGAACATTTGATTCCGGAACGCTTTTGACTTGACCACAAGGACATTCGATTCTGCCTAAAGTTTTTTTCTTAGTATGTACAACAGATACTGGTGCCCATTCCTGAGCCTCACCTCCTATCTCCAATAAAGGTATTTACTGTGGGGTGACATCAAAATGGCCAAGTGAAAATGTCCCTGCCTCCTAAGATGTCCTGGTGTTCTTACACAGCTCAAGTGGGAAGGAAAGACTTTTTTCAAATATGATGGTTCTATCTTTTTCTAAATATGTACATCCAGGGTCTGGTATGTAGAATAATTATGAAAGTATAATGACAATGCATGTTAAGAAAGCATCGAGGGACTCCCCTGGTGGCACAGTGGTTAAGAATCCGCCTACCAATGCAGGGGACACGGGTTCGAGCCCTGGTCCAGGAAGATCCCACATGCCGCAGAGCAGCTAAGCCCGTGTGACACAACTACCGAGCCCATGTGCCACAACTACTGAAGCCCGTGCGCCTAGAGCCCATACCCCGTAACAAGAGAAGCCCGCGCACTGTAACGAAGAGTAGCCCCCGCTCACCGCAACTAGAGAAAGCTCGTGCGTAGCAAAGAGGACCCAACACAGCCAAAAATAAAAATAAATAAATAAATAAATTTATTTTAAAAAAAGAAAAAAGAAATGAGAAGTAATGAGACATAAGCTTTAAAAAAAAAGAAAGCATCGATCATGCAAGCATCATTAGATATTAGACATCTAACTTTCTCCGTCATGTTTTCTTTTGCTGCCAAGGCAACAGAACAACTCACTGGACACTGATGAAAACCTGGGTCAATTATCAGTTGCCACAGCTGTATATACCACACTTCCATTCTTAATATCAATAGCATGAAGACTTCAGAAGAAAGGAAAAGAGCGAAGAAAAGACGACAAATGATTTTAAAGTTTAATTACCGTACAAATTAGAAATCAGCCATATCTTAATACTTCCAAAACTTTTCTAGTTTGCTGTAACTGGAATTCACTAATATTTTTAGTTTCAAAACAGAGAAATGGTAGCAAAACAGAGGACGGTAGCAAAAATACCTCAAATTCTCTAACAACAGCAGCAAAACCTGGGTTTTTCTTGTACTGCTCATCCAACAAAGCTATATTCTTATCAAATTCTTTGATATATGTGGAATACATTTTTAGATATGGTCCCTTCTTTACAAAGATATCAGCAATTCTTTGTTGTTCCGTCCTAAGGATAGAGAAGAGATAGACAAAAACAGAAAAAGAGTCATTACAGTATCCAAAACATATCCAATGATGAGCAGAGCCCCATTTCCAAGCCATCAACTTACCTTTTTTTCCTCTTCTTGTAAGAAATATCCCCAAATGCCCACTCTTTCCCATTTCCATTATTGCTACCATTACATCTTGCCTGGATTCTGCCAGTCCTCTGACTGGTCTCCCTGCTTTCACCATCTCATGCTTCTGTATAGCCAGAGACTGTTCAGAAAATTCAGATGAACTTTTAAGATAATTTTTTATAAGAGTTAATGATAAAGTATGGACAGGAAAACTCTTTTTAATTATGTTTTATTTTATCATGCTTTAAAAAAATAGCTTTTAATCATTCCTCAGCCCTTAAACTCTGTGTAATTTTATACTTAGGCTGCAGCTAAGTATTAATCACTATTTAGCCTATTTTCCCAACACGCAGAAGCAAGATATTTGCAAAACAGGCAGAGGTATTTTCCTGGATTATGTGTAAAGAAAGCTTAGAGGGAAATTGTTATCATGAAAGTAGGTGATACACCATGTTGTTATTTTGGGTTCCCCATGGACTTCAACAATAAATTCAATCCCCCAGACCAAACTCTACACATTTCCAAAGATATCACCAAAGTTTCTGTTACTGCCTAAAGACCAATAAAAGCAGTTAATCTTTGGTATTCTTTTCCTGTTCTAAAATCTACAACATCTACAATGATGTCATATATGTGTATGTTTTCTAAACCAAACAACATATCTTCCTATTATCTCGGTGAATGGTCTCCTTTCCAAAATGCAGAGTTTCCTGGCTTGAAGCTCCAAAACGATAGATGAGACATTTAAAAATGTTTCCAATGTGAATACATCAACTAAACTCTCCCAATTTCAAAAGTCCTGATTATAAAGGTCACCTATAGAAAGTTAAATTGGCTGACTATGGGCCCTTCCTGCTTTTGAGGCAACATTACCAAAGAATTTAAAAATTTAGAGTACCGAGCTAGGTGCAACAGTGAATTTTGGCCATCCAAAGTGATCAATCCACAGGTAACTGCCAAGAAAACTCAATATATTGAAAAAACACAATGTCAGGAACAATGCCTCTCTGTCACATGCAGGGCCCTTATGGCTTCATCTAAACTTGGAAACTGGGAAAGCTGGTCAGTCCATTTTTACCAGTTCAACATTCTTTCCTCCAGTTCCTTCAGGAGATCCCGATTGAGCTCGTACAGCTGAGGCAAGTAGTATAGGATCTGATTTAGGATCCGGTCCTCAATCACTGGTTTCCCAAGTTGCCTGGAAGCATGGGCTACTGCATCCCGGAAATCCTGTTATAGTTCAGAGGAGGAAAAACAATATACATACATATGTAACTTAATAAAAAGCTTTTCCCCCAGTCACTCTCTTCCCTAAAACAATATAAACTGCAAATTGTATTTCCCACGAAGAACTCAAATTGAAAAGTACCCACTTCCTCCTATCCCGCTTACTTGGCTAGGACACACACACACACAAAATGGCTGGGGTGGATATTTGGTTTTAAAACAGACTGTGTGATATTTCTCTTAAATCTTTTGGTTTGATCTCCAAACTTAGTAATTATACTAAGGGGGTATCTGGAAATTGTATTGCAACTCTAAGTAGGCCTTAAAATGATTCCAATACTACTATATGAACAAAATCCATTTATTTTAAAAGTCTCCAGATCTTAATTTTATTTTGGAAGTGTCCCTTTGTCCACTTTCAGTAATTACTTCCCAAATGCTGGAGCATTCTAAGTGAGGCATGTGGAGGGTGGTACATTCTTGATAATCAGAGAATACTGGATCCAAGCCCTTACTCCTAAAATACTGTGTTTGCTTGAGCTAGCTCCATTTTCCTCATCTGTTAAATGGGTTATGAGACTTTAATTAGATAATGCACACAAAGCTTCTTACAATGTATTTGGCACACAGAATCAACAAAACATTTTAACTCTGGACCTTAAACTCTTTCCTCCCTCACCATAAATTCACCAGAATCTATACTTTTCACAAATAAAAACTTTTCTCGTCACATATCACTTTTCCCTGTAAGACTATTTATACCATGTTTTAAGACAGGCCCACCCCACCCCACCCTATCACTCCTGAGGACTTGGAAAGGGTGGGGTTGGAGATGGTACTTCTCTAGATTTCACTATATCTTGAGGCCTCCCCCCAGGGGATAAGTAAAACAATGGTGGACTCTGTTCTATAGTCCTGAGGATTCAATAACAAAGATTGTTCCCTCTTAGAAACAGGTTTAATTAAAACCGTAAAGCAAAGGTTGTATAAAACAGACTCTCTACTAGGCTTTATCTTCTTTCTCCTTTCTAGCTGCTTTCCCTTCAGGAATTCACTGGGCAAATCAAATACACAAAAAAAGACCCTGATTTCTTCCCTGATCCTTTCAGCACCTACCCCTTACCTACATACATTAACCATTAGTATTTCTTATGCTTCTTGTGAAGGGCAACAACTTCATACCTAATTTAAAAGTACACAAAAAGCTCCTAGAGTAATGAAAATAAAAACAAAAATAAACAAATGGGACCTAATTAAACGTGAAAGCTTCTGCACAGCAAAGGAAACTATAAACAAAACAAAAAGACAACCCACAGAATGGGAGAAAATATTTGCAAACAAAGCAACCGACAAGGGATTAATCTCCAAAATATATAAACAGCTCATGCAGCTCTATGTCAAAAAAACAATCCAATCAAAAAATGGGCAGAAGATCTAAATAGACGTTTCTCCAAAGAAGACCTACAGATGGCAGAGAGGCACATGAAAAGATGCTCAACATCACTAATTATTGGAGAAATGCAAATCAAAACTGCAGTGAGGTACCACCTCACACTGGTCAGAATGGCCATGATCAAAAAGTCTACAAACAATAAATGCTAGAAAGGGTGTGGAGAAAAGGGAACCCTCCTACACTGTTGGTGGGAATGTAAATTGGTACAGCCACTCTGGAGAACAGTATGGAGGTTCCTTAAAAAAACTAAAAATAGAACTACCATATGATCCAGCAATCCCACTCCTGGGCATATATGAGAAGAAAACCATACTTCAAAAGGATACATGCACCCCAGTGTTCATTGCAGCACTATTTACAATAGCCAGGACATGGGGGGGACTTCCCTAGTGGTCCAGTGGTTAAGACGCCACACTTCCATTACAGGGGGCACGGATTCAATCCCTGGCCAGGGAACTAAGATTCCCACAGGCCTTGTGGTGCAGGCAGACACACACACACAAAAGACATGGAAGCAACCTAAATGTCCATCAACAGATGAATGGATAAAGAAGATGTTTTTATATATATATATGTGTGTGTGTGTGTGTGTGTACAAATACAATGGGGTATTACTCAGCCATTAAAAATAGAATGAAATAATGTCATTTGCAGCAACATGGATGGACGTAGAGATTATCATACTAAGTGAAGTCAGACAGAGAAAGACAAATATCATATATCACTCATATGTGGAATCTAATTTAAAAAAAAAAACAATACAAATGAACTTATTTACAAAACAGAAAGACTTACAGATATCAAAAACAAACTTATGGTGATCAAAGGGGAAATGTGAGGGGGAGGGATAAATCAGGAGCTTGGGATGAACACACACACTACTATATATAAGACAGATGACCAACGAGGACCTACTGTATAGCACAGGGAACTCTACTCAATATTCTGTGATAACCTATACGAGAAAAGAATCTAAAAAAGAATGAATATATGTATATGTAAAAAATAAATAAATAAAAGTACACAAAAAGATTCCTCTTCTGGGAATTCCCTGGTGGTCCAGTGGTAAGGACTCCACCTCTGGGCTTCCACTGCAGGGGCGTGGGTTCTATCCCTGGTCAGGGAACTAAGATACCACATGCCGCGATCCTGCATGCCGCGATCCCACATGCCGTGAGGGATGGCCAAAAAAAAATTAAAAAACGATTCCTCTTCTAAGGTATATTTTAGACAAGTCAAATCCTATGTTCAAGAAGTGCTAATAAACCCTTCACTTAGGCCTCAGTACCTGGGACTAACTTTATCAGCCCAAAACAGTCATATTAACCCAAAGGAACCAACTAGTTAGACCAGTAACTAAAGAACTACTTTGACAACTAATTACTGTAATATAAAATAAGAATTCGTTACTTGTATAAACTACAATCCAGAAAATCACACAAAACAGCTCCAGAAACCAAATGGATTTGGGCCAAATTCCATCTCCCAACAGCTTGTTTCTATCAGCATTCACATTTAGTAAGAGAAAATAGAGCCAACTTAACACTTTCGAAAGTCATTAGACTTTCCATCAGGCAGAACTATACAGACTATATTTACATACCACGAATAACATCCTCAATTGTAAATGTATTCAAAGCACAACAGTTAAACATCTGCTATAGCATTTTATTTTTTATTTTACCAGTTTAATGATTAATATAATTTAGATGCAAGAGTTTCCTTGTTCAGCAAAACAAGAAGCACTGCCCTTTCTTCTGGTAGGATAAATGATGAATATGTTTGTCCCTTGGCAGCAGGATGACTTTTATTTTCCAGTTGGAAGGCATTTCCTCAGCCAGGACAGTGACAGCAGACATTAGCTGCTATGTAGCTTAAGGATCCTGTTTGACATAGCTTTTGCTAGAGTCTGTATTCCATATGTCTGCCACCATTGCCAAAAAGGAAACTGGTTTATTTAAGACACATTCAACAGACACTAGCCAAATT
Source organism: Balaenoptera musculus (assembly GCF_009873245.2). Lineage (NCBI taxonomy): Eukaryota > Metazoa > Chordata > Mammalia > Artiodactyla > Balaenopteridae > Balaenoptera > Balaenoptera musculus. The sequence goes on from NC_045794.1 coordinate 78,774,117, forward strand.
CACACTGTGCTGACCAGTGAGCTGGCCACCTCTAACTGGATGTCCCTGTCACATACCGGGCAAAACTTTAGTTTTTTTCCAGTACTACTGGGTGGTGTCGACAGCTCTAGAGGAATGAATGGGCTATGATGCCTTTTTTAAAATTATGAGTAGCATGTCAGAATAAAAGAGAAATATAACTATAAGCGCAAAGGAAGAACGTTTAACAAAGACAATAGGAATTTAGAGAGTTTATACCCAGCTATTAAATATTATTCCTAAGACCTAGAGAGTTACATATTCTAAACAAGTACTACCAGGGCCATTGTTAGCCTTCATGGTGGATTTTTGAAAACAGAAAAGAGCACCCCTTCCTCCAGGCCAATGCAACTCAGACCAAGGGCTCTACTCATAACTGATGGCCTTCTTAACCACACAGCGCAGCCCTGGCCCCAATTCATTCCCTCACCTTGTGGGCTACCATCCCCTGAAAGCCATGTACAATGGCCCCAGTGCCAGATGCAACTAACTCACACAGGAACTACACACAATCTAACTTCTCAGCTCTTCATGAACCTCAACCATTTCCAAACTCGTGCCACTGGAAGGAGGAAACTTTTTTTTTTTTAAATAGAAAAGATGATTACAACATATGTCTGGTTATTTTTCTAAATGCTAACAGCCAGGGTAATTTGGGAAAGTGTGATGACACTTAAGAGCCAGAGGCAAAACTATTTTGAGGCAGAAGAATCTAAATTTACCAACACCCCCTTGACTAAATCAATGAGGATGCAAGACCACAGGACTGGCACTTTCAATTAGATCCAAAGTATACTTTTTCACACTGGAAAAGGTGGGTAATTAAAATAAAAGAGGTGAGGGGAGCTAGAGTGTAAAAATGTTAGGTAAGTGGGTGAGTTTTTTGATATCAACTACATATACTTCAATCTATTGTTCTAACATAAAACCTACCAAAGATTCTGTATGCAAAACTGAACCACCTACACTCTAGTTTCTGATCACCATCAACTTGGCCTTTTTAGAAACAGAAATGGGCTTCTGGATTAAAAAGCATACCATAATAGTATTCTTAATAATTCCAAGAAAACCTACAAATAAGAACCAGATCAACTTTAAAAAAACTCAGCTCCTTTGAGGTATTAACATACTATCCTTAACAGCTCTGATCACTTGGGCAAGAGCAAGCAAAAATCAATGCAAATAAAATCAAGTCTGAACATCTAAAGCAACGAAGCACAAAACAGATGGCCTTGTTTGTCAGGTCAGGCTTTATATCTCCAGGACCAAAGAGAAGTAAGTGAGTTAATAACCAGCTGTCCTGACTGGGCTTCCTGACCTTAGGGCATTATTTAACCACTATGATGACACAGTGAATTACAAAGACTAAATGGACATATGAGCAGACAGGGAGCTCTGCAGGGCTCCCTGCCTACATGAAGGGCATTAAGAATCACTTCATATTAAGCAAAAGCAAAGCAGCTGCTAAGGTCAAAGAGCTTTGAAAAATATACAGAAAGCAGTGTGATACTATGAAGTTAAAGGGGGTGGTGGGAAGGCTCCACGTTAACAATTTGATTTTGTTTTAAAATGAAAATATTTGACCAATGAAGTTACTCCTCCCTCTATGTTCAGACCTGGTGATATCATGTACAATCATCAATGCAAAACTGTATAAAACATGAATGAAACCTATCCTTTGTCTCAAATCTCCAACCCCTGCTTAATAACATTAAGAAATAATCATCATAATATATCCTAAATGATCATCTTTAGAAGATGAAAAACTAGAACTTCTCCAGTTTCCTGGCCCAACTGAAAGAATTCTGAATGCAAGCCAATATACTCAAAGATACACTGTACCTTACACAGCATGGCAGAGATTTCAAGTAACAACTTTTAATCAATTTCTGAACATTCACTTAGTGCAAGGGCTCAAACAGACCAGAGTTCAAAGTCTGGCTTTGCCATTTAATGGGTTTTGCCATTTAGTGGGTTACTTTTGGCAGTTAGCTTACTTTCTTCATTTAAAAAAACAGAAATGACATCTATCTGATAGGGTGGTTATGAGGACTAAAATAGATAATTTGTGTAACATATCATGCTGCCAGGTGCACAGAGAGCACTCAATAAGGCCATTTATTTAATTAAAGGAGATTTGGTTATGTTAAATGATACATTATTACCATTTAAGATCCACAAGTCCCTGGAAGCTTGGAAAGAGAGCCTTCAAACAGAGGTTTATAAACAGAAGGAAACATTATACCAAACCAAGGTGAGGGAAACAAACACCTCAGCAGCAAGACAAAGGCACTCTTAACAATGAATTTCAGGGACTTCTCTAGCGGGCCAGTGGTTAAGACTCCATGCTCCCAGTACAGGGGTCACGGGTTTGATTCCTGATCGGGGAACTAAGATCACGCATGCCGCAAGCTGTGGTCAAAAATTAAAACAAACAAACCAAAAAAACCAATGAACTTCATACAGTGAAGGGTAGTCCTCACGCGAAGGAAGCTGCTCAGAAGTGAAAGTCTGGTAGCCATGTCAATAGACACTAAAGGCGGATTCTTTATAACTAAAGAACAAAGGATACTTAAATGGTTCTCAAAACTGAAAAGACACGGTGTATTCAGTAGAACAAGATGAAGTCATTTTAAGATGGTAAAAACTGGAGGCTTCTATGAAGAATTTTATTATTATTATTATTTTATTTATTTATTTATTTATTTATTTATTTATTTATTTATTGCTGTGTTGGGTCTTCATTGCTGCGCGCAGGCTTTCTCAAGTTGCGGTAAATGGGGGCTACCCTTTGTTGCAGTGCATGGGCTTCTCATTGCGGTGGCTTCTCTTGTTGCACAGCATGGGCTCTAGGCGCACGGGCTTCGGCAGTTGTGATTCACGGGCTCTAGAGCACAGGCTCAGTAGTTGCGGCACACGGGCTTAGTTGCTCCACGGCATGTGGGATCTTCCCACATCAGGGCTCGAACCTGTGTCCCCTGCATTGGCAGGCGGATTCTTAACCACTGCGCCACCAGAGAAGCCCGAGGAAGTCTTTTATAATGCATTTTTTAAAAAGATATATTCTATTTACTAATAGACATCTGAATGTCCAAGTAGCTTTGCCTCTAACCCTATGGATTTTAATTGGGAGTCTCTCAAATTTTCAAGGTAACGTATATCCCAGTCTAAGGCAACTGGTAGAACAAAGATGCTTCATTACGAGTACCACTTACCTACTACTTAACCAGCCCATCTTTGTTAAAAAGACCTCAAAGTCTCTAATCATTTTCTTTCAAAATATATTTTTTAAATCATGCTATTTAGACATTTAAAAAGTAAGCTTATAGATATGTCTATTAAACCAGTCTCCCATCAGAAAGCAAATAAGATAACAAAAGCAAAAAACACTGTATCATTTGTACTTAATTATATTAGATGTCTAAGGTGTTTTATCTGGAAAATGGCATTTATATACAATCAAATAGCAACTTCTGGATTGGACAACTTCTGCTACAAAAGAGGAAAAGAAATATAAACAACTAGAGTTTCACCAAACCAAGTTTTATTCATCAGTTTCCTATCATTCATTTAACATACGAATTTAGTACGATACCAATAAACACAATAGATAAAAATCCCTGCTTTCATGGAGCTTACTTTCTAACGGAAGAAGAAACCTAGTAGGGTATTTTTCAGGAACAAATTTTATTTTGATTGATTTGAGTAAAAGCTTACTAAGAGAACATTAAAACTAAATAGTATGGATTTTGACTGACATAAATACATTCTAAATAACAGCACTTTATCTTGAAGGAACTCCACTTAGCCTGCAGCTAAAACTAATTGGTGCCTAACAGTTTTTTGTATGATCACATTTAACCATTACACCAACTTTATGTGGTTATTATTATTCCCATTTTCCAGAAGAAAACAAGGTTTCATTAATTTGCCCAAGAGCACACAGTTAGTGGCAGAAGCAGAATTCTTAACCACTAACCAATTAGTCCCATTCATTCATTCAATAACATTTACTGGGGGCCTTCCACTGAATAAGAATGATGGGAGACTCTGAAGATACACGATATCTGCCCTCACCTAGCTTACATGTTAGTACAGGAGACCAAAAACAAACAAGTAAACAAACAGATATACAAAACATATGAAGTATCAAGAAGAAAAGAAACACAGGAAAGTTGAAGAGAAAAGGATGGTCAGTGAAGACCTCTCTGAGGAAGTCACATTAAGCCCAGACTGGAAGGATAAAGAAAGAACTAGCTACGAACAAATGAAGGAAGGATGAACATTCTAGGAAACTGCATTGGCAAAATCTCTGAGCAGGAATAACTTTAGCACTGAACTAAGAACTGAAAGGAGGCTGGTATGGCCAGAACATGCTCTGCAAGTGAGAGAATGCCTTTCTCTCTTTCACCAACATTTCACCTCATTACTAAAGGCCAAATCACAGAGCACCTTACAGGCAGGGGGAACCATAATTTACTATCCAAACTAGATCATTTTTGACAGTAAAAGGGAGCTCTATTAATAATATTATGCTAAGACAATAACCAAGGCGGTCAAAAGCAGACTAGGACAGATGGTCATCCTACTTACAGGACTTGGTAAATAGCATGGTTTTTATTATATAATGCAATGAGAACCATTTAAAGGGTTTTTTTTGTTGTTTTTTGTTCTATTTATTTATTTATTTATTTATGGCTGTGTTGGGTCTTCGTTTCTGTGCGAGGGCTTTCTCTAGTTGCGGCGAGCGGGGGCCACTCTTCATCGCGGTGCGCGGGCCTCTCATTATCACGGCCTCTCTTGTTGCGGAGCACAGGCTCCAGACGCGCAGGCTCGGTAATTGTGGCTCACGGGCCCAGTTGCTCCACCGCATGCGGGATCCTCCCAGACCAGGGCTTGAACCCGTGTCCCCTGCACTGGCAGGCAGACTCTCAACCACTGCGCCACCAGGGAAGCCCCATTTAAAGGGTTTTAAGCAGGGGAGTGACATGATCTCATATATATGTTAAGAAAATCACTCCTAATACTTTATATGAAAAAAAAATCTTTTAAGGAACAGATTGAAGGGGGGTAAGAATGGACATAGGAAGCCCAGTTAAAAGGCCGGTGCTGTTTTGAGTATGAGATGATATTCTGGACTAGGCTGGTAGCAGTAAAGAGGAAACAGAATCAGCAGGTTTGCTGATAGTTCAGTTGGAGAGGTGAGAGGGAGAAATGAAGCACAAATCCTAGTTTTCTGGCTTTGGCAGCTATATGGATGGCACTACTATTTTGAAAAGGGAAAGACTGCCTTTTAAGAATCTCTTTTTTCTTTGGACTCAACAGGGTATTGACTTAGAGACAATGTGTATATTGGACCTTTTTTCAAATCCAGGTCAAAGTCCAAGAGCTCATGGTAGGTACTGCAGAGTGAGGACCATATTACTTACAGTCTTGCTACTGCCTCTGCAGGCCCATTTTTTTCTCACAAACATCAGAAGAATCAAAGCCCTCAGCTAAGTTCACCAATTCTTAGAACCTTAAGTATATTTTAAATCACATAACCTCTACCCAAATCTAATTCCTCCCAATGTAATATGATAAAATTCATTAGATTTAAAAACACTTTTATGAGTTATAGCACCTGGTTCAGCAAATTCAAAACAAAGAAGTGATAGTGAGCTACAGTAACATATTAAAGTGATATATAAAGTGTTAACAAACTACTCTGATATATTAAACTTTTTAAAGTGTGGCTACTCTATTGGACAGTGCTGATACTGAAGATTTCCGTTTCACAGAAAGATCTATTAATGCTATTCTAGAGTCTCTAATATGGAAGACTATTAATGGGAAATCATATATAACTAAGCAATAGCTTCTCCCAAGCCATGTGGATACCTGGTTGATTTCCAAAAATACCCACTGGATTATCTAAAGCCTGTTAGATATTTTAAAGCAGTCATATTCTATCATATAACACAGAAGTTAATCCATTTAGAGGAAATCAGATAGCAGGAGCGCTCAGGATTAAAACAATCCACGTGCTACCTTTATGGGGTACTTTTGGTAGAAGAGTAAATATGAGCCTTAACAGCATAGTGGGAGTGCTGGATTGAAACAAGAGATGCTTTTGGCTTCACCCACATTATTCTGGTGACAAACCCTTCCTAGTAATGGCTGAGAACCTGTTTAATGCCTGGTTGTTAAGATACCTGCTTATGTTGGGCTCTAGGGAGTTAACATTTGCACATACCAGACAGGGTGTTAACATGAGGTTGGCAGATGATCTACTCTCACTCCTACATTAAAGGCTTAGGAGGTTTTGAAGATGTGCAAATCAAGGTGGGTTATGGATGATTCACTCTGTTCAACATCAGCGGGGAAGAGGCCAAGGCCATCAATCAGATCTGAGATAAGGGAAATATTTTGGTCTAATTGTCTATTTTTATAGGGCTTATGCTTTGTTCCAAAAATAGATAGGTAAGAACCAGGATATATATATATTTTAAAATCAAATAAACATACTGGTAAAGCTTTTAATTGCTCCTCTACCCACTGGAATCAGAACCTCCTTCATTAAAATGAAATTTTAATATGGGGAGAAAAGGGCATTTGAAAGGGACAGAATCGTGAAAAGTCTACTGCCTGGTAATATTAAAATGAATACTTCCCATTCATTGATGCTCTACAAGGGAAGAAGAAGAAGAAAATGTAACAGCAATTTGAGACCCTATCGTATATTGTACAATACTAGGTTCTTTCACATACTTTATTCCACTGATTCCTCACAACCTGAGAGATGGGTATTTTTATCCCCATTTTACAAATGAGGAAAGCTAGACCTAACAGGTCAAACAACTTTTTTTTTTTTTTTTTTTTTGCCCATGCCACGCAGCTTGTGGGATCTTAGTTTCCCAACCAGGGATCGAACCTGGGCCCTCAGAAGTGAAAGTGCAGAGTCCTAACCAGTGGACCGCCGGGAAATTCCCCAAACTTCACATACTTGGTAAGAAATACAATCTACTAAGCCAATGCTTCTCCAAGTGTGGTCTACAAATTGTTATTGGTATGCAAGGTTTGATCAAATTGAACAGTGAAGTTAAACATAGCAATTTTTGCCTCTATAAGTTTACTCATTCACTTGCAGATGCCTAAAATTTCCTTGGAGTGGTACTATTTGTATTTAAACATGTCTATCAGAAAATATGTCCAATAGATACAATTTGCTCATCCTAGAGATATGGTCTAAGTTTTCCAGAAAAACAGCAGTTTAGCATTTTCTTCTCCCCCTGCAATTGCTTGTACAATGGAGAAGGCTGGGGCACAGCAGCAAATGTATATGGAGTTTATTTTGCTAAGTCATTTATATTTATCAAGCTTATCATTAATTTTTGAATTGACAATATGCTTGTCAATAACTCTGGGTGACCAAATATTGCCATATATATATATATGAATTTTAAAAGGGAACTTTCCAATATAGTCAAGAGTTATATGAGGAGCTATTCATGGGAAAATAACTTCTCAAAACAAATTAGCAATGTTAAGAAATTTTTAAGAAAAAATTTCCAAAGCTAGAGATTTTTCACACAGGAATTAGGCCTCCATGTGTCTATTGGACCAAGTACAGAGCACAAGGGGATCATTTGGTGAATGATCCCGCCTTTAAGTATAACCCACTTTTCATGTTTATATATCTATTAAAAAAAAAACACTGAAAATCATAGTCTTTGCAGAGACATAAATGGGTGTATATTTTGTAAACCTACTGTTTTTCAGCAATTCAGTTTAATATGATGTTAATAATTACCATCTAAGTAAACTTCTTGGATGGTAATTCAATTCATTTCCATTTCTTCTTTTATTGTTTCCTCTACTTCAACCTTTTCATTTGTTAAGTCTTAATATCTTGCCCAAATATAATTAAAATAAAGTAACACTAAAAGCATTTTAACTGCCAATGAGTAACGAAACTTGTGAAAACTTGCAGGTACAAAGGAGTGCATGAGAAAAATGAATATGCAGTCAGACGCATAATTGTTTCCCAACAGGTTTGTTCAAGTTCACAATTATAAAAACTGAAAATAGACCTTTAAAAAGTTAGTTGTAAAAATGTCTATTTTAAGTGTCTTTCTAGGAGTTTGTTCAGTTAGAACAGTTTTAAACACTGATCATGACATTCTTTACCCATTGCTGTGCAAAATTCTACTGTAGCAGACATCTTCTGCAAATGCCCAAGAAGAAATATTATCCTTTCAATAACTCTTTATTATGAAGATAGAAAGTTTAAAGACTTTGGAAATACAGATATAAAGGCTCTATGTTTCAGAAATCATCTGGGTATACTACACATACATGAGATTAATACATTTTAGAAAATTTCTCTCTTCACATATGTGTGAATTTAAAAATATAATCATGTATTAGAAAGCACATACATGTATATACATGTTAATTTAAATATATTTAAGTTAATTATGCTGAACATATTGAGGGACAGGGAAAGATGTAAAAGTGGATAGTCTCAAACTTCAAGAAATATTAGCAGATACTTACAATATGCAAAAGTTTTAACACGTCCACAAACCTGTAAAAAACAGCAATGAGACATGTTTTAAATGAGTCAATGGGGAAACAAATAGTCTTCTGAATTGGAAACTGGATACCTACACTTTCTCTGAGCTCATGATCTCCTTGGCAATATGATGGACTTTACTTTTCATTCCAGTATCTTCACCCTGTGATAAGAGTGCATTAAGAAAACATGAACTCATAGAAGGATAATGAAGATCAGCTTGGAGCTAGTCAGACATACATTCAAGCTCTGATACTTATAGGTTTCAATTAGAACACATTTCATACTATATAATGTCTCAGATGGCAAATGTGGAGGTTTAGATGTGGTTATTAAACCATGATACAGGATTTGCTGAGAGCAATCGGTAATCCTCACCATTATCAACAGTGGACTGATAGACTGCCCCAGGAGCCCCAGAGCCCTGGTGGGGCATACTGTCAATGGTTCAAAACTGAAGCCACATTCTGCAGCCACTGAAGCCTACAGATACCACATGATGTGAGTTCTTGGGGTGCACACAAGTAATTTAAGATTAGGAAAGATTCAATAGGCATGTATATGAGCACTTCACCCTTAGTAAAGCCACTCTTAAGTCAGGCAACTTAAGTGCCATCTGAAAAGTGCTCTTCACAGTCTATACCACACACATGCCAACATTATAGCCACAGGCACTCTCAACTTACTTAAAATCCCTTTTAGAAATATGCTCTTACAGTCAAGGCAGTTTTATTCTAAAGAGCTGAAAAGAATTTATTTTAGTATGTATTGTATGGTGTGAAAATTAAAAGCTCTAGCAGGGACAAAAAATGTACACTTTTGAAAAAAAGAGAGGTGATTATGAATGAGGTCTCAATATTTATGCGAGATTATTGTTGTAGTTGTTTTCATTTAAATACTGATAGAGCTGGCTTTGACTCCAGGGCAGTAGAGGAAAGGAGAGGAGTTTCTCTCCGTTTCTATTCTGGTGAAAGATCTGAACACTACATTTCCAGAGTGAAGGGCAAGAGAGTAAACAAGGAACAAGCAGTCATAAAATTTCAGGTATTACATGTAAGGTGAAAATTATGACTGCTGCCGTTAGAAGGAAAGTGCACTGATGTTTCTGTTGAAGAAATGTCAGATCTGGTTTTAGAAAGAGGCCTCTACATTCATGCTGGCATTGGCAATACCAGGACCCAGTTATCTTGTGCTGCACAGAGTGCAGTTGGACAAGGCAATGTCAAAATAAGGGTAAAAAGTGACCATGACAGTCCAGTAGTCAGTCACTAATAAAATGACAGGAAAAAAATAATGGTAGTGACTAATTCTTATTTATTTATTTAGGAAGTGAACTCTCAGATTATCTCAAAGTTTTACCCAATGTTTAAGTCTCTAAAAATAATAATAGTAACAGTGTGAAATAATAGTCTTCTTTTCTAAACTGAAATCATGGCTAGGATGCTAGCACATCTGCTTACCTGAGCATCGAGGAAAGGACTATCTTATTTCTTTTTTTTTTTTTTTCTTTTTTTTGTATCCATTTGCTTCCTCACACTGTCAGTCTTTCCCCATCCCCAGCAGGATAGAACAGTGCTGCGTGTGGTGGCCACGGGGGTGCCCCGCTCAGACAGCCCGTCAAGGGAACCTGCTGCAGGGAGCCAGGCTGACCGAGAGCCTCTAGCTGCTGCACATTCAGAGTCACCACAGCAAGAACATCAGGCCACGAGTCCCGGCAGGCTGCCCCCAGCAAGGATGACCAGGAAAGGGTACTAGAGCCAGGCCCCCCTGTCTGATGCAGACCCCTTAGCAGCCTGATCAAGACTTTCTCAGAACTGCCTTGGCCTGAGGCTGCTCTCCCCCCAGTCCCTCCTCCCCTCTCTCCTAGCACAGGCCACACCTGCAGGGAAGTCAAAGGCTTTTCCCACCACTCCTGCTTCCTCCCTCCCTCCCTCTTTCCCCTCACAGGCAATTGCCCCAGTAAGTCTCCTGCAAGTCCTGTTGCTGGTCTAACCTTCTTGGCATCTATGCCTAGGACACTGTAGGCAGTCAACAAGTACTGTGTGAACGCACAAACCTCTAGAAGGAGTGAGGCTGTGGAAAGCACATGAACTTTAAGTTGCAAGGATAGAAGTTTGGGTTCCTGCTCTGCCATACGTTATCTGTAACCTTAGGAAAGTTTCTGAGACCTGAGCCACAGCTTCATCATCTGTAAAATGAAGATAATACCACCTCTGGCAAGGGTTGTCAGGAGGATTAAACGAAATAGTTTACCTAAGTTCCCTAACAAAAGGTCTCATTAACAACTGTGAACTCATTCTGCTCCTACCATTTAATGTAGCTACTTCTAAGAATCCTTTACCTTTCCCCTTCACCAAACTAAATACAGCCCCAAATAATCCTATACTCCCACTGGTGAATCCCTTGTTCAATTGAGCCTAACTGATGAATAAACTTTATTTTCATTCTTGACTTGCCTATGAGAGGCTTAGTGTTTATTTTACTAGATTTTAGAAAGTGAAATCTCATTAGGGATAGGTATCTTAATACTCTGAAACTTAAGCTATTTCCCTAAAGCTTTAAGTAAAACATGCTTTAAAACAAACACACCAATATAAAATCTGAAACTGCAGTTCAGTACCAACTTCTTATGCCTGAGATTTTTAGAGCCCCTTTAAAAAATTTTTTAGGGGGCCTTCCCTGGTGGTCCAGTGGTTAAGAATCCACCTTTCAATGCAGGGGACATGGGTTCGATCCCTGGTGGGAACTAAGATCCCACATGGCGCAGGGCAACTAAGCCCCAGCACCGCAACTACAGAGCCCATATGCTCTGGAGCTTGCACACGACAACTAGAGAGGAGCCCACGCACCGCAAGGAAAGATCCCACGTGCCGCAGCTAAGACCTGACACAGCCAAAAATAAATAAATAAATAAAATTTTTTAGGACTTCCCTGGCAGTCCAGCGGTTAAGACTCTGCGCTTCCATTGCAGGGGACACAGGACCCATCCCTGGTCGGGAGCTAAGATCCCACATGCTGTGTGGCCTGGCTCAGCCAAAAAAAAAAAAATTATTTTTTTAAGTTTGTAGCCTTCTGGATTATGGTGTTTTCCAAGAAGATACAGTACACAGTGACTTGGTGTAGATTTCAGTTTAGCAGTTTTTAGAAAAAGACTTAAGCATGATAATGTATGCACTTGAATATGCATCCTATTTTAAAAAGCCTCCAGGCGGATAAACTAAATTATTAGTGGTAGTCACTCACAGTGGGGCAGGATTAGGAGGTGTGAGGATGAGGGAATCTTTTGTATGCTTCAGTTTTTACAGGACTGGCTACGTAAGTTGCAGGTCTGATGCAAAGTGAAATGTAGGCATCTTGTTCAAAATTATTAAGAATATCAAGATCGGGCTTCCCTGGTGGCGCAGTGGTTGAGAATCTGCCTGCCAATGCAGGAGACACGGGTTCGGGCCCTGGTCTGGGAAGATCCCACATGCCACGGAGCAACTAAGCCCGTGAGCCACTATTACTGATAAATAAATTAAAAAAAAAAAAAAAAAAAAAAGAATATCAAGATTGTGACAGTAGAGCATTAAATGAAGTGAGGGCCCTGTGTGACTGTACAGGTTGCTGGCTCATGACGCCTCCCCCAAGCCTTTATAATTTTTATTAACCTTATTTTTTATTGAGGTATAGTTGATTTACAATATTATATTAGCTTCAGGTGTATAACATAGTGATTCAAAATTTTTATAGATTATACTCAATTTAAAGGAATTATAAAATATTGACTATATCCCCTGTGCTGTGCAATATATCCCTGTAGCTTATTTATTTTGTACATAGTAGTTTGTGCCTCTTAATCCCCTACCCCTATCTTGCCTTACTTCATTATTTGGAAAAAAAATTGTTTTTACCTGCTTCCAGAATTTCAGTGTCAGAACCAATGTATAAAAATAGATGCAGTTTAATGAAAGGATGCTCAACATCACTAATCATTAGAGAAATGCAAATCAAAACTACAATGAGGTATCACCTCACACCAGTCAGAATGGCCATCATCAAAAAATCTACAAACAATAAATGCTGGAGAGGGTGTGGAGAAAAGGGAACCCTCTTGCACTGTTGGTAGGAATGTAAATTGATACAGCCACTATGGAGAACAGTATGGAGGTTCCTTAAAAAACTAAAAATAGAACTTCCATATGACCCAGCAATTCCAATACCCTGAGAAAACCATAATTCAAAAAGAGTCATATACCACAATGTTCACTGCAGCACTATTTACAATAGCCAGCACACGGAAGCAACCTAAGTGTCCATCAACAGATGAATGGATAAAGAAGATGTGGCACATATATACAATGGAATATTACTCAGCCATAAAAAGAAATGAAATTGAGTTATTTGTAGTGAGGTGGATGGACCTAGAGCCTGTCATACAGAGTGAAGTAACTCAGAAAGAGAAAAACAAATACCGTATGCTAACACATATATATGGAATCTAAAAAAAAAGGTTCTGAAGAACCTAGGGGCAGGACAGGAATAAAGATGCAGATGTAAAGAATGGACTTGAGGACACGGGGAGGGGGAAGGGTAAACTGGGACGAAGTGAGAGAGTGGCATTGACATATATACACTACCAAACATGAAATAGATAGCTAGTGGGAAGCAGCCACACAGCACAGGGAGATCAGCACGGTGTTCTGTGTCCACCTAGAGGGGTGGGATAGGGAGGGTGGGAGGGAGATGCAAGAGGGAGGAGAAATAGGGATATATGCATATGTATAAGCTGATTCACTTTGTTATACAGCAAAAACTAATACATTGTAAAGCAATTATAACATTGTAAAGCAATTATACTCCAATAAAGGTGTTAAGAAAAAGTTATTATTAAAAAGAAATAGATGCAGTTTAACAATGAATGAAGCTCTTCTGAAAATTACAGTTTAATGATTTTTTAAAAGTATGTCTGTTTATGTTCTGTATACATTAAAACACTTTTATTAACTTAAAGCATTGGTGACATTTAAATGAGTAAATAGGAAGAGGATTCCTCAAGGTTTTACACCATGTTAAAATTTAGGTTTTTTTAATTATAATCATTGCTATTCTCATAAGAAGTCACACAGATATAGATATAAGAAATATAAGAACTTTATTTTTAGATTCTTTTTTTTAGTGTATCGAAAACCACTGAATCGAACATGGTAGTAGAAGTCCTGGAAGTGAAGGAGATGAAACACAAGGAATATATAAAGTCAGAATTGGACCAAGAGCAGAATCCCAAAGAACACCCATTTAAAACAGGGATTTGCCAAGCTTCAAAGTTGATTATTAGCAGAGTTGGGACGAGAACACAGATTTCCCAATATCTAACCCAGAAATTCTATTACACACTGAATCTCTCTTCATTATCTGCTGCTAATCATGGCATGTCCCTACAAACATTCACTGCTAAACATATACCCACGTATATCTCCTCTCCTCTCCCCTCAAGATTTTACAAATCCAAACATTCTGCAATATTTGGTTTAAATCTTTTTATGAAACAAATTATTATATATAACATTTAAGTTCCCCTCCTTCTCCAGGAGTAAACACTAACCTCACAGTGTGCATTTGTCGCTTCCATGTTTTCATATTTTACTACAGAAGAATTTACATACAATATCAAGAAATCCTAACCCTCCATCAGAATATAGGTATTGTCATCCAAAAAATATTCAAAGTAAGCTATGAAATCAACTACTTACAAAAATAATCTTATTTTTTTTTGGCCGTGCCGCACGTCATGCGGGATCTTAGTTTCTTGACCAGGGGTTGAACCCGTGCCCCTGCATTGGAAGCACGCAGTCTTAACAACTAGACTGCCAGGGATGTCCCCAAAAATAATCTTTAAAGAACAATCAGTTATTAATTCAGAGTGAGTAACAGTCTGGTCTAATTAGCCTTGCTACTTGACTTTAGCTCTATTTTTTAAAGGGACAATTAGATAGATGAATTTTACCCCTATCCCCCATTCATTCCTCTTTTCTAAGACAGGCTGTTGAATGATTGCTACTAAAACGTTGGATAAGTTCTGCTCAACTGAACAACTCCATTCACTTACCTTTTAAATGACATGTAGATAACATTCCTCAGGAAGCAGTCCTAAGCACAGCCTGATCTTAAAGGCCATGTATCAGTCATGCACTAATAACCATGACTATGTATGCCATACATGTATACACACACAGATAACTGTTATTTTGAAAAATATTTTAGCAAATCAATGCTTTCTAACTATTATAATGATTTCTCTATGTCGTCTGTAGCTAGGAAGGAAGTTTAAGATTTGTAAAATACAGTATGTCTTTTAAAAATTAGAAAGCCAGAAGAACTGCATTAAAAATTAAAAACAGAGACCTAAACCACCGAAAGAACTGAAGCCTTGGTACTGCACGCTCCATTTTCAAATGATGTGAGGTTCCTTAAAGGTCAAGAGGAGGTTTTATTACTAGCTCTAAATAAATCTAGGCACACTACAGGTGCTGAAACATTTAATAAGTAGAACCACTTAAAATGTGTATCAGCTCTATCCAAAATTTTCAAGTAGATGTACCTTATTTTTGGCATCTACCTTTTATTTCCTTTCCTCTTTTTATCACTCTCCCCTTGTTAAGACTCTACTCTGAACCTTTTTTTTCCCCCCTCTTCAGGACCTTGCTCTGCCGGGGCCTGGGTTAAAGAGAATTGTGCAGAGTGACTCCATAATAATGTTATCCCTAGGCAGATATTATAGCAGGGGACAACAATACTTTAACTTAGGAGAACAACTATGGTGGGCCTGACATTCCTCCTTTGTAAAATTAGAGTGTTGAACTTTCAACCTTAAAATTCTGATATTTAAACATTAAATATCTCAGATCTCAGGTGTTGCATGGCAAGTCAGTGAGACAAAGGGTGACAGTGATTCAGAGGCAGCACTGGGAATGGTGACTATAAAGTATGTGTTTCTTTTCTAGAAGCTGAGATTATAAATTTTGGGGAAAAAATGGTAGGTACTGGCATAAAGACAGATGTGTAGATCAATAGGAAAAAAATTGAGAGAAGTAAACCCTTAAATTTATGGTCAATGGATTTTTTTTAACTTCTTTTTTTAATGTATTTATTTATTTATTTGGTTGCCCCGGGTCTTAGTTGTGGCTTGCAGGCTCCTTAGTTGTGGCATGTGAACTCTTAGTTGTGGCATGCATGTGGGATCTAGTTCCCCAACCAGGGATCGAACTTGGGCTCCCTGCATTGGAAGCACGGAGTCTTAACCACTGCGCCACCAGGGAAGTCCCTGGTCAATGGATTTTTGACAAAGTTGTCAAGGCAATTCAATGGAAAGATAGTTGGGGTTTTTTTCTTTATTTTCAACAAATGGTTGAAAATTGCTGGAACAACTGGATATCCACAAGCAAAAAGATGAATTTATACTCTACCTGACACCATATACAAAAATTAACTGAAAATTTATCATAGAGTTAAATGTAAGAGCTAAAGTTATAAAGCTTCTAGAAGAAAATCTTGGGCT